>NC_091284.1:724589635-724893563 GCF_032444005.1 Ranitomeya imitator | reverse complement strand
ACAGACTTGTCTAAGTGTTTTTAAACAAACTTAAATGTGCTAAAACATGATTTTTGTTCAGCAATGGAATCTTGCATGGTGGGTTGCTTTGCTTCCTTCGGCACTGGACATCTCTAGCCTGTGAAGGGCAAGATGCAAGTATCAGGAAATCCTAGGGGGAAACGTAATGTGAGTAAAGTGGTCCTATTGGCAGGTCCGATGCTGCTTGCCATCCCAAGAATACCTCAAAGTCCTCCAACTTTTGGTTCCAGAAGTACTGTATGATTCTGGAGTGGATGTTGGCTGCCTGACTTGCACCCCATAGAAAAATTTGGTGGGATTTGAAGGTTTTTTTTTTTTATACTAATAAAGCTGAATTTTCTAGATATTTTTACAAGTCTTATTTCATTTTCTATGGGCCTTAGTGGCGTTTATGCACCCATTTGTTTTTTTCCCTTTGCCTTATGTTCTTATATATTGGTATATGGCACAGGACTCTCAACAGATTTTTTTTTTTTTTTTTTGCAGTGCTGATTTAGTTTTGCATTACAAGTTCAAATCACCCCCACTTTTGCCCCATTGAAAATAAAACAAAAAATGCACATTTCATATTGCGGTGTTCGTAAAAGTCTGAGCTATCAAAATATTAAATAAATTAATCCAATCGGTAAACTGTAATGAGAAAAAAAAATCAAAAAGCTAGAACAATGTTTTTTGGCCTCGGCAACATTGTATAAATAAAAAAAAAAACAGTTGTGGATTTTTTTTTTCCCGCTTTAGTGTATCGCATGTTAAAATGAATGGTGCCATTCAAAAGTACAATTTGTCCCTCAAAAAACAAGCCCTTATATGGCAAGAAAAATAAGTTATGGCTCTTTGAAGAAGGGGAGGAAAAAACAAAAGCACAAAAAATAACCCCTCAGAAAATTGCACAGTGATGAAGGGATTAATAGACTGCAGTAGTAAGTGTCATTTTGTGGCGAGTTTGGAGAAACCACTTGTGTTGAGCTAATTTATATTGTCCTAGGCTATAAACTTTTTGCATTTACAATAAGTCAAATTTAGCAAATAAACCAGATTTTTTAGTCTTAAGGTACCGTCACATTAAGCGACGCTGCAGCGATATAGACAACGATGCTGATTGCTGCAGCGTCGCTGTTTAGTCGTTGTGTGGTCGCTGGAGAGCTGTCACACAGACAGCTCTCCAGCGACCAACGATGCCGAAATCCCCGGGTAACCAGGGTAAACATCGGGTTACTAAACGCAGGGCCGCGCTTAGTAACCCGATGTTTACCCTGGTTACCATTGTAAATGTAAAAAAAAAAAAAAAAACACTACATACTTACATTCCGGTGTCTGTCGCGTCCCTCGGCGTCAGCTTCCCTGCACTGTGTAAGCACCGGCCGTAAAGCAGAGCGGTGACGTCACCGCTGTACTCTGCTTTACGACTGGCGCTGACACAGTGCAGGGAAGCTGACGCCGGGGGACGCGACAGGCACCGGAATGTAAGTATGTAGTGTTTTTTTTTTTGTTTTTTTTTTTACATTTACAATGGTAACCAGGGTAAATATCGGGTTACTAAGCGTGGCCCTGCGCTTAGTAACCCGATGTTTACCCTGGTTACAAGTGAACACATCACTGGATCGGCGTCACACACGCCGATTCAGTGGGTGATCCAGCGGCGAAATAAAGTTCCAGACTTTCAGCTCCGACCAGCGATTTCACAGCAGGATCCTGATCGTTGCTGCATGACAAACACAACGATATCGCTATCCAGGACGCTGCAACGTCACGGATCGCTGTCGTTCTAAAGTTGCTCAGTGTGAAGGTACCTTCAGACGGCTGCTGAAAAATGTCCTATTTGAATAGGTTCTCTGAACAGGGACACTTACAGCGCACATTCGCGTTTCCTCTTTAGTCTTTCTAACTGATCAGCTTTAAAAACAGAAATGAAAGCAAGTGATGATTTCTTATATGTGCAGAATACCGGAGGGGGACGGATAGATGGAAGCCGGGGCCGAGGATTAGCCTGTACTTGGGACTCTCTGCGGAATTCTGCTGGAGAAAAGATCCTTCACCTGAGAAGTCACCCACTTACCATCCTGAGTTCTGGCTTCTGCACCCTCCTACAAGACCTGTCTGACGAGCAGAGCTTTCAGATCAGCTACCTGGACATTGGTAAGATGGGATTTCTACTGCTAGAGATCAGCACATATGGCTCGTGCCTTTTTACTAAACTAAAAACTTCACCAAATTCAGAAAGGGATTCTGATAAATGGATACGTTTATCTTCATCACTTGTACTTTTCTATAAAACAAAAGGGGTTAAAGATGCGGGTGTACAATCAGGTGGTAATGATGCAGGAATCGTCATAGTAGTCCGCCGTATGAGGCGACTGAGAGAAGTACCAGGTTTTTTTTTTTTGTTTTGTTTTTTTTTTTTAAATAACGAGCGCTGATCTGATCCTGTCTAACAATCGTAAGCTTGAGATTGTACCCCAACGCCTGAGAAACCAGCGCCCCCCCCCCCCCCACAATCCCAAATCTCTGAGGTGGTGGGGACGAGACCTTTTCTATCTCTTACAGCAACACAAACCATATTAAGGGGTGCACAATCCCTGCCACTCAAACCTGGGAGCCGCAGGTATCTGTAGACATGATGGCACCGGCCACACTCTGCTTCCGGATGTGAAGTGAGCGGAGATCTTGATCATCAGTACTGAGGTCTTACATATAATATAGCCAATGTTTTATATAGTCTTAAAAGCACAAGGCATTGAGGCGTTGGACATTGGGTGTGTACATGGGCTTAACTCATAGTTACATAGGTTGAATAAAGACCAAGGAAATCTTCCAGCCCTTTTTTAAAAGGTGTTATAGTATCCGCCATTGCTACCTCCCGTGGTCGGCATTCTAGGGTCTGACTGCTCTAACTATAAAGAACCCTTTCCTATTTAGCTGTTGAAATCTTCTTTCTTCCACCCGTAATAAGTCCAAATTTTCCAACCTTTCATCATATGAGATGCCTCCATCCCTTGTAATAATCTAGTTGTCCATCTTTGAACTGATTCTAACTTCTGAATCATTTTTCTTTTTAAAATGTGGGGCCCAAAACTGGATTCCATATTCTAGATGTGACCTTACTAGTGACTTATAAAGGAGTCATAATACGTTGGGATCGCAGGATTTTATCTTTTTATACATCCTAAAATTTTGTTTGCTTTTGCTGCTGCTTGACATTGAGTACTGCTGTTCAGCTGACTTGTAACCAGAATACCCAAGTCCTTCTCCTGTTCTGTAGTCCCAAGTATGGTCCCAATTAATGTATATTCAGCAATAGCATTACTCCGTCCTATGTGCTTTACTCTACATTTATCTATATTAAATCTCATTTGCCAAGTGTTTGCCCATTCCGTCATCTATTCAGATCGTTTTGCAATCTTGTAATGTCACGGTCAGATTTTAATATCCTACATAGTTTGGTGTCGTCAGAAAAGACTGACACTTTACTCTTACTCCCATCCACAAGGTCATTTATAAAGAGGTTAAAAAGAATCGGCCCTAGCACAGATCCCTGCGGTCCCCACTGCTCCCAGTAGAGATCACTGCGGTCCCCACTGCTGACTATATCCCATTTAGAGAACGTACCATTTATGATGACTGTTTCCTGTCACTTAGCCAATAATAAAATACCGTATATATACTCGAGTATAAGCTGACCCCCCTAATTTTGCCACAAAAAACTGGGAAAACTTAATGACTCGAGTATAAGCCTAGGGTGTAAAATGCAGCAGCTACCGGTTAATGTCAAAAGTAAAAATAGATACCAATGAAAGTAAAATTAAGTGAGACATCAGTAGGTTAAGTGTTTTTGAATATCCATATTGAATCAGGAGCCCCATATAATGCTCCATACAGTTTGATGGGCCCCATTAAATGCTCCATATTAAAATATGCCCCATATAATCCTGCATAAAGGGTAATAAGGGCCCCATAAGATGCTCCATAGACACATTTGCCCAATATAATGCTGCACAAATGTTATGGCCCCATAAGATGCTCCATACAGTCACTTGCCCCATATAGTGCTGCACAATCGTTATAGCCCCATAAGATGCTCCATACAGACACTGCCCCTTATAGTGCTGCACATGGCCCCATAAGATGCTCCATACAGTCACTTGCCCCATATGCTGTGGCTGCGATAAAAAAAAAAAAATCATATACTCACCTCTCCGTCGCTCAGGACCCCGGCACTTTCACCTGCTCTTCGTTCAGGTGCGGCTCCGTCCTCAGCACTGACGTTCAGCAGAGGGCGCGCACTGACAATGTCATCACGTCCTCTGACCTGAGCGTCACAGCCAGAGGACGCTGATGACGGAGCCGCACCGGAACGAGGAGAGGTAAATATCGCGCAGCGCTGCGCTCCCCTCCCTGTATACTCACCTGCTCCTGGCGCGGTGCAATCCCTGCTTCTCCCGGCGCCGCATATTCTTCCTGTACTGAGCGGTCACCGTTACCGCTCATTACAGTAATGAATATGCGGCTCCACCTCTATGGGAAGTGGAGCAGCCTATTCATTACTGTAATGAGCGTTACCATGTGATCGCTCAGTACAGGAAGAATATGCAGCGCTGGAAGAAGCAGGGACCGCACCAGGAGCAGGTGAGTATGATTACACAGCCCCCGCCCCCGCTCCCCCTCCCCTGCCGACCCCTGGGTATGACTCGAGTATAAGCCGAGAGGGGGACTTTCAGCCCCCAAAAATGGGCTGAAAATCTCGGCTTATACTCGAGTATATACAGTAATAATAATTACTTGCCCATCTGCATATAGTTTCCCCCAGTCCTTGCTTCTGTAGCGTCCGTATAAGGCTGTTATGTGGTACAGTATCAAGTGACTTTGCAAAGTCCAGATAAATCACGTGAGCCGCATTACCAGCATCCAGATTTGCACTCCCCTCCTCATAGAAACCCAACATCTTAGATAGAAACGACTTATTCGCCATGAAACCGTGCTGGCTATCAGTTATATTATTCTCTGCAATATATTTCTGCAGGTCATCGCTCTGTTTTGAATTTTTTTTTCCTGCTTTTCATTCATATTATAACCATTTTTTCCCAGATGAGTGCAGTTTGAGTGGTCTCTATCAATGTCTTGTGGAGCTTTCAACACAGCCCACGACTGTATGTCACGGTTCTGCTGCCACGAGAGAAGCCGCCCGGGGAAACGCTGCACACAATGCTCTGCAGTATCTCAAAATTATGGCCGGCAGTAAGTGACCCTGATGAAGAGAGAAGAACACAAGACGGCCTATGTTTTTATCAGTTACTTCAGTCACTCAAGGACTCGACACCACAAGAGCCTAACCCTAGTGTGCACCATAAAGCCCAAGGTCCTGGTAAACCGTGCTGCTACTGTAGAAACCTACCGCAAACTCATGATCAGGAGGTACGGAGGATGAGCTCGTGGTAGATTTTGTTTGCTGGGAGCCATGTTTTCCACCACAGTGTTAGCCGTCCGCTCCCGTCCTGAGATCCCTCAGCTAATGTTGGGCGGAAATACTGACCCCACATAGATCGTTCTTGGGGGGAGTAAGGTGAGTGTCCCCTCCACTCTTGATTATTTTGCATGGATTTCTATTTATTTTGCGTTTTTTTTTTAATTTTGACGACTGTTCCGCTTAAAGCGGACAAGTTCTCTTTTGTGAGCCGGTGCTTCTGTGGCACTTTGTTCAAGTATTTGTAATTTACCTCAAAGATCAGCAGAGCGGATGGAAGAAGAAAAAGGACATGAGATCTACGACCGTGAGCACGAGTAAACTGAAATTCAACCAGAAACTTGTCGCCTCTATTGGACACTTGAAAAACTTTTTAATATAATTTTAATCATGTGCATGTGATGACGGCCGCGTGCTTCCGTAACATTTACTGTACAGGACTGTGTTGAAACAGTCCTCATCCATTTTTTCTGGAAATAACTATGAATTGTTCTTAAGTTTTTTTTTTTATTTTTATTATTATTATTTTCATAAAACTGAACAATCCCTATGAATTGAGGTTAAAAAAAGCAAAAGTTGTAATTTGCTGGTGTAAATATAAATCCATATGTGGACGCGATGCATCTCTTGCATTACTTCAGAGCTTTATGAATGGTTTATATATAAAGGAGCTGGCTCACATACTTTTGTATATAGACAGAAAGAACAGGTCTCCAAACATTTGTTTCAGGAAGATGATCACTGGACAGTAAGGCTATGTGCACACGATGCGGATTTTAGTGCGCAGAAACGCTGCAGATCCGCACTGTGATGTACGGTATAATGTTAGTCTATGGGAAAAAAAAATAGCTGTGCGGAATTGCTGCGGATTTCAAAGAAGTGCATGTCACTACTTTTGTGCAGATCTGCAGCGGTTCTGCACCCCTCCATGTTAACATTCCGCAGTGGCCCAAAACCGCTGAAAATCCGCATCAATTCCGCATAAAAACCGCGGCTGCGGATTCTGCCAGGAGATGTAGGAAAAGAGGTGCAGAATTTTCTGCACAAAATCCGCGTGTGCACATACCCCAAGTGTTACCTCAAAAGCTTAAAGGGACACTGTCACCCTAATTTGGAGGGAACAATCTTCAGCCATGGAGGCGGGGTTTTTGGGTATTTGATTCACCCTTTCCTTACCCGCCGGCTGCATGCTGGCTGCAATATTGGATTGAAGTTCATTCTCTGTCCTCTGTAGTACATGCCTGCACAGTGCAATCTTGCCTTGTGCAGGCGTGTCCTATGGAGGACAGAGAATGAACTTCAATCCAATATTGCAGCCAGCATGCAGCCAGTGGGTAAGGAAACGGTGAATCAAATACCCAAAAACCCCGCCTCCATGGCTGAAGATTGTTCCCTCCAAATTCAGGTGACAGTGTCCCTTTAAAAAAAATCCTGCTCTTTTCCCTCTGGACACTGAAGGGAGTTTTCACAGGTAAAGCATTACTCACCTTCTCACATGGTAATTGGTATATGATCGCTGCGCGCCCTCACTGCTGACATCCATAGTGCGTCTCCGCTCCTTCATTTACTGGACAAGTGTGCTTGTTTATTATTACTATAGTACAGAGGTGTCAAACTGCTGCATTCCTTAAGGGCCGCAAACAGGTCATGTTTTCAGGATTTCCTTCGCATTGCACAAGGTGCTGCAATCATTATTTGTGTAGGTGATTAAATTATCACCTGTGCAGTACAAGGAAATCCTGAAAACATGACCTGTTTGCGGCCCTTGAGGAATGCAGCAGTTTGACACCTCTGCTATGCTCCAGACTTGTTGACCATAGTGCCCAGTAATTAGAAGTTAGTAATGCCTGCCTATGGTATGCACTTACTTAAAGCGTAGCTAGCAGTTTAATTTTTATTTCATTATTCAATAGTGTATGTGAAAATAAGCAATTTTGTAATATGTGTTATGAGATAAATCTGCTTTTTTTTTCTTACAGAATTGATCAGTCATTATCAAAACTCAATTCTGAGGTAAAAATCTGTATTTCGTGAGGAATTTCTCATTACCGAGAGAGGACCGTTGCTATGGATACAAATCTATGTAGACAGGAGGAGGAGCTAGAGGCAGAGCGCCTCCCATCTACATAGAATTGTATCCATAGTAACTGCCACCTCCTATCTCAGTAATGGGGAAGTCTGTCTTCACTGAATATACATTTTACCTGTTATTAACTACCTGCCTGTTCTGCCCGCTGACTATCTGCTCTGGTTCAGAGCTGCTGCAGACTGCTCCTACCGGTGATTCTGCTTTTTCTTATGATGTCATGTCAAAATGGCAGCTTCTTCTCTTCCATCCGTCCTCTACCGGTGTTCTCTTCCTTCACTGCCGACGACATGCGAACGGACAGTCAGGCTGACCATTAGTATGACATTGGCTGTGACACCCTGTCGATAGAGAAAAGCTGCACTTTAGATGTGAGGTCAAGGAAACGGAAAAATTGCTGCCTGAGCCGAGAGAGGTCTCCAAAAGGCAGTACAGGCACCTCTTTGGCAATAACTTGCCTGTAACTTCTTAACTCAATAAGGGTATAATAAAAACCCTAATTCCACAATAACCCCTCTAAAGGAATCCTGTCACCTTGGTACATGCTCGTACTTACTGAAAGTGCAGCTACTGGGAGAAAATTAACTTATTTCCTACCTGGAGCCGCCAGCTTTCAGTCATGGGGCATTCCTGGTAGTCACCGTCACTATACTGTGAGCAACGGCTATAGGCACGCTCCAGCACTTTCTTTTGACTGATGGCTCACTGTGAACCACATCGGTGCCCAGAGCTGTGAATACAGGGCCGAGGCATGCTAAACCCGCTCCGTACTAGTTCTTATTCACACACAGCAGGTTACATTTTCCATTCGGACTTGTGCACAGAAACCAGGAGGGCATGATACACCGGAAATAGGTACTGAGCTCTGAACTAGCAGCTACACAAGCAGATTTAGGAAATAGACGCTACCAAACTCAATGTAAGTGTATATTCAGACAATTCTAACACTTGGCTTTCTACCCCAAATGGGTAGTTTGAATTTAAGACCGCTGAGGCCCCAGCTTTTCCATTTGTATTGAATCCTTACAATGTGATTGAAGAAGCCATGTTGCCACGTGTGAAAACAATGCATTCTCTACAGGTTTATAGCAACCTGCCCCAATTATTGCATTTGGGTTTTTTTTTTCCCCTTTTCTTTATGCATTTTGTCTTTTTGCAAAAAAATAAAAAGCTATGATTCTGCATTTAACTCAATTGCGTTTTTTATGTGCATTGTTTTCAGGCTCACCACAAGCCTATAGGGGAAAAAATTGCACAGCTCACCAGTGCCTATTAAATGCTCCGCCGGGGCGTGAGTGCTCATGAAATCACATGTACTTGAACAGTTAGGGCTCATTTAGATGTCAGTCTGCTTCTGTCTGTTTCTTTCAAGGTTAGAACTTGTAGTTGATTTCATCTAGGTGCCAGTTCACATGTCAGTGTATCTTTGTGGCCTGAATGTCTGCAGATCAATGCAAGTCTATGGGTCTGTGAAAAAACAAACAAATTACCGTAGGTACAGAGTGGCTTCTTTCATGGACTGTTTGATAGAAGCTCAAAATCTTTTTTTCTTTTTTTTTTCCCATGGAAGGGGGGGGGGAAAACCTTGTTAGAAAGAACTAACACTGGCGCAACTCCAATGAAAATCGGATCCAGAACAGCGATGACATGCTGTGGTTTTTTTGCGTACAAGAAAAAAAAACAATGACTTCTGAATAAGCTCATCAATGTAGATTTTCTAAACAAAATAAAACCTCAGCTTTTATGCTCTGTGGGAACATGACCTAGAAGGAACTGATCGAACAGCCAAGAATAACCAGCAACAGCTGCTGTCAATTACTTTATTAACGTATAACAATCACAGGAACTTGTTACGTCACTTGATACAAGGTTTTATATACATTGATTTGGAGTCTTGGTACAATCATCTGGCATCTTTTCTATCAGAATGATAGTAAAATTGTGTATTTACAAAAGATTTGACCGTGTTGCCGATGGCAAGAATTTCTGAGCACAGGGCTAATATCCAGCAAGCAATGCGGCATTTGTGGCCATGATATGCCTGCTAAGTGATGATCTAAAGCAAACTGCTGGATAGCTGTGTTCTGTATTGGTGTACATGTCTCTGGGCACTTTCTTTTACTATATGAAAGTGCAATGCAACTGGTGCCGGATCTGAGGATGGACAGTGCTGGTTAATACACAAGTTATTTCTTTCTGCCAAAGCGTTGGGGAACGGCCATACTCCAGAACTGTGGCGCCGAGTCCCATCCTCGAGAATGGATCCTGCTGTCTCCTGGCATGGAGCTGTGCTCATCTCTTCCAAACCTTCAAAGAGGTAGATCAAAAGTTCAAAGAAGCTTAATCATATTATGCTCTGATCATCGCTGTATTATCAGATTTCTTACATCTACCCATAATATACAATGGGAAAATCAACTTGCCTTGTTCTCTGACCCCTGTATTAAGCAGCAGGATGGCTCCGATAGCTGCCTTACTGGTCTTTACTCCAAGCACTAGGTTATATTTCATGGTTCTGAATCTCATCTTGTGTATAGATACTTAGGGCTCCCAGAATTGTCTATATTTTATCCTTGTTACTATCAAAATGTCCCTTGCTGTAATAGGTCTGCTGGCACGCTGCTGCATCCTGTCACCCTTACAGATTCACATCTATTGTATTTGCCAACTTTTGGGAATTTTATTTGTAAGCTCAAATCTCATCAGTTTTGCAAACTCGCCATTTCTTGACTTCATATGTACACATGCAATGTCAAAAAGCATGATAATGTAGATTATCAACAGGAAACCTTGGACTAAAACAAAAATGGTAAAGCGCTTGGTAGGTACAAATATTTGGTAATAAACATGAAATATAATGGAGAAAAATAGTCTGAGATGAAGTCTATTGGGGCTCAGTCAGACGGGCGTATAACACAGATGACAATCACATCGCAGTGCACAGACTGGTCGGCGGCAGAGCGTGACAGCTACATAGTAATAAATGCCGTCACGCTCCGGTCAGGAGAGCCGCCGGCCAGTCCAAGCATTACAATGCCATCATCATTCATGTTATACTGTACGTCCGTCTGACTGCGCACTTACTGGCACCTATGTTCCAGAAAAGGCTACAAATAGATTGTGGAAAAACAAATGGTCCATTATACTGTTAAAAGGACGGATTTCATAGTCTAGCTTGGCTCATTTATAAAGCTTTTATTTTAGAACCATTTTTTTCCTACTCTAAATGGGAGACCTTTTGTATTCACAGCATCTTCAGCTGCAGTGAAAGGAGGTGATCTTAAAAGTAGTCCTAGCTGTGCCATCCTATTCTAAGGCTATGTAAGGAGGGTAATTACTGGGGACCTCCAGCAGTGGAAGCCCATCAGTGATACCCGCAGTAGTATTTACCATTGCAGATCTCATTGCTAAAAAAAGGTGTAGGGCAGCTGCGCCTATATCTTAAAATGGATATTTTTTGCGGCTTGTAACATCTTAAGATTTTGTGTACTATGCAGGTACTGTAAAATGCAGAGGATTTTCTGCAAGCAAGTGTTCTGCCAAAAATCCTCTGTTTTAGATCTATGGGAACTTGGTCAAATAGTGGAAACGGTGTCCCACACACACTTTCCTTATAGCCACGGCTGCTTTTGCACTAGTCTCTGTTTGACTAATCACCTTCTTCCCTATGAAGCAACCATAATAGGACTCGCTAGTTGTAATGGCATATATTCACTTCCTGTAGGGATGTGTGCTCTGCCGGCAAGTAACTACATACCAGGCGCATGCTGCCAGCGCCAAATATTCTAAACCAACAAGGTTTTTTAAGTTACATGAAAAAGCAAAACCCCCAAGCGAAACCCTGGATAGAAGCCATCCCTCATATTGGAGCGGATGCGTGCATGCTGCAGATAGACATTCGCATTTTTACCTTTGTGGTTGGAACTGGAAGGAGCTGCGGGAATTTCTGCTGTGCAGGATGGTTCTCAGCAAAGAATTCAGGCCAATCTTGTCATCTGATAAGGGTTGCGATGGGAAACTTTCCTCCAGCTGAAATCCAGAAACCAACATATTCAACAAATACACATTTCCTTTACATATGAGGAGTCTCCACACTTCCAACATTCATGGTACAAGTACAGAAAGTGATGTCTGGACCGGCCACAGCCTCGGGCATCTATGAGGCCGTTTCCTTCGGGTCAGGAGACCTGTGACAAATCTGAACCCTACAGTCTGCACTGGGACCGTGATTGCAAGAAGTGGAAAACTGGCCTATTAGGAAGTCTGAAAATACTGCTTTCTCCTAACAGTAAATACTTGTGTTTCTATGAAATATTTCTGGAGGATCTTTTTCTTAGAACTTTATTATGACAATCCACTGTTACTCCTAGAAACTTATGAGTAACAACTTGGTGCCGCCATTCTCCACGTCAAGGGAGCCTGGAACTGTTAGGGTATGTGCCCACGCTGCAGATTTTCCTGCGGATTTGGAAAATCCGCAGTGCAAAACCACTGCGGTTTTCACTGCGGATTTTCTTGCGGTTTGTTCTGCGGGTTTTTACCAGCACTTTCCTATTGGTGCTGGTTGAAACCCGCTGCGGAATCCACACAAACAATTGACATGCTGCGGAAAATAATCCGCAGCATTTCCGCGCGGCTTTTTCCGCAGCATGTGCACAGCGGGTTTTTTTCACATAGGTTTACAATGTACTGTAAACTTTGGGAAAACTGCTGCGGATCCGCAGCGTGTGAACACAGCCTAAGATTGGAAAGTGTCAGTATGTAGGAGCAGATCCCCAGCTGGTAACACTCCAATGCCATTTTCTTCAAAAGTTTCTAGGAAGAATAAAAGAAGAACCGCACAAGGCAGAGGACTAAAAAGATGTGCCAAATTGGTCTAATTATGGGCAATACAAGTTTTTACTAAAAATAGGCATCAGATGTCAGCAGAGCTGTACATTTGTACATGTACATTTTCACATGATTTTTTTTTTTCATTGTTTATTTGTGTAATAAATACAAAGCTGAAAGTTGAAAGAATGTCTAGATGCAGATCGTTACAATTTTTTTTCATGCTTCTGCAAATTATTTGCATGTCGTTTATCTAGCTGCTGGTTCTAACCGCACTCTCTGCTTCCTCCCTCGCTTCTCTCCATGGTAAAGATAGCAGCAAAGAGGGATTATACACAGATTACCACTGTTTGAGGGGAGAAAGTACCTACAGTCTCGAGGAGGTCAGAAATATAAAGTTGTAAACAAGAAGATAAGTGCATGAAGAACAAATAAGGGAAAAGGATAAAATCTGTGCTGATTTGTGAGCTAATGAAGACAGCAGCACCCTGGCCTCACGCAGACTTCATATCCAACCTTCATAACCAACTCCCAAAAATCTGAAATATGCATTAGGCAATGGACACAGCAGCAGATCACTGACAAGAGAGTTGGATTATAGACACTTGTCAACTTATGAGAGAAATTCGGAAAAGTGATGCCACATCCATTAATAAAGGACACACTTCAAGCATACAGCATTTTGTTACCCAAATAGTGGATATAGGAACCTTAAAATGAATATGGTACCCAGACCAGACCTTTGTATGAGTTGGTCGGTATTGTGTTTTCAGGTGGAATTTCATGACATGATTTTGTAGTCTGTGGAGCTTATTATTTTAATTGATCTTTCTAAATGGTTTCCTGGCACGATTCCTTACGACCAACGTTCCTTCTGCGAGGAAGACGGATGTGTTTAATTGATTACGCTGAACACTGGACTTAAGTTCTTTAGAGATTTGGGACCAATGTACCCTAAGCATCAGTTGTGAAGGCCATAAATCTGTCAGATGTTGTGTAACATTTCAGCTGTTGGAGTCACAAATGTACAGACTTGTCTTCTCCATGGTAATTCAAAGTTATTAGAAGCCTGAGAAGATAACTTGTCAGGAAATGAGGCTTCACTTTATCATATATCATGTTTTCCTACCTGCAGGAAGAAGAAACATCAAGACCTCACTCAGACTGGCATATTGTACATATTGTACCTGTGTCTCTGTCACATTCCGGATGGGACGTTCTGGTCAATAGAGCAATGTGTTGCATCCCGACAGCCATATGGCTACAATACGCCCGTCCTAATGTGGTCTCAGGCTAAGTTCACACGAGTGTATGAAAAATCACAAAAATCATCCATCTCTGATATTCATATTACATCTGGTTTTTTACATTGATAATTAAAAACACAAAAATAAATACCATACGCATGGTGCATCTGTTTTTCGTGCATCCATTAAAACATAGGCGAGTCTCATCTGGAAAACGGATGACACTAACCTCCGGCCACTTCCACCAATCAGCGTGTGAAACAGCTGACGTGATGACGTCATGTCATTGCGTCAGCTGTGTACTGCAAAGAGTCAGCGCATCGGAGACAGCAACAGAAGCAGGGCGCCTGGGAACGGGACCGAGGTGAGTAAGTGGTGGGTTTTTTTTGTTTTTTTTTCATGTGTATGAGCATGGGGATTCTATGGGGTCATATGCTGTACATGGGGAGGCTATTGGGGTGTCATGCTGCACACGGGGAGGCAATGGGGGTGTCATGCTGCACACGGGGAGGCAATGGGGGTGTCATGCTGCACACGGGGAGGCAATGGGGGTGTCATGCTGCACATGGGGAGGCTATGGGAGTGACATGCAGCACATGGGGAGGCTATGGGAAGGCTGTATACTGTCATGCAATATATGGAGAGGCTGTGTGGGGCTCAATAAGTATATGGGGAGGCTGTGGGACTCATGCTGTACAGGTCCTTCTCAAAAAATTAGCATATAGTGTTAAATTTCATTATTTACCATAATGTAATGATTACAATTAAACTTTCATATATTATAGATTCATTATCCACCAACTGAAATTTGTCAGGTCTTTTATTGTTTTAATACTGATGATTTTGGCATACAACTCCTGATAACCCAAAAAAACTGTCTCAATAAATTAGCATATCAAGAAAAGGTTCTCTAAACCAGAGGTCCCCAACCGCCGGTCCGCGGACCAGGACCGGGCCGTTAAGGTTTTTCAGCCGGTCCGCGGCGCCGCTGACAGCTAGCTTCGCGGCCCTGCGCCTGGTCAGAGCACGCTCTGTGACAGCTCGCAGCTCCCGGCAGAGAACATTATGCAGGACGGGGCGAGGCGTCAGGCGGGTCTTAGTGACGCAGCCCTCCTGCGCAGCATGGTGTGTTCCTGATGGGGTGGGGCGGCAGGCTCTCCTCACTGACACGCCCAGTGGCGTATCTAGGGGGGGGGGCAGCCGGGGCATTTGCCCCGGGCACAGCCGGCAGGGAGGGGCGCAGTCGGGCCGCCTCATTCGGCGGTCCGCAGTGTCTCCCCCGGCGGCTGCATTCTGCCGCCCCCGGTCAGGGAGTCAGCTGTTCTCTGTGCCGACTGTCAAGCTGACAGCTGGCACAGAGAAGCTGCAGAACGCCGGCTCCCAATGTGTGCAGAGGTGGAGGGGAGCCCCTGCAGGGTGGCTGCGACGGGCAGGGAGAAATCCCCACAGCTCCGCTGCCCAGTGATCTGTCTTCCTGCTTCCTCTCACACAGACGCGCCGCTGGATGACGTCATCATTCAGCGGCCGGCTGTGTCAGAGGAAGGCAATGAGATGCTGTGGTAGAGTGCGAGGAGAGGTGAGAGGGGTGTGTGAATGTGTGTGTGAGAATGTGTGTGCGAGAATGTGTGTGTGTGTGTGAATGTGTGTGTGTGTGAATGTGTGTGTGTGAATGTGTGTGTGAGAATGTGTGTGTGTGAATGTGTGAATCACATTCTCATAAATGTCATAATTACATGATAAGTATGCACTAAGCTCCACCCCTCCATAACCCCACCCCCATATGACCAGAGCCCCACCCCTGCCCCACCCCCACCCCACCGGGCCATGGAAAACTTGTCTTGCTTAAAGCCGGTCCCTGGTGCAAAAAAGGTTGGGGACCTCTGCTCTAAACGACCTATTACCCTAATCTTCTGAATCAACTAATTAACTCTAAACACATGCAAAAGATACCTGAGGCTTTTATAAACTCCCTGCCTGGTTCATTACTCAAAACCCCCATCATGGGTAAGACTAGCGACCTGACAGATGTCAAGAAGGCCATCATTGACACCCTCAAGCAAGAGGGTAAGACCCAGAAAGAAATTTCTCAACAAATAGGCTGTTCCCAGAGTGCTGTATCAAGGCACCTCAATGGTAAGTCTGTTGGAAGGAAACAATGTGGCAGAAAACGCTGTACAACGAGAAGAGGAGACCGGACCCTGAGGAAGATTGTGGAGAAGGACCGATTCCAGACCTTGGGGAACCTGAGGAAGCAGTGGACTGAGTCTGGTGTGGAAACATCCAGAGCCACCGTGCACAGGCGTGTGCAGGAAATGGGCTACAGGTGCCGCATTCCCCAGGTAAAGCCACTTTTGAGCTACAGAGAAGCAGCACTGGACTGTTGCTAAGTGGTCCCAAGTACTTTTTTCTGATGAAAGCAAATTTTGCATGTCATTCGGAAATCAAGGTGCCAGAGTCTGGAGGAAGACTGGGGAGAAGGAAATGCCAAAATGCCTGAAGTCCAGCGTCAAGTACCCACAGTCAGTGATGGTGTGGGGTGCCATGTCAGCTGCTGGTGTTGGTCCACTGTGTTTCATCAAGGGCAGGGTCAATGCAGCTAGCTATCAGGAGATTTTGGAGCACTTCATGCTTCCATCGGCTGAAATGCTTTATGGAGATGAAGATTTCATTTTTCAGCACGACCTGGCACCTGCTCACAGTGCCAAAACCACTGGTAAATGGTTTACTGACCATGGTATTACTGTGCTCAATTGGCCTGCCAACTCTCCTGACCTGAACCCCATAGAGAATCTGTGGGATATTGTGAAGAGAAAGTTGAGAGACGCAAGACCCAACACTCTGGATGAGCTTAAGGCCGCTATTGAAGCATCCTGGGCCTCCATAACATCTCAGCAGTGTCACAGGCTGATTGCCTCCATGCCACGCCGCATTGAAGCAGTCATTTCTGCCAAAGCATTCCCGACCAAGTATTGAGTGCATAACTGAACATTATTATTTGATGGTTTTTTTGTTTGTTATTAAAAAACACTTTTATTTGATTGGATGGGTGAAATATGCTAATTTATTGAGACAGGTTTTTTGGGTTATCAGGAGTTGTATGCCAAAATCATCAGTATTAAAACAATAAAAGACCTGACAAATTTCAGTTGGTGGATAATGAATCTATAATATATGAAAGTTTAATTGTAATCATTACATTATGGTAAATAATGAAATTTAACACTATATGCTAATTTTTTGAGAAGGACCTGTATATAAGAAGGCTGTGTGGGGCTCATGCAGTTTATGGGGAGGCTGTGTGGGGCCTCATGAAGTATATGGGGAAACTGGGGCTCATGCAGTACATTGGGAGGCTGTGTGGGGCTCATGCTGCACATGGGGTGGCTTTGGGGCTCATGCTGTGCATGTGAAAACTGTGGGGCTCATGCTGTACATGGGAAGGCTGTGTGTGGCTCATGCTGTACATGGGGTGGCTTTGTGGGGTTCATGCTGTGCATGGGGAGGCTGTGTGGGGCTCATGCTGTACATGGGGATGCTTTGTGGGGCTCATTCTGCACATGGTGAGGCTATGGGAAGGCTGTATACTGTCATGCAATATATGGGGAGGCTGTTGGGGCATCATGCAGTATATGGGAGGCTGTGGGGGGCCTCATTCTGTATGTGGGGCTCATGCTGTATATAAGAAGGCTGTGTGGGGCTCATGCAGTACATTGGGAAGCTGTGTGGGGCTCATGCCATTCATAGGGAGGCTGTGTGGGGCTCATGCTGTATATAAGGGGCTGTAGGGGGTTCAAAGGTATATAAGGGGGTGTCAGCACACTTAAGTATGCTCAATATTAAGTGATACAATTAATATTAATAAATTAATATTGCATAGAATTAATTTCAAGCTATTAGCTTGGCCCTCCACAACAGTCATGGTTTCTCATGTGGTCCCTTAGGAAAATTAATTACTCACCACTGCACTAGCACATTATTTTTCTCCGAGATCGTTGGTCCATGTGGAAAAAACATTTATCAGAACTAACATATTAATACTGGTCCATGTGTGGTCTGTTTTCCACAAGGACAGCACTTCTAGGACCGATATTATGTACCCCTAGCTTGTTGGCTTTAGGCTGCCGTCACACTAGCAGTATTTGGTCAGTATTTTACATCAGTATTTGTAAGCCAAAACCAGGAGTGGGTGATAAATACAGAAGTGGGGCATATGTTTCTATTATACTTTTCCTCTAAATTGTTCCACTCCTGGTTTTGGCTTACAGATACTGATGTAAAATACTGACCAAATACTGATAGTGTGATGGCAGCCTTTGTGTTTTAATCAAAGGCATGGATTTGGGGTAATGTCCTTACAATTTTACTTTGGTTTTGGGAAGTTTTCACTAAGTCTACATCACCTGGATAAGTGATTGATTACTAGAGGTCCGAAGAATATGACTCCACCTATCCAAAAAATAGGAATACCAACATCCCATCTGTCAATGGACCAGTAATATACCTGCATGACCAGTGCTTTATTTATTTGTATGGGGCTGAATAAGTTAGCTATCTTATCAGTCAAGCGAATTGAGTGGTTTTTGAGTATGTCCAAAAATAATCCAAAGTTAATGAGATTTTGGAACTCTGGATTGTTGTGGGGGGGGGGGAGGGGGGATCTGTGATTAGACCCTTGGTGATTATACAATTATCACTTTACCACGGGATGGGATAGGTGATACATGTATTTTACTAAGGGTACCGTCACACAGTGAAATTTTGATCGCTACGACGGCACGATTCGTGACGTTCGAGCGATATATCTGTGACGTTCGAGCGATATCGCAATGTCTGACACGCTCCTGCGATCAGGGACCCTGCTGAGAATCGTACGTCGTAGCAGATCGTTTGAAACTTTCTTTCGTCGTCTAGTGTCCCGCTGTGGCGGCATGATTGCATGGTGTAACATATATCGTATACGATGTGCGCATAGTAACCAACGGCTTCTACATCGCACATACGTCATGAAATTATCGCTCCAGCGTCGTAGATTGCAAAGTGTGACAGCAGTCTACGACGCTGGAGCGATATTGTTACGACGCTGGAGCGTCACGGATCGTACCGTCGTAGCGATGAAAATTGCACTGTGTGACGGTACCCTTAGTGAGAAAAGCCCTTTAATATCTCACAAGTCTATAAGACTTGTCTGAGAACTAATTTTTTGGTTCTGATCCATTACCCAGGGGTTAGCACTTCTACAGTGGCTAGGTAGTTGTGGTTTTGCACATGATCCATTGGAAACATCGGATGCTAAGAGCCAGGACATTAGTGATGGTTTTAGGACCCACAGAAGGGACACTTTCCAAACTGGCTAAGTAACATGCGAATAATAATACAATAATGCCAATAATAACTCATAGCCCCTGTAATACCTGTATGTGGTTACTACTGTCATATCGGGGATATAAATGGTTAAGGACAATTATTACATTACAATTAATTTAATAAATTACAAACATATAATCTTATCCTTGGGGAGCGACCATGATTTACCTGCGAGTCGAGGAAACTTGGGGACCCCTCCATGAAGTGTTCAGGTGACTCTTCACCTGCCTGATGAAGCTGGGCACTCCTGGCACAGGAAAGTAGAGCGAGGAGCATCAGTGTTAGTATCTTCATGGCTGAGAGTGAGATGTGACAGAATGGACATGGGTCTTGTGTATATAGGAGGTGAATTACCGGGGAGGAGCCAGTGTCCCGACAAGGTGCATCTGGTGATTAATCTGCGTAAGAGCCACATGTTCTTGTCACTCCATGACGGGCGAGATGTGGCCCCAAGGAGAAGACATACTCCCAGGAGTGTACAAAGCTCCCCACAATGTTATTACGGTGATAAATCCACTTAATTTGTGCTTTAAACCCCTTTTGTGGACACTTAATTGAAAGCGGTTTGTCCTGCTAATGTATTGGGTCCCAGTGGACGGGATCTGGTGGTGATTTGCTCATTTGTACTGCACAGAAATGTTGTTTTCAAGTGAATAACTGCAGCCATGGCGGGTGTGGGGAATCCTCCTCCATTTCGATAACATTGCTTTATTTACTGAACTCATCCCCAATGTCTAATATAAAGGAATAATTCCTGCTGCAGACATGGAGTAAACCGTCCTACCGAGGTCCACGATGCGTATGCCAGGTCAATAGATGTGATGCAAAGTCTTCATTGTGATTGAAGTGTTGACTTTAATTCAAGTCGTTTAACGAAAATATTGAATTAACTGTTTAAAGATAAAAGTTGTATTTTTCATAGAAATCCTACTATAGTCCCTATTATCCACTACTCAGACATTTCACAATCACCATAGTTCTTCTATATAAAATAATATTAGCTACAGTGGCTTGCAAAAGTATCCACCCCACCCCCTTGTCATTTTTCATGTTTTGCTACCTGACAACCTGTAATTTCACTGTTTTTGCGGGTTTGCATCAGCTCATGTAAAGAACTTGCCTACAACTGTGAACATTTGGTTTTCTTTTTATTGTGAAGCAAACAACAAGTATGACAAAATAACTGAAATCTTCAGGGTGCATAACTATTCAGCCCCTAAAGTCAGTACTTTGTAGAGCCTCCTTCTGCTGTAATTACAGCTACAAGTCATTTTAGATAAGTGTAAAGGGGTGTAATATTGATATGTTTTATGCCTTTAATATGTTTTACTTAATGGGATACTGCTACACTATTTGGTGTATTTATCACTACTGTAGTTTTGGTACTGCTACACTAATAACGTGTATTACCATTAATGTTCTGATGTACAATATGTTCTGCACATTTTCTACATGATAGGGAAAGTGAGTACTCAGGGGCCATTCATCAGGTATAGTGCTAGGGGAGTAGCACCCCAAGCTGGCCACTAGATGGGGCATTACAGGGTTAGCCTTATAGCACAGTGTTAGGTAGGATAGGATATAGTTAACTTAGGAGGGGCACGGTGGGATAAGTGAGGTCTTCCTGGTCAGTTCAGTTGGGGCTGGGTGCCCATGTAGCTCACTTGGGCTGGCTAGCCCAGGGCGACACCGTGCCACGCAACGTTCAAGAAGAGAGGGCCAAGCATCTAGCATCCAGGGGGCAGGAACATCAGACAGAACACAGCAGAAGAGCTAGCCCACGCAGAGTGACTGGGGCTGTAACACTGAGGAAGGAGGCTAAGCAGAACGGGAGCAAGTAGTTTGACATGTGGCAGATTTTGTGTGGGCAGCGGTTTTCAGATCTGGTGTGAAACAGCTGAGAGCACCCCCACACGAGGCAGAAATTCTGGGCATTGAGGACACTGAGGGACCGGAGGATGCGGTCCGTCCCGGGGACAGGCTCAGCGGCAGAGAGAAGAGGCAAGGGAAAGCGTTGCCAATTGCTGTGATTGATTGTGCCCTGGATGATGTTGTGCTGAGTAAAAGAGGAAGTTAAAGTGAAGCCGGACTGTGACTATTTGTGAAACTGCTTGCAAGGAGTCCAATACTACCCAGGAGGGGCCCTGATGGCACAGAGATACAGTACCCAGGTATGCAGAGGAAGAGACATTACTATATAGAGAGAGGGGGCCAGGGTGCAATCCAGGGATTGCTATCGGCCATGACTACCTCCCTGGCCCCATCTCACATAAGTTTCTGAGCTTTCCAAATCTTGCCACTGGGATTTTTGCCCATTCCTCAAGGAAAAACTGTTCCAGCTCCTTCAAGTTAGATGGTTTCCTCTGTTGAACAGCAATCTTCAACTTTGACCACAGATTCTCGATTGGATTAAGATCTGGGCTTTGACTAGACCACTCCAAAACATTTACATTTTTTTCCTTAAACCACTTGAGTGTTGATTTAACAGTATGCTTTGGATCATTGTCTTGATGGAAGGTGAGCCATTGTCCCAGTCTCAAATCACTGACAGTCTGAAACAGGTTTTGCGCAAGAATATCACTATATGGCCGGCGTCACACACAACGCAAAAAAAAAAAAAAAAAAATCGGTCTGTTTTACACGGACGAGAATCACACAAATGTTTCATGAACAGTGATCTGTGTGCAATGCAAAGCTGTGATTTTTTCTCAAAAAAATATCCGTGTGTCATCCGTATGGCGACATTTACTCGCCGGCTTGCAAAATGGACATATAATGGATCCATGGGTTCGAATATTTAAAATAAAATTATATATGTATGTATTATATACCGTATATATACTCGAGTATAAGCCGAGATTTTCAGCCCAAATTTTTGGGCTGAAAGTGCCCCTCTCGGCTTATACTCGAGTCAATGTGGGTGGCAGGGTCGGCGGGTGAGGGGGTGAGGGCGCTGAGGTATACTTACCTAGTCCCAGCGATCCTCACGCTGTCCCTGCCGTCCCATGGGCTTCTGTGCTGCAGCTTCTTCCCCTCTTCAGCGGTCACGTGGGACCGCTCATTAGAGATATGAATAAGCGGCTCCACCTCCCATAGGGGCGGAGCCGCCTATTCATTCCTCTAATCAGCGGTGCCGGTGACCGCTGACAGGAAGAGCTGCGGCACCGAAGACCAGGCAGAGGGACAGCGCGAGGATCGCCAGGACTAGGTAAGTATAGCATATTCACCTGTCCTCGTTCCAGCCACCGAGCGTCGCTCCATCTTCCCGGCCGGCGCCTCCATCTTCCCGGCGTCTGCGCTCTGACTGTTCAGGCAGAGGGCGCGATGACGCATACAGTGTGCGCGGCGCCCTCTGCCTGATCAGTCAGAGCAGAGACGCCGGGAAGATGGAGGCGCCGGAACGAGACGCCGGGAGCTGCAATCAAGGGAGGTGAGTATGTGTTTTTTTTTTTTATTGCAGCAGCGGCGGCAGAGATTTCTATGGGACACAATGAACGGTGCAGAGCACCGTATATGGCACAGCAATGGGGAACAATGAACGGTGCAAAGCACCGTATATGGCACAGCAATGGGGCACAATGAACGGTGCAGAGCACCGTATATGGCACAGCAATGGGGCACAATGAACGGTGCAGAGCACCGTATATGGGCACAGATATGGGGCACAATGAACGGTGCAGAGCACCGTATATGGCACAGCAATGAACGGAGCAGAGCACCGTATATGGGCACAGATATGGGGCACAATGAACGGTGCAGAGCACTGTATATGGCACGGCAATGGGGCACAATGAACGGTGCAGAGCACCGTATATGGCACAGCAATGGGGCACAATGAACGGTGCAGAGCACCGTATATGGCACAGCAATGGGGCACAATGAACGGTGCAGAGCACCGTATATGGCACAGCAATGGGGCACAATGAACGGTGCAGAGCACCGTATATGGCACAGCAATGGGGCACAATGAACGGTGCAGAGCACCGTATATGGCACAGCTATGGGGCACAATGAACGGTGCAGAGCACTATATGGCACAGCTATGGGGAAATAATGAACAGTGCAGAGCACTATATGGCACAGCTATGGGGAAATAATGATCTATTTTTATTTTTGAAATTCACCGGTAAATGCTGCATTTCCACCCTAGGCTTATACTCGAGTCAATAAGTTTTCCCAGTTTTTTGTGGCAAAATTAGGGGGGTCGGCTTATACTCGGGTCGGCTTATACTCGAGTATATACGGTAAATATAATACGGCCGAGAAAAGAACGATGATGGGAGCTGCCCCATATATTATCATTGGTCCTAGTGCTATGCGATTTTTTTATCGCATAGCACTCGTCCGTATTATGGTCTAGTGTGACCCCGGCCTATTTTGCACCATCCACCTTCCCATCAACTCAAACCATTTTCCCTATCCCTGCTGCCAAAACACATCCCCACACCATGATGCTGCCACCACCATGTTGCACTGTGGGGATGTTGTTCTTGGGGTGATGAACTGTGTTGGTTTGGCCCAGAGATAGAGTTTCCTTTGATGGCCAAAAGTTTGGTCTCATCTGAGCACAGCATCTTTCTGCATACATCTGAGGAGATTCCTACATGTTTGGCAAACTGAAAACGAGCCTTAACATTTTTGTTTGTATGAAAGGCATTTTTTCTGCTCAATCCCCCATAAAGGTCCCTTCTGTGGAGTGTTTGGCTTATTGTGGTCGTATGGACAGATACTCCAGTCTCTGCTTGGGAACTCTGCAGCTGCTTCAGGGTTACCTTTGGTCTCTGTGCTGCCTCTCTGATTAATGCCCTCCTTGCCCAGGCTGGCAGTTTCGGTTGGCGGTCCTCTCTTGGCAGATTTATTGTGGTACCATATTCTTTAAATTTGATGATAATAGATTTGATGGTGCTCCAGGAGATCATTAGAGATTGAGATTTTTTTTTTTTTTATAACACAACCCTGACTTGCACTTTTCAACAATCCTTGTTCTTCATGGTGTTTGGTTAGTGGAGCCTTGCTTAATGGTGTTGCAGCCTCTGTGGTCTTTCAGAAAAGGTGCGTATATTCTGACAGACCATGGGACAATTAGATGGTGCACAAGGGGACTTCCATTCACTAAGCATGTGACTTATGGAGGTGATTGTTTGCACCAAAAATTTTTAGGGGCTTCATAGCAAAAGAGGTGAATACATATGCAGTTGCGAATTTTTAGTTATTTGATCCCATAAATTTAATTTATGCCTATATTTTTCTCACTTCACCAACTTAGACTATTTCATGGTCTTGTATCACACACAAATCGGATTACAAAAAATATTTAAACACAGTTTGTAAAGTAGCAAAATAGGTAAAAAGCCAAGGGGGTGAATACTTTTGCAAACCACAGTATATCCACCTCTGATGCGTCTTTCCAGCAATATCGGCACCTGCTCTCCTGGGGCTTGCATGACACAATAGCCCTGATGCCAATCAACAGCCACTCCACTCTGACTTCCTTGAGATGAATCGGAGTTTAAATGATCCAAGCATCTCTACTGGTCACAGAAGGTGCAAAAAGTGTCAGAGAACCTCCAAAAGCAGATGAGTGGAAGCATGTGACCAAAAGAAGCAAGAAGACCATGGAGAAATCACCAACCACACAACTGAAGAACCGATATCAAATCTTTGTAGAGGATGAAGATGGCACACCCAAGAATGAAGCAATACCAGCAAGCAAGAAAGAAAAGGGCACACAGCAACAAGTGACAGCAAAAAGTACAGCCAAGAAGCAACGAAGAGTGGTGGTGGTGGGAGACTCACTACTGAGAGGCACAGAAGCAGCCATCTGCAGACCGGACATAACTGCAAGAGAAGTATGCTGCCTTCCAGGTGCGATGATCAAGGATGTGACCGATAGGATACCAAAGCTCTTCAGCTCCAAGGACGTCCACCCATTTCTTCTGATACATGTTGGCACCAATGACACGGCAAGGAAGGACCTACCGACAATCTGCAAGGACTTTGAAGAGTTGGGGAAGAAAGTAAAGGAACTGGATGCACAGGTAGTTTTTTCTTCTATCCTTCCAGTAGACGGGCATGGCACCAGGAGATGGAACAGGATCCTTGATGCAAACAACTGGCTAAGACGATGGTGCAGACAACAAGGATTCGGATTCCTGGACCACGGTGTGAATTACTTGTACGATGGACTCCTCGCCAGAGACGGACTACACCTCAACAAACCTGGGAAACACACATTCGCCAGAAGACTCGCTACACTCATCAGGAGGGCGTTAAACTAGAAGAAGAGGGGACGGGAAGAAAAACATTAGACTCGAACAAAGACGACCCAGGAAAGCATACTCAGAAGGGAGGTAAGAACATTTCTAAAACAATCCACAGTGAGGAGATTGGAACAAAACAAAATCCTCTGAACTGCATGCTCGCAAACGCCAGAAGCCTGACAAACAAGATGGAAGAACTAGAAGCAGAAATATCTACAGGTAACTTTGACATAGTGGGAATAACCGAGACATGGTTAGATGAAAGCTATGACTGGGCAGTTAACTTACAGGGTTACAGTCTGTTTAGAAAGGATCGTAAAAATCGGAGAGGAGGAGGGGTTTGTCTCTATGTAAAGTCTTGTCTAAAGTCCACTTTAAGGGAGGATATTAGCGAAGGGAATGAGGATGTCGAGTCCATATGGGTTGAAATTCATGGAGGGAAAAATGGTAACAAAATTCTCATTGGGGTCTGTTACAAACCCCCAAATATAACAGAAACAATGGAAAGTCTACTTCTAAAGCAGATAGATGAAGCTGCAACCCATAATGAGGTCCTGGTTATGGGGGACTTTAACTACCCGGATATTAACTGGGAAACAGAAACCTGTGAAACCCATAAAGGCAACAGGTTTCTGCTAATAACCAAGAAAAATTATCTTTCACAATTGGTGCAGAATCCAACCAGAGGAGCAGCACTTTTAGACCTAATACTATCTAATAGACCTGACAGAATAACAAATCTGCAGGTGGTTGGGCATTTAGGAAATAGCGACCACAATATTGTGCAGTTTCACCTGTCTTTCACTAGGGGGACTTGTCAGGGAGTCACAAAAACATTGAACTTTAGGAAGGCAAAGTTTGAACAGCTTAGAGATGCCCTTAATCTGGTAGACTGGGACAATATCCTCAGAAATGAGAATACAGATAATAAATGGGAAATGTTTAAGAACATCCTAAATAGGCAGTGTAAGCGGTTTATACCTTGTGGGAATAAAAGGACTAGAAATAGGAAAAACCCAATGTGGCTAAACAAAGAAGTAAGACAGGCAATTAACAGTAAAAAGAAAGCATTTGCACTACTAAAGCAGGATGGCACCACTGAAGCTCTAAAAAACTATAGGGAGAAAAATACTTTATCTAAAAAACTAATTAAAGCTGCCAAAAAGGAAACAGAGAAGCACATTGCTAAGGAGAGTAAAACTAATCCCAAACTGTTCTTCAACTATATCAATAGTAAAAGAATAAAAACTGAAAATGTAGGCCCCTTAAAAAATAGTGAGGAAAGAATGGTTGTAGATGACGAGGAAAAAGCTAACATATTAAACACCTTCTTCTCCACGGTATTCACGGTGGAAAATGAAATGCTAGGTGAAATCCCAAGAAACAATGAAAACCCTATATTAAGGGTCACCAATCTAACCCAAGAAGAGGTGCGAAACCGGCTAAATAAGATTAAAATAGATAAATCTCCGGGTCCGGATGGCATACACCCACGAGTACTAAGAGAACTAAGTAATGTAATAGATAAACCATTATTTCTTATTTTTAGTGACTCTATAGCGACAGGGTCTGTTCCGCAGGACTGGCGCATAGCAAATGTGGTGCCAATATTCAAAAAGGGCTCTAAAAGTGAACCTGGAAATTATAGGCCAGTAAGTCTAACCTCTATTGTTGGTAAAATATTTGAAGGGTTTCTGAGGGATGTTATTCTGGATTATCTCAATGAGAATAACTGTTTAACTCCATATCAGCATGGGTTTATGAGAAATCGCTCCTGTCAAACCAATCTAATCAGTTTTTATGAAGAGGTAAGCTATAGACTGGACCACGGTGAGTCATTGGACGTGGTATATCTCGATTTTTCCAAAGCGTTTGATACCGTGCCGCACAAGAGGTTGGTACACAAAATGAGAATGCTTGGTCTGGGGGAAAATGTGTGTAAATGGGTTAGTAACTGGCTTAGTGATAGAAAGCAGAGGGTGGTTATAAATGGTATAGTCTCTAACTGGGTCGCTGTGACCAGTGGGGTACCGCAGGGGTCAGTATTGGGACCTGTTCTCTTCAACATATTCATTAATGATCTGGTAGAAGGTTTACACAGTAAAATATCGATATTTGCAGATGATACAAAACTATGTAAAGCAGTTAATACAAGAGAAGATAGTATTCTGCTACAGATGGATCTGGATAAGTTGGAAACTTGGGCTGAAAGGTGGCAGATGAGGTTTAACAATGATAAATGTAAGGTTATACACATGGGAAGAGGGAATCAATATCACCATTACACACTGAACGGGAAACCACTGGGTAAATCTGACAGGGAGAAGGACTTGGGGATCCTAGTTAATGATAAACTTACCTGGAGCAGCCAGTGCCAGGCAGCAGCTGCCAAGGCAAACAGGATCATGGGGTGCATTAAAAGAGGTCTGGATACACATGATGAGAGCATTATACTGCCTCTGTACAAATCCCTAGTTAGACCGCACATGGAGTACTGTGTCCAGTTTTGGGCACCGGTGCTCAGGAAGGATATAATGGAACTAGAGAGAGTACAAAGGAGGGCAACAAAATTAATAAAGGGGATGGGAGAACTACAATACCCAGATAGATTAGCGAAATTAGGATTATTTAGTCTAGAAAAAAGACGACTGAGGGGCGATCTAATAACCATGTATAAGTATATAAGGGGACAATACAAATATCTCGCTGAGGATCTGTTTATACCAAGGAAGGTGACGGGCACAAGGGGGCATTCTTTGCGTCTGGAGGAGAGAAGGTTTTTCCACCAACATAGAAGAGGATTCTTTACTGTTAGGGCAGTGAGAATCTGGAATTGCTTGCCTGAGGAGGTGGTGATGGCGAACTCAGTCGAGGGGTTCAAGAGAGGCCTGGATGTCTTCCTGGAGCAGAACAATATTGTATCATACAATTATTAGGTTCTGTAGAAGGACGTAGATCTGGGTATTTATTATAATGGAATATAGGCTGAACTGGATGGACAAATGTCTTCTTTCGGCCTTACTAACTATGTTACTATGTTACTATCTTACATACACTCATCTATTTTATAAAATGGAACGTGTCTCTGATATGCGAGACTCAGAGCAAGTTCTGTTCTCATCTGTTTTGCAAATCATACTCTGCCATTAAAGGAACCGGTCACCAGGTCCAGCAACATGTGTATAAGCCCCCAGCTCCCCCACAGATCAAAGAAAATACCTGATATAATTCTCCCAAATTGTATGCTAATTGCCACAGTCTGTTCTAATAGTCTGTGCTTGGCAACTTCTCTGTCCCCGTAACAGCGGGATTTCCCGCTTTAATTGACATGGATGAGATTACTATGAAATCCAGCTCATGCCTCAGTTCATATTTTCTTCTAGATTGGAATCTTCAGATATCACAATGGATGAATCGGTTGGTGATTTTGCTAACAATACACCAGTTGTTCAGCTTCACTATTTCCAAAAAACACACATTCACAATAAATACGCAAAAAAACACAGAGTAGGTGTAATAAATACAAACACAGACCCCATTAGCAGTCAATTGAGGAGTCTCAAAAAAATTACTTTTGGCAAGAACAATCTATCCCCTATAGAAAAGAACATTGTGTATTGGCAGAATAAGGTAAAATCTCAGAACTTTCGGGAAGATAAGTCCATTATTATTAGTAGTAAATTTGTAATCTTACATCAATCCTGAAGCTAGAATATAACAAATCGATAGTTTAATAATATCAAACCAATGTTTTTATCTGTTCCAGGCATGCATGGAATCATCGGCGGCTCACATTACAGGAATTCATGGAGTCTTACAATAATTATACATCAGCAACAACAAAAGAAATTACAATATGACGAAAAACGCAATTCACACCACTTAAATCCTAGGAAGACATAATCATGAATTATCTGACCAAGGAGAATCCTTTGTAATTATGGACAAATGTGATTATTGTTCCTCTGTACAAAAAATGCTAACTGATGCCAAGAGATATGCAAATTACGTAATCCCATCGGTCACTTTTTATAGTTGAGAGTAGCAAAGTAATATCTGAAGGTGTGGCCACTTGAAGTCATTTCTGAAAAACAGGCAGAGCACCCGAAAGTAGAAAACCCTATTGTTCCTATCCTGTAGGCTTTCCCAAAACAATTGTTTCACCGCCCATCAGACCAATAGATTCCAGAATTGGGCCTTTGGGCAAGAGATTGTGCAAGTGGTTGCACTTAAGGCCCCATAGACATTGGATTAATGTCTTTCGAACCTGCTGAAATTGACGGGTTCAACCGATAATCTAATGTGTATGGCGGCACCGACCATCTGATGGCCGGGAGGGATCTCAATTGTGCATTTTTTATTTCAGACTGCTCATTGCATTGTTCTCCCTGAGATAATCTGCAGGCCAAAGTGGCAGTTAGCGACTTTCTCGGCCAAACGAGTGCTCCTCTGTGTGGGAATTCGACTGAGATGGCTGTCGGCTGAATGATCGGCCAAAACTTCATTCGGCTGTCAGCCATCTAATGTCTGTGGCCCACTTTAGATCTCCAAACACGTGTGTATTGTGTGCCTGGTTTTCTACAGAACACCAGAGATGCTCTTTACAGTTAGAAAGATCCTACAAGGTTTTGTAATTATTGATGGTTAGATGTGAAGTAGTATCATTATATACATGTATTCTCCATGACTGCCATGGAGGCCATCAATTCTTATCCCCCCAAAATACTGTTAACTACACACAACACCTATAGGAATATCAAAATCATGTTACACCATGTTATGACTCAAAACTATTTTAGCTTTAACAACATATTTTACCTGTAAAATGGGGGTGTTTCAATGTGGGCTACATATTCTCCCTTTCCCAGCTAATTTAGTTGTGGCATGGTGGGAGAAATCTTTCATCTTTTCACAAAACAATCCTTTTTCTTTTTTTTTTTTTTGAAACATAAATTTTTATTTATTTACAAATTGTGTCGAGCGTTACATCTTATTGACATTAATTTCTTAATAATTAACACAACGTTATGGGGATTAGGGAAGGGAAGAGGATAGGGGAAATGGTGACATTACAGTAATCTGCAAAGTTATTTAAGAACGGTATTTAAACGGAAAGATAACCAATTGTTCCATTTTTTATAAAATTGAGCTATATTATTATTAGATGTAGCGATTATTTTTTCTGATAGGCAATTTTCGTTGATCAGTGATATGACCTCGGGCAGTGAGGGGCACCTGGAGTTTTTCCAGTAACTAGAAATTTTGATTCTTGCTGCTACAATAATATGTACAATCACTGTACGGAACTCATAGGGAAACGAGTCCAAATCAATAGCGAGTAACGCCTGCTGTGCATTAAGAGTCACCGGTATACCACAAATCTGGAACATCAGATGATCTATGGCTGCCCACAGACGTCTAATTCTGTCACAACTCCACCAGCATAGAGTAAAGTTTAGATGGCGGTGCAGGCATCTGTTTTTTCCTTTCAGTTAGGAAATGCCGGATCTGCAAATATTTGTAACAATCCCTTTGAGGAACATTGTATTTATCTCGCAATGATGTAAAAGTAATTAATTCCTCCCCATCACACAAGTTCCCAATTGAGGTGGTTGGGGTAAATAAAACAATTCTTTTTCAAAGCATATTAACCCCTTCCCGACCCATGACGCCACGTAGGCGTCATGAAAGTCGGTGCCATTCCGACCCATGACGCCTATGCGGCGTCATGGAAAGATCGCGTCCCTGCAGATCGGGTGAAAGGGTTAACTCCCATTTCACCCGATCTGCAGGGACAGGGGGAGTGGTAGTTTAGCCCAGGGGGGGTGGCTTCACCCCCTCGTGGCTACGATCGCTCTGATTGGCTGTTGAAAGTGAAACTGCCAATCAGAGCGATTTGTAATATTTCACCCATTATAACGGGTGAAATATTACAATCCAGCCATGGCCGATGCTGAAATATCATCGGCCATGGCTGGAAATACTAGTGTGCCCCCACCCCACCCCTCCGATCGCCCCCCCACCCCCCCGATCTGGCCGGTACACTGCTCCGGCTCCCCTCCGCCCTGTGCTCCGCTCCCCCCCGTGCTCGTGTCCGCTCCCCCCGTGCTCTAATCACCCCCCCGTGCTCCAATCACCCCCCCTGCACTCCGATCCACCCCCCCCGTGCTCCGTTCCACCCCCCCGTGCTCCATTCCAGCCCCCCCGTGCTCCGTTCCACGCCCCCCGCGCTCCGTTCCACCCCTCCCGCGCTCCGATTCCCCCCCCGTGCTCCGATCCCCCCCCCGTGGTCCCCCCCCACCCTATCATACTTACCGATCCAGCCGTGGTCCCGTCCGTCTTCTCCCGGGCGCCGCCATCTTCCAAAATGGCGGGCGCATGCGCACTGCGCCCGCCGAATCTGCCGGCCGGCAGATTCGTTCCAAAGTGCATTTTGATCACTGAGATATAATCTATCTCAGTGATCAAAATAAAAAAAAATAATAAATGACCCCCCCCCCCTTTGTCACCCCCATAGGTAGGGACAATAAAAAAATAAAGAAATTTTTTTTTTCCACTAATGTTAGAATAGGGTTAGGGTTAGGGGTAGGGTTAGGGTTAGGGGTAGGGGTAGGGTTAGGGGTAGGGCTAGGGGTAGGGTTAGGGTTAGGGGTAGGGTTAGGGGTAGGGTTAGGGTTAGGGGTAGGGTTAGGGGTAGGGTTAGGGTTAGGGGTAGGGTTAGGGCTAGGGTTAGGGCTAGGGTTAGGGCTAGGGTTAGGGTTAGGAATGTGCACACGTATTCTGGTCCTCTCCGGATTTTTCCGCTGCGGATTTGATAAATCCGCAGTGCTAAACCGCTGCGGATTTATGGCGGATTTACCGCGTTTTTTTCTGCGCATTTCACTGCGGTTTTACAATTGCGATTTTCTATTGGAGCAGTTGTAAAACCGCTGCGGAATCCGCACAAAGAAGTGACATGCTGCGGAATGTAAACCGCTGCGTTTCCGTGCAGTTTTTCCGCAGCATGTGTACAGCGATTTTTGTTTCCCATAGGTTTACATTGAACTGTACACTCATGGGAAACTGCTGCGGATCTGCAGCGTTTTCCGCAGCGTGTGCACATACCTTTAGAATTAGGCTATGTGCACACGGTGCGGATTTGGCTGCGGATTCGCAGCAGTGTTCCATCAGGTTTACAGTACCATGTAAACATATGAAAAACCAAATCCGCTGTGCCCATGGTGCGGAAAATACCGCGCGGGAACGCTGCGTTGTATTTTCCGCAGCATGTCAATTCTTTGTGCGGATTCCGCAGCGTTTTACACCTGTTCCTCAATAGGAATCCGCAGGTGAAATCCGCACAAAAAACACTGGAAATCCGCGGAAAATCCGCAGGTAAAACACAGTGCCTTTTACCCGCAGATTTTTCAAAAATGGTGCGGAAATATCTCACACGAATCCGCAACGTGGGCACATAGCCTTAGGGTTAGGGTTGGAATTAGGGTTGTGGTTAGGGTTAGGGGTGTGTTGGGGTTAGTGTTGTGGTTAGGGGTGTGTTGGGGTTAGGGTTGTGATTAGGATTATGGCTACAGTTGGGATTAGGGTTAGGGGTGTGTTGGGGTTAGTGTTGGAGTTAGAATTGAGGGGTTACCACTGTTTAGGCACATCAGGGGTCTCCAAACGCAACATGGCGCCACCATTGATTCCAGCCAATCTCGTATTCAAAAAGTCAAATGGTGCTCCCTCACTTCCGAGCCCTGACGTGTGCCCAAACAGTGGTTTACCCCCACATATGGGGTACCAGCATACTCAGGACAAACTGCGCAACAATTACTGGGGTCCAATTTCTCCTGTTACCCTTGTGAATCTAAAAAAATGCTTGCTAAAACAATTTTTGAGGAAAGAAAAATGATTTTTTATTTTCACGGCTCTGCGTTGTAAACGTCTGTGAAGCACTTGGGGGTTCAAAGTGCTCACCACATATCTAGATAAGTTCCTTGGGGGGTCTAGTTTCTAAAATGGGGTCACTTGTGGGGGGTTTCTACTGTTTAGGCACACCAGGGGCTCTGCAAACGCAACGTGACACCCGCAGACCATTCCATCAAAGTCTGCATTTCAAAAGTCACTACTTCCCTTCTGAGCCCCGACGTGTGCCCAAACAGTGGTTTACCCCCACATATGGGGTATCAGCGTACTCAGGAGAAACTGGACAACAACTTTTGGGGTCCAATTTCTCCTGTAACCCTTGGGAAAATAAAAAATTCTGGGCTAAATAATTATTTTTGAGGAAAGAAAACGTATTTATTATTTTCACGGCTCTGCATTATAAACTTCTATGAAGCACTTGGGGGTTCAAAGTGCTCACCACACATCTAGATAAGTTCCTTTCAGGGTCTAGTTTCCAAAATGGGGTCACTTGTGGGGGGTTTCTACTGTTTAGGCACATCAGGGGCTCTGCAAACGCAACGTGACGCCCGCAGAGCATTCCATCAAAGTCTGCATTTCAAAACGTCACTACTTCAATTCCAAGCCCCGGCATGTGCCCAAACAGTAGTTTACCCCCACATATGGGGTATCACCGTACTCAGGAGAAACTGGACAACAAATATTGGGGTCAAATTTCTCCTGTTACCCTTGGGAAAATTAAAAAATTCTGGGCTAAATAATTATTTTTGAGGAAAGAAAACGTATTTATTATTTTCACGGCTCTGCATTATAAACTTCTATGAAGCACTTGGGGGTTCAAAGTGCTCACCACACATCTAGATAAGTTCCTTTGGGGGTCTAGTTTCCAAAATGGGGTCACTTGTGGGGGGTTTCTACTGTTAAGCCACATCAGGGGCTCTGCAAACGCAACGTGACGCCCACAGAGCATTCCATCAAAGTCTGCATTTCAAAACGTCACTACTTCACTTCCGAGCCCCGGCATGTGCCCAAACAGTGATTTACCCCCACATATGGGGTATCAGCGTACTCAGGAGAAACTGGACAACAACTTTTGGGGTCAAATTTCTCCTGTTACCCTTGGGAAAATAAAAAATTGCAGGCTAAAAGATCATTTTTGAGAAAATAATTTTTTTTTTATTTTCATGGCTCTGCGTTATAAACTTCTGTGAAGCACTTGGGGGTTCAAAGTCCTCACCACACATCTAGATTAGTTCCTTTGGGGGTCTAGTTTCTAAAATGGTGTCATTTCTGGGGGATCTCCAATGTTTAGGCACACAGGGGCTCTCCAAACGTGACATGGTGTCCGCTAATGATTGGAGCTAATTTTCCATTTAAAAAGCCAAATGGCGTGCCATCCCTTCCGAGCCCTGCCGTGCGCCCAAACAGTGGTTTACCCCCACATATGGGGTATCAGCGTACTCAGGACAAACTGGACAACAATATTTGGGGTCCAATTTCTCCTATTATCCTTGGCAAAATAGGAAATTCCAGGCTAAAAAATCATTTTTGAGGAAAGAAAAATTATTTTTTATTTTCATGGCTCTGCGTTATAAACTTCTGTGAAGCACCTGGGGGTTTAAAGTGCTCAATATGCATCTAGATAAGTTCCTTGGGGGGTCTAGTTTCCAAAATGGGGTCACTTGTGCGGGAGCTCCAATGTTTAGGCACACAGGGGCTCTCCAAACGCGACATGGTGTCCGCTAACAATTGGAGCTAATTTTCCATTCAAAAAGTCAAATGGCGCGCCTTCTCTTCCGAGCCCTGCCGAGTGCCCAAACAGTGGTTTACCCCCACATATGAGGTATCGGCGTACTCGGGAGAAATTGCCCAACAAATTTTATGATCCATTTTATCCTACTGCCCATGTGAAAATGAAAAAATTGAGGCGAAAAGAATTTTTTTGTGAAAAAAAATTACTTTTTCATTTTTACAGATCAATTTGTGAAGCACCTGAGGGTTTAAAGTGCTCACTAGGCATCTAAATTAGTTCCTTGGGGGGTCTAGTTTCCAAAATGGGGTCACTTGTGGGGGAGCGCCAATGTTTAGGCACACAGGAGCTATCCAAACGCGACATGGTGTCCGCTAACGATGGAAATAATTTTTCATTCAAAAAGTCAAATGGCGCTCCTTCCCTTCCGAGCCTTACCATGTGCCCAAACAGTGGTTTACCTCCACATGTGAGGTATTGGTGTACTCAGGAGAAATTGCCCAACACATTTTAGGATCCATTTTATCCTGTTGCCCATGTGAAAATGAAAAAATTGAGGCTAAAAGAATTTTTTTGTGAAAAAAAAGTACTTTTTCATTTTTACGGATCAATTTGTGAAGCACCTGGGGGTTCAAAGTGCTCACTATGCATCTAGATAAGTTCCTTGGGGCGTCTAGTTTCCAAAATGGGGTCACTTGTGGGGGAGCTCCAATTTTTAGGCACACGGGGGCTCTCCAAACGTGACATGGTGTCCGCTAAAGAGTGGAGCCAATTTTTGATTCAAAAAGTCAAATGGCGCTCCTTCCCTTCCAAGCCCTGCCGTGCGCCAAAACAGTGGTTTACCCCCACATATGAGGTATCAGCGTACTCAGGACAAATTGGACAACAACTTTCGTGGTTCAGTTTCTCCTTTTACCATTGGGAAAATAAAAAAATTGTTGCTAAAAGATAATTTTTGTGACTAAAAAGTTAAATGTTCATTTTTTCCTTCCATGTTGCTTCTGCTGCTGTGAAGCACCTGAAGGGTTAATAAACTTCTTGAATGTGGTTTTGAGTACCTTGAGGGGTGCAGTTTTTAGAATGGTGTCACTTTTGGGTATTTTCAGCCATATAGACCCCTCAAACTGACTTCAAATGTGAGGTGGTCCCTAAAAAAAATGGTTTTGTAAATTTCGTTGTAAAAATGACAAATCGCTGGTCGAATTTTAACCCTTATAACTTCCTAACAAAAAAAAAATTTGTTTCCAAAATTGTGCTGATGTAAAGTAAACATGTGGGAAATGTTATTTATTAACTATTTTGTGTCACATATCTCTCTGGTTTAACAGAATAAAAATTCAAAATGTGAAAATTGTGAAATTTTCAAAATTTTCGCCAAATTTCCATGTTTATCACAAATAAATGCAGAATTTATTGACCTAAATTTACCACTAACATGAAGCCCAATATGTCACGAAAAAACAATCTCGGAACCGCTAGGATCCGTTGAAGCGTTCCTGAGTTATTACCTCATAAAGGGACACTGGTCAGAATTGCAAAAAACGGCAAGGTCTTTAAGGTCAAAATAGGCTGGGTCTTGAAGGGGTTAAATGGTATGGCAGGTACATTGATGATATCCTCATTACGTGGGATTTCGAAGCCATACCAGATTTAATTTTATACACTAACAATAGGAGTCATTTACACACATTCATCGCTAATACTATTATATTTTTAGATCTTGAATTGAAAGGAAAGAATTGAAATGATGACAAACCACAAAGTAACTACGGGAAAAAACACCTTACATAGCCAAAAATCACTTTCCAGCACAAAGTCTATTCTGGTTGGTGTATTTACCAGAACCAAAAGGAATTATAGAAATCTCACTACTTACCACCATGAGTCGGAGCTGATAAAAAGCAGGTTGAGGGCGAGAAGATATCCAGAATGGAGATTGAATAGAACATCAGAGATCGTTAATGATAATACAAACTCAAGGACGACTCTTAAAGATGCCAATTCACACACCTGGGGTCGAAACATTAGAGAAAGGTATAATTATAAGTCAATGCTGATACTTCAGCTCAGTACTCAGTTTAACGACAAAGATTGAATACAAATATCTGCCTATATTATATGGTGATATACCCAACAATCACATCTAAAAGATGGTATAAAAATGGTGGTGAGAAGGGCCTCCATACTGGATAACAGTTTGTCACCAAGTATGTTTCAAATGGAAAAACAGATGGGTTTCATGGCTTTCAACAATAGATTTTTATAAATGTAGCTGCTATAATAACAAATACCAAATTAGGAAGTTTTTAAACTGTAACGGTCTTCATCTACTATATAATTGTCTAAGGGTCACTTCCGTCTGTCCTTCTGTCACGGATATTCATTGGTCGCAGCCTCTGTCTGTCATGGAATCCAAGTCGCTGATTGGTCGTGGCAAAACGCCCACGACCATTGCCACGACCAATCAGCGACGGCCACAGTCCGGCGGCAATATGGCCGCTCTTTCCTCCCCGCAGTCAGTGCCCGCTCCATACTCCCCTCCAGTTATCCAGTCAGCCCTCACACAGGGTTAATGCCAGCGTTACCGGGGCGTGGTGTAACGCACTCCGATTCCGCAGCTATTAACCCTGTGTGACCAACTTTTTACTATTGATGCTGCGTATGCAGCATCAATAGTAAAAAGATCTAATGTTACAAATAAGAAAAAAAAAGGTTATTCTCACCCTCAGACGTCACATCCTGTCCTCGGCAGTGCAAGCGGCAGGTTCCGGTGCTAAGGATGCTATGCGAGAAGGACCTGCCATGACGTCACGGTCATGTGACCATGACGTCATCACAGGTCCTGCGCTCATACCAACCCTGGGACCGGAAGCCACAGCGTGCACCGCACACAGGTGACAGGACTACAAGGGACCCTCGGAAGGTGAGCATATGTTTATTTTTTTATTTTTAACCCCTTAGTGACAGAGCCAATTTGGTACTTAATGACCAGGCCAATTTTTGCAATTCTGACCACTGTCACTTTATGAGGTTATAACTCTGGAACGCTTCAACGGATCCCGCTGATTCTGAGATTGTTTTTTCGTGACATATTGTACTTCATGTTAGTGGTAACATTTCTTCGATATTACTTGCGATTATTTATGAAAAAAACGGAAATATGGCGAAAATTTTTAAAATTTTGCAATTTTCAAACTTTGTATTTTTATGCCCTTAAATCAGAGAGATATGTCATGAAAAATAGTTAATAAATAACATTTCCCACATGTCTACTTTACATCAGCACAATTTTGGAAACAAATTTTTTTTTGTTAGGGAGTTATAAGGGTTAAAAGTTGACCAGCAATTTCTCATTTTTACAACACCATTTTTTTTTTTAGGGACCACATCACATTTGAAGTCATTTTGAGGGGTCTATATGATAGAAAATGATGAAGTGTGACACCATTCTAAAAACTACACCCCTCAAGGTTCTCAAAACCACATTCAAGAAGTTTATTAACCCTTTACGTGCTTCACAGGAACTGAAACAATGTGGAAGGAAAAAATGAACATTTAACTTTTTTTTGCAAACATCTTAATTCAGAACCATTTTTTTTATTTTCACAAGTGTAAAAACAGAAATGTAACCATAAATTTTGTTATGCAATTTCTCCTGAATACGCCAATACCCCATATGTGGGGGTAAACCACTTTTTGGGCGCACCGCAGAACTTAGAAGTGAAGGAGCGCCGTTTGACTTTTTCAATGCAGAATTGGCTGGAATTGAGATCGGACGCCATGTCACGTTTAGCGAGCCCCTGATGTGCCTAAACAGTGGAAACTCCCCACAAGTAACACCATTTTGGAAACTAGACCCCTTAAGGAACTTATCTAGATGTGTGGTGAGCACTTTGAACCCCCAAGTGCTTCACAGAAGTTTATAACGTAGAGCCGTGAAAATAAAAAATCGCTTTTGTTTACACAAAAATGATCTTTTCGCCCACAAATTTTTATTTTCACAAGGGTAACAGGAGAAATTAGACCACTAAAGTTGTTGTGCAATTTCTCCTGAGTACGTCGATACCAATATGTGGGGGTAAACCACTGTTTGGGCGCACCGCAGAGCTTGGAAGAGAAAGAGTGCCGTTTTACTTTTTCAATGTAGAATTGGCTGGAATTGAGATCGGACGCCATGTCGCGTTTGGAGAGCCCCTGATGTGCCTAAACAGTAGAAATCCCCCACAAGTGACCCCATTTTGGAAACTAGACCCCCCATGGAACTTATCTAGATGTGTGGTGAGAACCTTGAATGCCCAAGTGCTTCACAGAAGTTTATAATGCAGAGCCGTGAAAATAAAAAATATTTTTTTTTTTCCACAAAAAAGATTTTTTAGCCCCCCAAGTTTTTATTTTCACAAGGGTAACAAGAGAAATTGGACCCCAAAAGTTGTTGTCCAATTTGTCCTGAGTATGCTGGTACCCCATATGTGGGGGTAAACCACTGTTTGGGTGCACGGCAGAGCTCGGAAGGAAGGAGCGCCGTTTTGGAATGCAGACTTTGATAGAATGGTCTGCGGGTATTATGTTGCGTTTGCAGAGCCCCTGATGTACCTAACCAGTAGAAACCCTCCACAAGTGACCCCATTTTGGAAACTAGACCCCCCAAGGAACTTATCTAGATGTGTGGTGAGAACTTTGAATGCCCAAGTGCTTCACAGAAGTTTAGAATGCAGAGTCGTGAAAATAAAAAATATTTTTTTTTCCACAAAAAAGATATTGTAGCCCCCAAGTTTTTATTTTCCCAAGGGTAACAGGAGAAATTGGACTGCAGTAGTTGTTGTCCAATTTATCCCGAGTACGCTGATGTGCCATATGTGGGGGTAAACCACTGTTTGGGCGCACGGCAGAGCTCGGAAGGGAAGGAGCGCCTTTTTGGAATGCAGACTTTGATAGAATGGTCTGTGGGCATTATGTTGCGATTGCAGAGCCCCTGATATACCTAAACTGTAGTAACCCCCCACAAGTGACCCCATTTTGGAAACTAGACCCCCCAAGGAACTTATCTAGATGTGTGGTGAGAACTTTGAATGCCCAAGTGCTTCACAGAAGTTTAGAATGCAGAGTCGTGAAAATAAAATTTTTATTTTTTTTTTCACAAAAAAGATATTGTAGCCCCCAAGTTTTTATTTTCACAAGGGTAACAAGAGAAATTGGACCCCAGAAGTTGTTGTCCAATTTATCCCGAGTACGCTGATGCCCCATATGTGGGGGTAAACCACTGTTTGGGCGCACGGCAGAGCTCAGAAGGGAGGGAGCACCATTTGACTTTTTGAGCGCAAAATTGGCTGTCGTGTTTGGAGACCCCCTGATGTACCTAAACAGTGGAAACCCCCCAATTCTAGCTCCAACCCTAACCCCAACACACCCCTAACCCTAATCCCAACCTGATCCATAATCCTAATCACTAACCCTAACCATAATCACAACCCTTACCCCAAAACAACCGTAATGTCAACCCTAACCATAACCCTAATCAAAACCCTAAATCCAACACACCCCTAATCCTAATCTCAACCCTAACCTCAAACCGAACCCTAATCCCAATACACCCCTAATCACAACCCTAACCTTAACCCTAATCCCAAACCTAACCCTAATCCCAAGCGTAACCCTAATGCCAACCCTAACCCTAATACCAACCCTAATCCAAACCCTAACCCTAATCCCAGCTCTAACCCTAACTTTAGCCGCAACCCTAGCCCTAACTTTAGCCCCAACCCTAACCCTAGCCCTAAGGCTACTTTCACACTTGCGTCGTTTGGCATTCCATTGCAATCTGTCGTTTTGGACAAGAAACGGATCCTGCAAATGTGCCTGCAGGATGCGTTTTTTGCCCATAGACTTGTATTGCCGACGGATTGTGACGGATGGCCACACGTCGCGTCCGTCGTGCACTGGATCAGTTGTGTTTTGGCGGAGCGTCGGCACAAAAAAACGTTCAATGAAACGTTTTTTTGTACGTCGCATCCGCCATTTCTGACCGCGCATGCGTGGCCGTAACTCCGCCCCCTCCTCCCCAGGACATAGATTGGGCAGCGGATGCATTGAAAAACTACAGCTGCTGCCCACGTTGTGGACAATTTTCCCAACGTGCGTCGGTATGTCGGGCCGACGCATTGCGACGGCCCCGTACCGACGTAAGTGTGAAAGAAGCCTAACCCTAAATTTAGCCCCAACCCTAACCCTAAATTTAGCCCCAACCCTAACCCTAAATTTAGCCCCAACCCTAGCCCTAACCCTACCTTTAACCCTACCCCTAACCTAACCCTACCCCTACCCCTAACCTAACCCTACCCCTAACCCTACCCCTAACCCTAATTTTAGCCCCAACTGCTGTTCTCCTGCCGGCCGGCAGATTGAGACAGATGGCGGGCGCACTGGGCATGCGCCCGCCATTTTCTTCTGCCGGCGGCCAGGAGGAGCAGCAAGAGGATCCAGGGACACAGGTGAGTATTGTAGGGTCCCCGAATCCCCCTATTTCTCTGTCCTCTGATGTGCGATCACATCAGAGGACAGAGAATTACACTTTACTTTTTTTTTTGCGGTCGCCGGTAAACAGTTAATTACCGGCGATCGCAAAACAGGGGTCGGTAAAACCGACCCCGATCATGCTCTTTGGGGTCTCGGCTACCCCCGGCAGCCGAGACCCCAAAGATTCTCCCGGTGCCGGCCGGCGGGCGCACTGCGCATGCGCCCGCCATTTTGAAGATGACGGCGCCCACCAGGAGACACGAGGAGCATCGGGGGAGCTAGGTGAGTATTGGGGGGCCACCTGGGACCCCTTTTCTCTGTCCTCCGATGTGCGATCACATCGGAGGACAGAGAAATTAAAAAGAGATCGCGTTTTTTTTTTTTGCGATCGCCGGTAAACGGTTAATTACCGGCGATCGCAAATGCGGGGTGGGTTAAAAAAAAAACAAATCATGTTCTCTGGGGTCTCGGCTACCCCCGGCAGCCGAGACCCCGGAGAAAATCGGCCTCTGGGGGTCGCTATTTACTTTTTCCACAGCGCCGTTAATTAACGGCGCTGTGGTTTAAGTACCCTTAGGGGCCGCCGTTAAAAGGCGTATCGGCGGTCGCTAAGGGGTTAAACCTGTTACATACGTGGCTGGGCAATATACTACGTAGCTGGGCAATATACTACATGGCTCTGTGCTGTATACTACGTCGCTGTGCAATATACTACGTCGCTGTGCAATATACTACGTGGCTGTGCAATATACTACGTGGCTGTGCAATATACTATGTGACTGGGCAATATACTACGTGACTGGGCAATATACTACGTGATTGGGCAATATACTACGTGATTGGGCAATATACAGGTACGGACTGGGGCTGAAATTCAGCCCTGGCATTTGAAATCACACAGGCCCATGTTGTCCCCGTCCCCAAGAACCAGATGGGATATATTACTAATATTACCCTGGATGGAGGAAAGAAAGATTTACTACAAGACCAATATTTTAATGATACCCGTGGCTGCTGGGGTAAGTGACGGAGTCAGCAACTTTGTGCTCCATCACAACTCTTAACAGTATGGGTGTCCTGAGAACATCAAATCTGTTAACAATGTAGCAGACAAGGCAGCCCACAGCCATACAGGCCCTTCTGGCATTTGCCAGAATTGCCCAATGGCCAGTCCGGCCCTGGCAATATACTACATGGCTGGGCAATATACTACGTGGCTGGGCAATATACTACGTGGCTCTGTGCTGTATACTATGTGGCTGTGCAATATACTACGTGGCTGTGCAATATACTGCGTGGCTGTGCAATATACTGCGTGGCTGTGCAATATACTACGTGGCTGTGCAATATACTACGTGGCTGTGCAATATACTACGTGGCTGGGCAATATAGTACATGGCTGGGCAATATACTACGTGGCTGGGCAATATACTAAGTGGCTAGCCAATATAATACGTGGCTGGAAAATATAATACGTGGCTGGCCAATATACTACATGGTCTGTGCAATATACTACATGGACATGCATTTTCTAGAATACCCGATGCGTTAGAATCAAGCCACCATCTAGTCATTTATATTAAAATGTGAATAGAATGTAGATTAAAGGGACTGTGAGCACAGAATGACTGTTCAAACCAAGCATATGCCCTCGGAGCATCATGGCAGCCAATCATTTATATACACCTTCCACCTGCTTATTTTCCATCTATCTCCTCCCTTCTCTGGCTCTATGAAGCCAGAGCTGTCACTCAAAGAAGAAAGGAGCTGGAGGGAAAGAAAGCAGGTGGGAAGATGTATATAAATGATTGATCCCACCATGGAGCACCAAGCGGAGGGACTTAGTCATCCTGATTTCCTTTAAAGAGAACCGGTCACCTCCAGAATGCATTTTACCATCAGATACAGTGGTAGTCTGCATGTACATAATGTATACATCATACCTGGCTGCACTACTGGAGGGGCAGTTACAGGGAGGAAAAATATGTATTACACCGGCAGCCACTTGCTTCCAGTCATCCGGGCGGTGCAGGGTGCTGTTACTGTAACACCCCAGGAGCCTGGTTGTTACAGTGGCATTGCTTTCCTCATGGGAGAGTGATGTCACGCTTGGAAGCAAGGAAAGATCTCGTCTATCAGGTAAACACAAATCTGCAACATGTTCGCACTCCAGGCCAGAACCTGGTTTTCAGGGGAACTTCCCTATATTCTGGCTGGAGAGTAAGTGGGGAGTAGTCTGTCAGGAGTACAGAGAAGAGAGCAGTCAGACAGTGAGTGTCTGAAGGACTGAAGGGGCCGTGCAGCCAGAGGTGCTGCAGCTCCTGAGGAAAGAGAATTCAGAAGGAAAGAACAGATTGTAGAGAGCGTGCAGGAGAGAAGCACAGGAGAGTGACAACTGGGGAGGATAGCTGTGACTGGGCTACCTCCCCGCAGAGTGCAGATTCCCTGTAGCCGAAGACCGAGGTTGTGTCGGACTCTAGGAGGCACAGCAGAATCCGTCAGGACAGCTGGACTACATGTAACCTGTCCGCCCTAACACCCAGGAGACACAGTGGCGCATAGAGCCCAGGTCATGATAGAGACCCTGTAAAAAGGCTCGAGCCACCTGGCAAAGGGGACTCTGAACTTGCTTCCAAACCAGCCGGACCCTGCCTGTACCTGTGATTTGGTTCCTGGAATGCGCTTGCCTTCAGCCTTCAGTAAACCAGGTAAAGAGACTTCAAACCTGTGTCCTCCGTTCTTTACTGCACCACTCACCATCCTCATCTACACACCGGGAGCCCTGGGGACCCAACTTTACTTGTGGGAAGTTATACCATCTTAGCTGCCATAACATCACCTCAGAGGACCCCTTTAAGCAGCGTTGGTCCCCACTGACCGAATACCAAAGGTGGCGTTACGAACACAAACTTTATTCAAATCCCTTTTACATGGGCGCCCAGGGCCACGGACCGGGTTGCTGCCACCGTGACACATCCCCTTAAGTCCCAGACCCGGTACAGAGTACCCCATGACCCTGGCGGGTGACCCATTACAGTCACTGCTCACTATAAAGTGAGTGTGCCTGTAATCATTCCCCAGCAATTTGGTCGACAGCATGTTCTACAGGTTCAAGTCTCCTAGGCAAACTAAATTATATATTATTTATTATTATTATTATTTATATAGCACCATATATTCCATGGTGCTGTACATGAGAAAGGGGTTACATACAGGGTTATACATATCTTTTACAGTAAACAGGTTTACAGTGACAGACTAGTACAGAGGGGAGAGGACCCTGTCCTTGCGGACTTACATTCTATGGGATAGTGGGGAAGAGAGAGAAGGTAGGGGTGAGGCGGCGGCGGTGAGGCGGCGGCTCTGGCGGTGAGGCGGCGTCTCTGGCGGCGGTGGCTTGGTTATTGTAGGCTGTAGGCTTTCCTGAAGAGATGGGTTTTCAGGTTCCGTCTGAAGGATCCGAGGGTGGTGGATAATCAGACATGTTGAGGCATGGAGTTCCAGAGGATGGGGGATATTTGGGAGAAATCTTGGAGGCGGTTGTGTGAGGAACGAATAAGTGTGGAGGAGAGTAGGAGGTCTTGGGAGGATCAAAGATTACGTGAGGGAAGATAATGGGAGATTAGTTCAGAGATATAGGGAGGGGACAGGTTGTGAATGGCTTTGTAGATCAGTGTTAGTAGTTTGAACAGGATTCGTTGGGGAATTGGGAGCCAGTGGAGGGATTTGCAGGGGGGAGAAGCAGGGGAGTAGCGAGGAGAGAGGTGGATTAGCCGGGCAGCAGAGTTGAGGACAGACTGGAGTGGTGCAAGAGAGTTAGCGGGGAGGCCACAGAGGAGGGTGTTGCAGTAATCGAGAGTTTTGGTAGATTGTGGGCTGAGGAAGGAATGGATTCTGGCAATATTTTTGAGTTGGAGGCAACAGGAGGCGGCAAGAGCTTGGACGTGAGGTTTGAAGGACAGGGCAGAGTCGAGAGTTACCCTGAGGCAGCGGATTTCAGGTGCGGGAGAGAGCATGATGCCGTTTACCATAATAGATAGATCAGGTAGGGGGGATACATGAGGTGGGGCTAAGATGATGAATTCGGTTTTCTCTACATTGAGTTTAAGGAAGCGAGAGGTGAAGAAGGAGGATATGGCTGACAGACACTTCGGGATTCTGGACAGCAGGGAGGTGACATCTGGGCCAGAGAGGTAGATCTGAGTGTCGTCTGCATACAGGTGGTACTGGAAGCCATGGGACTTTATGAGTTGTCCTAGGCCAAGGGTATAGATGGAAAAAAGTAGGGGCCCTAGGACAGAGCCTTGAGGGACTCCAACAGAGAGAGGGCGGGATGAGGAGGTAGTGTGGGAGTGGGAAACGCTAAATGTGCGGTTGGATAGGTATGAGGCAATCCAGGATAGGGCAAGGTCTTTGATGCCAAGGGAAGAGAGAATCTGTAGCAGTAGGCAGTGATCGACTGTGTCGAAAGCAGAGGACAGGTCAAGAAGGAGGAGGATGGAGAACTGTGTTAGCTTTGGCTGTGACTAAGTCATTAGTAATTTTTGTCAGGGCAGTTTAGGTGGAGTGGTGGGGGCGGAAGCCAGATTGGAGGTTGTCAAGAAGAGAGTTAGATGAGAGGTGGGAGGAAAGTTGAGCATGGACATGCTGCTCAAGGAGTTTTGAAGCAAACGGGAGCAGTGATATAGGGCGATAGCTGGGCATAGCAGTTGGGTCAAGGTTAGTTTTTTTGAGGATGAGTGTGATGGTGGCATGTTTGAAAGCAGAGGGGAAGGTACCGGAAGAGAGCGATAGGTTGAAGAGATGGGTTAGAGCTGGAATGAGCGTGTTAGTGAGGCTGGGGAGCAGGTGGGAAGAGATGGGGTCAAGTGCACAGGTAGTGAGGTGTGATTTGGAAAAGAGGCGAGTAAGCTCTCCTTTAGTGATGTTGGAGAGGGAGGTTATTAGGGAAGGGCAGAGGCCTGGTATATGGAGTGGTTGGGGTGGTGGACAAGTAAAGGTTTGCCTTGTTTGGTCAATCTTGTTTTTGAAGTAGGTGGCAAAGTCCTCGGAAGAGATGAAGGGAGTTGGAGGTGGCAGTGGTGGGCGGAGGAGATATATATATATATATATATATATATATATATATATATATATGTATGTATATGTATATATATATATATATATATATATATATATATATATATATAAATAATATTTTTTTCTTTTTTCTTTAGATCCTTCACCTTTTTGCCCTTCAAGAACGCAGAAATTTAAATGAAAACTTTTTAAATGTATAAAAAAAGTCTGATCAAAATATTAAATAATGTAAAACAGTACCTAAAATGGGGAAAAGAAAAAAAAAATTATCAGGACACCAGAAATGCCATTTTTTTGTCACCACACTTTCCAAAGCAATACAATAAAAATGCAAATAAGAAGTACCCAAAATGCTACCAATAAAAGACATAAAAAAACAAGACCTCACACAGCCTGATGGAAAAATGGTAGCAGAAACAAATTTTTTTATTATTTCAGAATATTTTTCACCACAGGACAAGTTTGATACTGTCGCAATCACGCTGACCTGGAGAAGCTTGTTACCAGGTCATTTTCTGCCGTACAGTGAACACTGTAATATCAAAACCCCAAAGACATGACAGAATTGCTTTCTTTTTCTTTTTTTTTTTTTCCAAATTTGTTTATTAGGTTTTGAATGAAAAGACATATAAAACAAATAACCCCTGAATTCAAACTTTCCCCACCCCCTCCCCAACCACCCCTTCTCTGCGTGCACTCAACTTTTGGTTTATATTATGGAATTGGTGTGTTTCCACTTATCCGCTGTAATAAATACCATTGTGTATTTTCAAATTGGCCTCGCAATTTTTCTTTCACCCCAATAGGGAGAGATGGGATGAAGAGAGACCATGTAGTTAGGAATTTACCAGACATCTTTTCTTTGGTGGTCAGCGCGTCCATCCACTCCATTCTGAAAAGGAACATAACTTTAGCTTGAATAAGAGAGAGTGGTGGGGCAATTGGACTCAACCAGTAATGTAGTATGCTTTTCCTGGTAGCAGAGGCCCAAATCATGAGTGATGCTTTAACATGTTTAGGTAGGCTATGATGAGCCTCTTCCAAAATATTGAAAATGGCCCATTGTGGTGTGAGTGAGAAACTGATGTTACACATCCTCTGCAATTCGTCATGTACGGTACCCCACAATTCCTGAATCTTCGAACAGCTCCATAGATGGTGATATATGTCAGTGTTACGCATTTTGCATTTAGAGCAATAATATGGAGTAGTAGGAGACATCCTAGACTGCAGATGAGGGGTAATATAAGCCCTATGTAGGATCAATAGAGCCATGTCAGTTTAACTGCTATATGTCAAAATTTTCCTTTGCGCATTAGTAGCATCAAGAAAATCCCCCACCCTCAAGCCCGGAATGCTTTCTTTTTCTTTCCTTTTCCCCCAATTTTATTGCACATGGCTTTTTCCCCCCGATTTCCGGTACATTATATGATCAGACATTTTCAGTGCCGCGGGCAGCTGGACGTTGACACAGGACAGGGCTGATGCGCAGTGCTTGGCAGCGGCCATTGCACATTGAACAGACCTCGCAATATAGCTCCAGTCAAGGTTTACATTCAGAAAAAGGTGAATATTCTTGTTGAGAAGTTTGTGAACCCTGGGTCTTTTTTTCTATTCTCAATGATGGCCCTTTGTTACCTATACAAAGGTTTTAGTGACAGTAATGGCCGTAGCAAAAAAAGTAGTTTGCCTTCAATAGCTGTAAACACAGACATTATAGGACATTTTCCTGTACATTAGTTCTTCTAGAAGACTTTTGCTTGGCAACATATACAATTACCCTGTAGCATCTGGAGTGATAAACGCATGTAGTAAAAGTGAATCATGGATATTTTAATTGTCATACAGCTTGGTTAGTGCGAGTTCTGTTATTTACTTAATGACTGATCTGCCGAAATCACCCACAAACCAAATGTACATGTATTATGCCAGCTTCTTCTTCACTAACAAACTAAGGATAATCCGACCCCACAAGGGCAGGGACAAGGTATCTTGGTGAATCCGGCTATTAGAATGATGTTGGAAGTGCTGCCCTGTTAACCAATGTGCGTAGTGATTAGGAACATTTTTGTTTTTCAGAAAGTCATGGATATCCCCTTTAATATATTGCAGTCATCATATTATATAGCACTGTGTAATTACATTTGCTCATTTTGCCTTTCTACCCAGCTAATTATTCCCATTTCCATTAGTTCTATAACATCATGAGATTAATAACTGATCGCCTGAATCCTTCTAAGTCAGGCCCATACTCGTACAGTACAGACCAAAAGTGTGGACACACCTTCTCATTTAAAGATTTTTGTGTATTTTCATGACTATGAAAATTGTACATTCACACTGAAGGCATCAAAACTACGAATTAACACATGTGGAATTATATACTTAACAAAAAAGTGTGAAACAACTGAAAATATGTCTTATATTCTAGGTTCTTCAAAGTAGCCACCTTTTGCTTTGATGACTATTTTGCACACTCCTAGGGTATGTGCACACGATGCGGAAAACGCTGCGGATCCGCAGCTTCGGGTCCATAGCAGTTTCCCATGAGTTTACATTACAATGTAAACCTGCAGGAAACAAAAAATGCTGTGCACATGCTGCGGAAAAAAAACGCGCGGAAACGCAGCGGTTTACATTCCGCAGCATGTCACTGCTTTCTGCGGATTCCGCAGCGATTTTACAGCTGCTCCTATAGAAAACCACAGTTGTAAAACCGCAGTGAAATCCGCGGTAAATCCGCAGCGTTTTTGCCCTGCAGATTTATCAAATCCGCTGCGGAAAAATTTGCAGTGGACCATTATACCTGTGCACATAGCCTTAGCATTCTCTTGATGAGCTTCAAGAGATAGTCACCGGGAATGGTTTTCACTTCACAGGTGTGCCCTGTCAGGTTTAATAAGTGGGATTTCTTGCCTTATAAATGTGGTTGGGACCATAAGTTGTGTTGTGCAGAAGTCTGGTGGATACACAGCTGATAGTCCTACTGAATAGACTGTTAGAATTTGTGTTATGGCAAGAAAAAAGCAGCTAAGTAAAGAAAAACAAGTGGCCATCATTACTTTTAAGAAATTAAGGTCTGTCAGTCCGAAAAATTTGGAAAACTTTGAAGGTGTCCCCAAGTGCAGTGGCAAAAACCATCAAGCGCTACAAAGAAACTGGCTCACATGAGGACTGCCCCAGGAAAGGAAGACCAAGATTCACCTCTGCTTCTGAGGATAAGTTTATCCGGAGACACCAGCCTCAGAAATCGCAGGTTAACAGCAGCTCAGATTAGAGACCAGGTCAATGCCACACAGAGTTCTAGCAGCAGACACATCTCTACAACAACTGTTAAGAGAAGACTGTGCAGCAGGCCTTCATGGTAAAATAGCTGCTAGGAAACCACTGCTAAGGACAGGCAACAAGCAGAAGAGACTTGTTTGGGCTAAAGAACACAAGAAATGGACATTAGACCAGTGGAAATCGGTGCTTTGGTCTGATGAGTCCAAATTTGAGATCTTTGGTTCCAACCACCGTGTCTTTGTGCGACACAGAAAAGGTGAACGGATGACTCTACATGCCTGGTTCCCACCGTGAAGCATGGAGGAGGAGGTGCGATGGTGTGGGGGTGCTTTGCTGGTGACACTGTTGGGGATTTATTCAAAATTGAAGGCATACTGAACCAGCATGGCTACCACAGCATCTTGCAGGGACATGCAATTCCATCCGATTTGCGTTTAGTTGGACCATCATTTATTTTTCAACAGGACAATGACCCCAAACACACCTCCAGGCTATATAAGAGTTATTTGACCAAGAAGGAGAGTGATGGGGTGCTACGCCAGATGACGTGGCCTTCACAGTCACCAGACCTGAACCCAATCGAGATGGTTTGGGGTGAGCTGGACCGCAGAGTGAAGGCAAAAGGGCCAACAAGTGCTAAGCATCTCTGGGAACTCCTTCAAGATTGTTGGAAGACCGTTCCCGGTGACTACTGCTTGAAGCTCATCAAGAGAATGCCAAGAGTATGCAAAGAAGTCATCAAAGCAAAAGATGGCTACTTTGAAGAACCTAGAATATAAGACATCTTTTCAGTTGTTTCACACTTTTTTGTTAAGTATATAATTCCACAAGTGTTAATTTATAGTTTTGATGCCTTCAGTGTGAATGTACAATTTTCATAGTCATGAAAATACAGAAAAATCTTTAAATGCATCTACAGCCCCTAGTACCCTCCTTAACCATTGTAAAGAAATGCTGGAAGTTATCAGTCATTATAAGACTGCGGACCATGCAGGAACCAGAACACTAATGAGACGTAGTCAGTAACAACAAGTAAACATTTATATCCAGATACCTTATGGGTGACCTCTTCTCTGACTGGACCTTTTCTTTGTTTTCGCCTCCATCTTGTCCAGACGCCATGATGACTTCACATTCACTGCTTGTCTCTCCATATTCCCTCTTCTCCAACATGATGCCCTTGAAAAATAACAGTTATTAAAATGCCATCCTGCATAAAAAACCATTTGTCCATATTATGACCTAAATAAGCCTCCTTTGGTACATGACCTCCACATTGTCCGCCTTAATGAGCTATGAGGCTGCAGTCACACTAGCAGTATTTGGTCAGTATTTTACATCAGTATTTGCGACAAAACTAGGAGTGGGTGATAAATGCAGAAGTGGTGCATATGTTTCTATGAGACTTTTCTTCTGATTGTTCCACTCCTGGTTTTGGCTTCCAAATACTGATGTAAAATACTGACTAAATACTAAGGCTGCCGTCACACTCGCAGTATTTGGTCAGTATTTTACATCAGTATTTGGAAGCCAAAACCAGGAGTGGGTGATAAATGCAAAAGTGGTGCATATGTTATGTTATTTTACTTTTCCTCTAATTGTTCCACTCCTGGTTTTGGCTTACAAATACTGATGTAAAATACTGACCAAATACTAGCTAGTGTGACGGCAGCCTAATAGTCGCCACACCGTCCACCATTATGAACCACAGCCTATGCCATGGGGGGGGTCTCTGCTGCTGACAGATATAGGACAGTTATAGGGGTAACACGGAGGCCATGTACGTGTTTTACACAGACCCTTGTCATAGGTGCTGCTGGTAAAATAATGGATATGTGAACAGCACCATAGATTATAATAGGTACGTATGGCATCCATGAAAAAAAAAGTTTTTCCAATCAAGCAAAGTGAATTAACAGCAAAAATACTTTATTATGACTTTATTAACATAGTAGAATGGGCGTAAAAAATATATCTGACGCGTTTCGGGTCTAGATTCAAGGACTATTGTTACTTTTGGCATGATCAGTGCACAGCCTGTGTGTTTAGAGATCTAAGGTTGAACGGACATCTGCCTGGAACCAAAGAATTTTGAATTCCAAACCTAGGAAAAGTCCAGCAATGAAGAGATGATCCCATAACTTAACGTTTGTTCCATTATGGATTCAATAAATTACTTTACTTTAATCATGATGGAATAAATGTTAAAGGAGAATTTTAAAGTTGTGCCTCTATCCTCTAGGTAAGGCATAACTTTCTGATCGCTGTGGTCTGACTACTAGGATTCCCAATGTTCCCAAGAACTGGTGACCTGAAGAGACCCATGGTGCTCTTCAAAAATCCATTGTTTGGGATCGATGGAGGTCCCAGCCGGTTGACCGCTGGCATCCCATGGATAGGTGATAACTTTCAAACTCAAGAATACCCCTTTCAATCGTATGGGATTGTCTCTGCATTGCTGGGCTTTTTCTATGTTTAACATTATTTCTCATCAGTTTAATGTGGCCTTTCATACAGTTCATACTTTTGAGGTATGGTCACAAATCGAGTTTTAGCCGTTTTTTTTCCAACGCGTTTTTGCCACACAAAAAAAACGCAAAATTTTACTGTCCCCGCAAAGTGAGATCTCTGAAATCTCATGCACACTTTGCTTTTTTTTTTTTCTTGCAGATTTGAAACGCTTTCAATTATGTAGCATGTTAACCCTTTCAGCGTTTTTCACTCATTCTAATAAAAGTATAAAAAAAAATAAATAAAAACCGTGTGTCTTTTAGGCAGCGCTTTTTCTGCCAAGAGTCCCATTTTTTATGCAGAAATGACTGCAGCAAATACTTAGCACGTGCACAAACCAAGTTAATTTCAAAAATTTAGAACTAGCTCCAAAATAGCGGTGTCATATTCGCCGATCCTTTTTGCATTTATTATGAATAAGACTGCCACAATTTTTTTTTTCCGCTTTCTTCAATACTACATAAAGCTGAATGAATGAACATATTGAAATAAATTCCTCTCGGCTTGTTACCCTTTATTATTGGTCACACTCACATTTACTTTGTTTCCTAATTGCTTTGTGAACCCATACTATTTCCGGTTTGTAAATGGCCTTAATGCGTAATATGGTAGATTAGTGAGGAGGAAAGCTTCCTCCATTATGTGCATCATGGCTTACTCTCTTATGTAGGCATTACCGCTGATGCACGTACCTTAGTAAGACTCTGCCTGAAGGCTTCAGGTGCTCAGAGGTGTGGACATCTATGATGCTAAATCTCTAAGAAAAGTAATATGTTAATAAGGGGTCAATATCACTAATTGCAGTGCACTATGGTAAAATATGGAGGTAATAGATGTATTATTAATGTATTATACAGATATAGCTTTACACTATGCACATTATTTACACTTACTACAGCGCACACATATACACAACACTGCTGCATGAACAGTACTGCTGTATATACACACAGCTATGCTACATACACACAACTCTGCTACATTAGCATACATACAAACACAGCTCTGCAACATCAGCACACACACTGCACACAGTGTACACTACCACATTGTGAAATTCCTTCCATGCATCTGACTGATCACATAATCTTAAAGGTCCTCCAGCTAGTCCTAGTAGCTTTCTCTCCTGCCCGCCACAGATTAGACTGATCAGTGTCGAGCTATGGGAGAGAACTCCCGCTACACAGTTCTGCCAGTGATTGAGAAGCATTCTGTTCCAGCAGTCTCCTTGATTATAGTAATCCACGTCCAGACTAGAAGACACTTTTTTTGCAACATTTTATCTTGCTAAAAAAGTATAATATACTCCAAAAATCTGGTAATTTATCCCTAATGAGATTTCCCACTCACTATTTTTCACTTAACTGACCGGTCTCCAGTGAAATCCATCTTTAGCAAAAGAGATAGGCTACGTTCACATTTGCGTTATGCCGGGCTGCGTCGGGCGCAGCCTCGGCGACGCATGCGCCCCTATATTTAACATCGGGGCGCATGGACATGCGTTTGCATGCGTTTTGCGATGCATGCGTCTTTTTTGCCGCATGCGTTAGGGCACAGAGGATGCAGCAAGATGCTTTTTTTTTTGTGTCCAAAATCCGGCAAAAAAAGGGACGCATGCGTCGCAAAACTATGCGTTTTGCATGCGTTCTTGTTTGCGTTGTGCGTTGCGTCGCCGACGCAGCCCCGCACAACGCAAATGTGAACGTAGCCTAACAGAGACAGATTACAGAAAGTGGAGTCGGATCCTTGCCTCTCTGCTTCTCCTTTCATTACTGCCAAACTGCATACAGATATAACAGACAGACAGGTTTTCAGTCCAGGACATAACCAAATCCAAACCCCACTAAAACAACATAACTTTATTAGAGATGCATTAAAAATATATGAAGATTAAGGAGGTACTAAAAAGTGCCTACAGGAAAAATACCTCTGTTTTAGCATGACGTAAGGTTTTCAGATCTGGTCAAACAAGATATTGGACAATGTCAAGAACAAAGCATGCTGTGAAGTGAAGGAAAGGAAGTTCTAGCACTTCTAGTGCTGGTAGAATGCCAACGGAAGGAAGACTGCCCACTGACAACTAGTGGATGGAAATTTTCAGGGCATGAGAATCAGGACAGCTATAGGAAATATTAGCTTACTATGTGCACCAAAAGCAGTTTTGGCTTGTGATGAGGGAAGTTAAACATGTAATAAACCATGGTCTTTGTGAAAGAGCGGGCATGCTTTATGTTATTAGGTTTCGCCTTTCTTATACTTGAGTGAAAACTAAATACAAGGGTGTACATATAATAAGGGTAAATATACAGTGCTGTGCAAACAATTTAGGCAGATGTGGAAAAAATGCCACAAAGTGAGAATACTTTCAAATGTGGAAATGTTAAAAGTTTATTTTTATCAATTTTAAAAATGCATAAATGTGAGTGAACAATAGAGAAATCAAAATCGAATCAATATTGGGTGTGACTGCCCTTGGCCTCCATAAGAGCATTAATTCTTCTAGAGACTAGATGGAGATTGTTCCAAACATCCTGGAGAACTAACCACCGATCTTCTGTGGATGTCGATCTTCTGTGGATGTCGATCTTCTGTGGATGTCGATCTTCTGTGGATGTCGATCTTCTGTGGATGTCGATCTTCTGTGGATGTCGGCTTGTGCACATCCTTCTGTCTCTTCTTGTAACCCCAGACAGACCCAATGATGTTGAGATCAGGGCTCTTTTGCCACCATATCATCACTTCCAGGACTCCTTGTTCTTTATGCTGAAGCATTTATCAGGGTGGCCAACCTTACTATTACTGGACAGCTTCTCAAAAAATCACGTACAGACAATATTTCTTACCGACACATAATAAACCATAATAAACCATTAAGATTGTAAGTGATACGTGTCTACAGACCATAATTCGGATATAACGACATTATCTGCATTCACGATGAACTAAGGATGATAATTCCAAGCAAAATAATTTAGTTTCTTTAGCTTCCAAACAATCACGGGCACAAACATTTTTTTTTTTTTTACATGCGGGGAAAATAAGTGTCCAATTTTTACCGACTGTCCAGGGATTTACGGACGGTTGTCACCCCAGCATGTATCAGGCACTGGCTGCAGGGCCGCCATCAGAGCATTACTGCCCTAACTGGCGTATGGGGCCCGGTGGGCAGAGGGGGCCCGCATCGGGCACTGTCTCTTCTGCCCATCGGGCCTGGGCCCCAGCGGCAGGCTTATGACTGTACACTAAACCTGTGTCTGAGAAGCAGGTTCAGTTACCCTATTGCCCTGCAGGCCCGCAAGGCAGTAGTTAAAGCCGTCAGCCAATCGAAGGCTGGCAGCTGACATCAGCGCGCACATCGCTGGCATATTACGTTATTGTCATTCGTCGGCGAGTCCGCACTGAAATGCCAGTGATGGACATCAGCGCTGGACGGCGGTCAGGCAAGGAGAAAGGTGTTTTTTTATTTTTACTGAATGCAGCAAGTTCGGGGCAGAATGGAGACACGGGGCAGGAATGGAAACAACACAGGGGGCAGAATGGAAACAACACAGGGGGCAAGAATGGAAACAACACAGGGGGCAGGAATGGAAACAACACAGGGGGCAGAATGGAAACAACACAGGGGGCAAGAATGGAAACAACACAGGGGGCAAGAATGGAAACAACACAGGGGGCAGGAATGGAAACAACACAGGGGGCAGGAATGGAAACAACACAGGGGGCAGGAATGGAAACAACACAGGGGGCAGGAATGGAAACAACACAGGGGGCAGGAATGGAAACAACACAGGGGGCAGGAATGGAAACAACACAGGGGGCAGAAATGGAGAAAACAGGGGGCAAGAATGGAAACAACACAGGGGGCAGGAATGGAGACAACACAGGGGGCAGGAATGGAAACAACACAGGGGGCAGGAATGGAAACAACACAGGGGGCAGGAATGGAGACACAGGGGGCAGGAATGGAGACACAGGGGGCATGAATGGAAACAACACAGGGGGCAGGAATGGAAACAACACAGGGGGCAGGAATGGAAACAACACAGGGGGCAGGAATGGAGAAAACAGGGGGCAAGAATGGAAACAACACAGGGGGCAGGAATGGAGACAACACAGGGGGCAGGAATGGAAACAACACAGGGGGCAGGAATGGAAACAACACAGGGGGCAAGAATGGAAACAACACAGGGGGCAGGAATGGAAACAACACAGGGGGCAGGAATGGAGAAAACAGGGGGCAAGAATGGAAACAACACAGGGGGCAGGAATGGAGACAACACAGGGGGCAGGAATGGAGACAACACAGGGGGCAGGAATGGAAACAACACAGGGGGCAGGAATGGAAACAACACAGGGGGCAGGAATGGAGAAAACAGGGGGCAAGAATGGAAACAACACAGGGGGCAGGAATGGAGACAACACAGGGGGCAGGAATGGAAACAACACAGGGGGCAGGAATGGAAACAACACAGGGGGCAGGAATGGAAACAACACAGGGGGCAGGAATGGAAACAACACAGGGGGCAAGAATGGAAACAACACAGGGGGCAGGAATGGAAACAACACAGGGGGCAGGAATGGAAACAACACAGGGGGCAGGAATGGAAACAACACGGGGGGTAGGAATGGAAAAAACACAGGGGGCAGGAATGGAGACACAGGGGGCAGGAATGGAGACACAGGGGGCAGGAATGGAGACACAGGGGGCAGGAATTGAGACAACACGAGGCAGGAGTGGAAACAACACAGGGGGCAGGAATGGAAACAACATGGGGGCAGGAATGGAAACAACATGGGGGCAGGAATGGAAACAACATGGGGGCAGGAATGGAAACAAAACGGGGCAGAATGTGAGACTCAGGGGGCAGGAATGGAAACAACACAGGGGGCAGAATGTGGGACACAGGGGCAGCAATGGAAACAACACAAAGGGAAGTATGTGAGACACATGGGGCAGGATGGAGACACGGGGACAGTATGTTAGACACAGGGGGCAGTATGTGAGACACAGGGGGCAGTATGTGAGACACAGGGGGCAGAATGTGAGACAGGGCGCAGAATGTGAGACACGGGGGCAGAATGTGAGACACGGGGGCAGAATGTGAGGCACAAGGAGACAGAATGTGAGACACAGGGAGACAGAATGTGAGACACGGGCAAGATGTGAGACGGGGCAGAATGTGAGACATGGGGGCAGGATGGAGACACGGGGGAAGAATGTGAAACGGGGCAGTATGTGAGACACGGGGGCAGAATGTGAGACACGGGGGCAGAATGGAGACAGATGGAGCAGGATCATGTTGCAGGATGGATACGATGGAGACAGATGGGACAGGATCATGGGACAGATGGGGCACGATCATGGAGACAGGATCATGGGGACAGATGGGGCAGGATCATGGGGCAGGATCATGATTCAGGATGGATTCGATGGAGACAGATGGGGCGGTAGGATCATGGGAAAGATGGGTCAGGATCATGGGACACATTGGACAGGATCATGGGAAAGAAGGAGCAGGTTCATGGGACAGATGGGGCAGGATGGGGAGATCATATGGGGGCCGAATGGATACTCATGAGGGCAGAATGGGAGAACATATGGCTGGAGCCAGGAATGAGATACAGGGGCCAGGATGTGTGATAATATTACCATAGGGGCTATTTAAGGGATATTATTACTGCATTGATGCATTTATTTATTTTTTTTGAGGATACTGTTTTAAATGGAAAGGGGCGGTCCTGTTACTGTGCAGAGCGACACTGTCGCCTTTTTTCTTCATCTGGTGTAGTGTAGAAGTTGGGAAATATTTAAGTAATGTGTTGTGGATGAAAAGCTGAAGGACTTCTTCTAGAGACGTCACTGGTGAGTCAGTGTGTTACCTATACACTATATACAGAGCTCCTGTGTATAATGACACTGGTGATCACTGTATTACCTGTACACTGGCACTATATACAGGTCATGTAGACAGAAGGGGGAAATGGGTAAAAAAAAAAAAACAAAGTCCACATCTTATAAAAAAAATATAAAAAATCTTTATTAGATACAGCATAGAAAACAGGTGAGTACACAGTGCCACATTAAGTACAAACCAAAGCATAGACGCATGACTGCACAAGGGGTGCACAGAGCCAGGGGACCATGGCTGCCTGTATTTCAATAAAGTTATCAACACAATTCCCTCCCTACTAAGGGGGTATAGAAAAATAGTGAAAAGTAAATTACGTATTGTAATAAATGATTGTATCTACACCTATGTGGCATATGGAATCTAACAAAATTCCAAATTAAAGAAAGGAGTGCTTCGGGACGACAATTGCATTAACTTGTTAATGAGCTAAAACTAAAGAGCAATAGATCAGAATGATATGGACACTGCCTCGCTGAGGGACTGGGAGATAAAGAGCAAATCTGATAAATTGCCTGAATATTTACACTGTAAATTGCAGCAGATAACGAAGTGAGATAGGTGACTAGTATTTTTTATTGTGCCAGGTTAGTGGTGTCAGCTGCTGAACTAAATTGCCCATCATTTAGCCATTGGAAGATGATAAAGCGCATTATCTGTCCCCACACAGGAACCATTACAGTGAATCACAAGATGGGCGTCAGTAGGCACGAAGCTCGCCCTACCTACTGGTGCGCACCAGGTGGCCTGCAGAATAGGTCGTCTGGGCTGGAGGAACATGGATGTCACATTAACAGATGAGAACAATAACCCCCATGAGAAATGTGCACTTGATAATGCTGATGGATTTTGCACACAATAATTAATTAATGAGGATATTCAACCAGTTTTATCTCCACTTTGCTTTCTCCATTGTTCTTAAGTCTCAGCAATTAGTCACTGGACATTTCATTTCCTTCATATTAATAAATACACAGCAGCTGCCATTACGTTTACTCATGATACAAAATAATGAGTAATAATGCATCTGTTGTAAAGATGCAATGGTGGAAAAACAAGATACAAGAAATACAAGATGCACTTTAGTATCTGTTCTAAAAAGTGTAGCGACAGAACCCAGACAGACCCCACAATAATTAATGGGGCCCCTGTGCATCAATTATGCAATGGACCCGCTTTGGGCAGAAATTCCATTTGTCTGTTCCAGAAACACAAATCCCAGATAGGAAAAAAAAACCCTAACATCCTGTGTGTGAATAGACTCTAACATTGAGTAGTAGCTGTATGGCACAAAGTTTCCAATGTAATCCTCCTACTAATTTAAAGTTTAGTGCTGCACTTTAGAAGACCAGAAGATTTTTTTTTTCACCTTCTCCAAGTAATCATCCCTATAGAACATGTTGTTCTTTACGGGATGCAGTTTTGCTTTTTTCGCTTTAGGCACAATTTCCCCACATATTACATTGTTATTTTGGGTTAAAAGTAGAAAAGAAAATACTCATTTTAATTTACGCCATTTACTGATCACCATAAAAATGAATGCATTTACAGGAAAATAAAAAAAATGCCTGTTATTTACTTTGTGTAACTTACATTTAATTAAAAAAAATGTAATTAGTATAATTTTCATGCAACTTTTCAGCTATTTTTCCCCAATAATGTACTGGATTAAAGGCACGTATCTGTATATACCAGTACTATATGCCTATAAAGAAGCAGAGTAATATTTAGATCTTTAGGCAGAAAAATTACATTATATACAACAATGCAGAAGAGAAATCTACATTGGGTGATGACAAAACTTGGAGGAAAAGGAGTAATTAGGTTTAAAAAGGGTATTTTACTGTGAACATATAATAAAGTGAAGTACAAAACACATAATGATAAAGTTGAAAAAGGATGACGTAAAAGATCATAAGCACCACACACCCCATTATAGCCAGGAGTGCATAAAACTGGAAAGCATTCTATAACTAAAGTGCTGACATAGTGCGACCATGTGGTCTTTCAGATAAATATCTATAAGATAGCGCTTACCAGCAACGGACACCAAGTAGGGTAGGTGGCACAGAAATGATCCAGCAGAACCCAGACGTACGTTTCACTTCTTTGTTAAATTGCTTTCTCAAAAGGATAACTCTTGCTGCTCGCAAGGACCTTTATATCCCATTGGTAGTTCATATGATTGCCGGTCACATGATGTGAATCGGTCAATAGCATTGCTCTCTTGGCGCATGCGTCCTGTGATCCGTAGGTCCTTCAGCAGCCACCGGTGTCAAGCGCAATCATGCATGCGTGGAGGCATGTATGAGAGGCTGTGAAGACGCTGTAACGGGAGAGGAGCCGCTGGATCAACAGGGCACACACGCACTACCATGTAACTCCTTTAAACAGTACCACAATCAGCCAACCATACGTACACCTATAACAAACCATCAGATTGTCATACTATAATCCCAAAACACTATTTGAATTCCAATACATTCTATAACAACAATATACAATACAAGGGAAGGTACAACTAATGGAATCTTCCAATTCATGTCATGGGTTTGAGTCCGAGTTCAATGGTGTGTTTAATTCTTCAAGCGGGGCATGTGGTATGGCTGAAGACGTATACAAATCGAAATGGGTATAAACCGGTTCAAGCCAGAGAGTGAATTAAAACTGTAAAGGTGACAAACAAAATAAGAATAACTCACATAAAAAATACAGTTAAAAAAATTGGATCAGATCATGATCAAGGAAGCGCAAGGAGCTGATAAGAATTAGGGCAAAACATCCAATCTCAGGAAGGGGAGTGTGAACGCAAATTACAAAAATGGAGAAAACTCAATGCCTCATTTAATCCTTTTGGTACCATGGTATCCAGTTGTACTATCCACTTAGCCTCTTTTGGTGCCAGAAGTTTCTTGTTATTACCTCCCCTAACCTCCATATGTAAACTCTCAATACCTCTGATTCGAAGCGACCCCGCGTCACAACTGTGATGTGTCCTAAAGGGATCATCTTCAACTCAGAGGGATCGACCACCGTTCTGGCGGTGCAGATGTCCCGAACGTGTTTGCGTACCCTAACTCTGAGTTCCCTAGAAGTAAGGCCTATGTATATCAGAGGACAAGTGCATATGGCATAGTAAATAATATTACGCGTACCACAACTAATGTGCTGTTGAATCTTGCACTATGTCCCGCAACACAGCAAAATAATTCCGGGACATAGTGCATGGGCGCATGCGCAGTAATGCTTTTCAGCTTTGCCCGCAGTTGGGCAAAGCATACTGCGCGTGCACGACCGAAGATTGCACTGCGCACACGACAACAGGGACGGACGGGGTGGAGAAATGAAGGTGAAATGCCGCCATCGGACAGGTAAAAGGTTACTTAAATATCCTGCCAATTTGAGGTGACAGAGTGCCTTTAAGGCCATCTGATGACTCAAATGTGAAGCTACACTGAACATTTGCACAAGCCAGGCAGTGGCCGCACTGAAAGCAGCCCAGGAGAGGACCCTGAGTGCCAAATATATTCCTGATCGGAGGGATGTAATGGCTCCTCACCAAAAGGCTACCAATATTAGGTGCTCTCCTGGAAGTCATAGCTGGAAAATCACCCAGGGTGGGCCCCAGGGCAGGCTCTGTCTTCAATATAGGCCAGTGTTTATTCAGAATTTCCCCGATACTCTGCCACTCATGGTTATAAGTACTGATAAATCTAACAGTATCATTATTACCTTTTTGCTTCAATTATTGGTTGTGTATAATAGGTCACTGCGCTGAGACTTTCTAGCCCTATCAAAACAACGTCTGATACTCCTGCAGCTATATCCGCATGATTCAAATCGAGACTAAGTCAACAGCCTGAGTATAAAACTTTTGATCAGATGAACAGATCCGTCTCAATCTTAGGAACTGTTCGACTGGATCGCTCTGATAGTAGCAGGGTTATGGGCTGAATCAGTGCGAATTAAAGCATTCACGAAGGTGGGCTTCCTGAAGACGTCAGTCTGGACGCATCGTGTAGTATCGAGCTCCGGAGTGACGTCCAAGAAGTCCAACCAAGTAGGATGATATTGGTAAGTCAGCCTAATGTTATAAGAGTTAGAATTGAGTTTGAACATGAATTCCACGAGCTACTGCGCCGTCCCACCCCACATGAAAAATATGTCATCGATATATTGCAGCCAGCACAGAACATGGTCAGCGGCCTCCGCACCTCCGTCGCCAAAAAGGAATCTCTCCCAGTAGCCGTGGAAGAGATTAGCGTACGAGGGCGCACAGGCCGCACCCATGGCTGTGCCGCACTTCTGTAGATAGAAAATTATCTTTAAATACAAAGAAATTATGGATGAGGACAAAGCACAGCAGCTCGAGGATCAGTTCACAAAGAGCTGTCTAGGTCGGAGGTCCCCAAGAAGAAACAGATCGAATCCAGACCGTGGGTATGGTCAATGCATGTATATAGGGTATGGATATCCGCAGTGACCAATAAAACATCCTGGTCCACCGAGATGCCATCGACCCTCGTGAGGACGTCCGTCGTGTCACGTACCTAAGATGGTAAATTTTCTACTAATGGTTTAAAAAAAAAAGATCTATAAATTTGCATATCGGGTTAGATAGTCCTTCAATGCCAGACACTATTGGACGTCCAGGAGGGTCGGTGGCGTCTTTGTGGATCTTTAGCAAAATGTAAAAAGCTGGTGTCTTGGGGGCCCTGACCGTTAACCCCTCCAGCATTTTCTTGTCAATAATGCCCTCCTCGTAAGCTCTAATGAGGATCTGTTGTAACCCAGATGAGAAGGAGGCCACTGGATTGTACTACAGTCTAGTATAGGTATTATCTTTTAATTGATGAAACGCTTCCTTCTCGTACTTATCACATGGCCAGATCACGATGTTTCCCCCCTTGTCTGCTGGTTTATAGGTTATATCCTTATAGGATTGTAGTTCTTTAATAGCCTGCCGTTGTCGGTGTGTCAAATTATCAAATCTGGGTCTAGATGACAGTTTTTTGAGATCTTCAGACACGAATCTGGTAAAAATCTCGACAGCAAGACATAGCGCCAAGGGGGAAACCTCGTTAATCTGGGCATGAGAGATGAAGGGAACCTACCTTGATGAGATGTTGATTCTTCATGAAGGAGGTCCTGAAGGTTCTGTAACGCCTCCCTCTCAATCTCGGTTAGTGGTTCTTGTGTAGATGTCTCTTTTTGATGGAGTTTCCTCAAAATGAGCTTCCGGGAGAAAAGGTGCAGGTCTTTTAATGCGAAAAAATAATCAAAAGGAATTAGTAGGGTAGAAGGTCAGGCCAACTCCCATGTACATCCAACTGAGTATCCGAGAAGACACGAGATGACATTATATACCTGTAGCCCACCCTGGGGTCCAGACCCAGGTCTCCCTCCAGAAGAGACCTTTTGTTTGGCAGTCTGTCGTGTAACCACACCTTTGGGTGGAGGGGCAGAAGTAGTTTCTTCACTAGAGGTATAGTTTTGGTGGGAGGTAGATCTCTCATGAGCTGTATATGATTTCCTAGAGGTAGATTTTGAGCAGGAGTGAGAAAACGGTCTATGCTGTGGATGGTTAAGTAAATAAGGCAGCACACTGCAGCGCTAGAACATACAAACTTGAAATATGAAATTTGAACTGCATTACTGCACTAGAAATATGAAAAATGAGAGCGTTTAGCGCATAAAAATGGCCAATTTTATGTGTACCTGGTAGCCCTTTACGGCATCTCTCTTATACCAGGTCCTACGCTTGCCTTACCTCGCTGAGAATAAACGTCTCCATCTGAATGGGTACATGTGAAACCTCTTCCTAGACTAAAATTCTCTCTCTCTGTGGAGGGGTACTGGACCTGCTGTAATTAAAACACCTGTGGCTAGGAGGCGGAGTGCACGATCAGAAGGCTAGAGAATACATTTCAAAAACCTGACCTGCACATCCAAACATAGATTCAGTGTGAACAGGTGCTGAACCTAGAGTCGCCAACTCGTATATAGTTAAGTAAATAAGGCAGCACACTGCAGCGCTAGAACATACAAACTTGAAATACGAAATTTGAACTGCATTACTGCACTAGAAATATGAAAAATAGAATTATTCTTACCGTTAATTCGGTTTCTAGGAACCTTCCACGACGGCATATGGAGGTTGTCTCTTTGCCCTAATGGGGAACAGGAAACACAAAAGAGGTTAAATGCACCTCCCACCTCCCATTCGCCAGTGACTTACAACTGAAACCATAGCACCGGTTTACCTTCTGAATCCCAGAATTGATCCAGGAAATATAGAGGATGGGAGATTAGCGCCGTCGTGGAAGGTTCCTAGAAACCGAATTAACGGTAAGAATAATTCTATTTTCTCTAGTCACCTTCCACGACGGCATATGGAGGAATACCAACTAATTGGCACTAGGGAGGGACAACGGCCTGAAGAACCTTACGGCCGAAGACTAAATCTCTATTGGATAATACGTCCAATCTATAATGTTTGGAGAAGGTATGGAGTGAAGACCACGTAGCTGCCCTGCAGATCTGCTCCGGAGATGCACCTGCTCTTTCTGCCCAGGAGACCGACGTAGATCTAGTTGAATGGACCTTGATTCCTACCGGAGGTAGTTTATTTTGAGCAAGGTAAGCTTCTGTTATTGCTTTTTTAATCTATGTAGCAATGGTACTCTTGGCTACCTTCCTTCCCTTATTTTGTCCTGAGGAGTGGACAAAAAGGTTGTGATCAACTCTAAGAGCACGGGTTTGATCCAAGTAATGTAGCAGGATACGCCGAACATCGAGAGTATTAAATTTTCTTTCTTCAGCGTTTGCAGGATTATTGCAAAAGGTTGGTAGCACTATTTCTTGAGAACGATGAAATTCAGAGACCACTTTTGGAAGGAAAGAGGGATCAAGTCGGAGTATTATTACTGAGTCTTCTCTTATTGACAAGGCCTGTAATTCGCCCACTCTTCTAGCTGAAGTTATAGCTACCAAGAAAACAGTCTTGTAAGCAAGATTTTGTGGGGAACAGGTGGATAGAGGTTCAAATGGTGGACTTGTAAGGCCTTGAAGCACAATGTTGAGATCCCATGGAGGAACTATGACTTGCTTCCTAGGGTTTATTCTGTTTGCTGAGGTCATGAACCTTTTAATCCAGCGATGTCCTGCTAGATCTTGATCAAAGATAGAACTGAGCGCAGATACCTGGACCTTCAGAGTACTGGGTTTCAGACCAATTTCCAGGCCTCTTTGTAAAAAGTCTAATATTTTAGGTATATCTGGCCTGAGAGGGTCTGGAGGGTTAGGCAGACAAAAAGATGAATTTTTTTTCCAGATTTTATTATAAATAGCGTTCGTTACCGGTTTTCTGGATTTTTGTAGAGTAGCTATAACAGGGTTTGATAACCCTTTTGCTCTCAACACATTGGCTTCAGAAACCACGCCGCTAAATTCCATTTCTGAGGGTCTGAATGAAGAACTGGGCCCTGAGAAAGGAGATTGACTTTCACCGGTAACATTAACGGTCCGTCCACCTGTAGTTGGATAATCAGGTTGAACCAACTACTCTTGGACCAAATGGAGCAACCAAAAGAGTTGGGGTCTTTTCTATCCGAATTTTCCGTAGCACTCTTGCAAGAATCGGGATGGGCGGAAATGCGTAAGCCAGATGAAAATGCCAATCTTGAACTAAGGCGTCTACTGCTCTGGGATTTCCTGTTGGATCCAGGGAAAAAAATGTTTCTACTTTCGCATTTTGGTGAGAGGCAAAGAGGTCGACCTCCGGGAGACCCCATCTGTTTACCAGAAGGTTGAATGTTTGCCGATCCAGACTCCATTCGACCGGGTGAATATCCTGTCGGCTCAGATAATCTGCCTGAGTATTGGCAGTACCTTTTAGGTGAGTTGCCGTCAGGGACAGTAAGTGTTTCTCGGCCCAGGCAAAAATTCGGGCAGAGATCTTTTTTAGACTGGTGAATTTTGTACTGCCCTGATGTCTGATATGAGCCACCGTGGTCATGTTGTCCGAGTATATCTGGACATGTTGTCCAGAGAGCTGACAATTTGCTGCTAGGAGAGCTTCCTCCACAGCTTTGAGTTCTCTGAAGTTCGACAATCTCTCTCTGATTGACTGGTCCCAAAGACCCTGATAAGGAATATGATTTATCATGGCTCCCCAGCCCCTCTTGCTGGCATCTGATTTGATCGTTGTTAACAGGAATTGAATCCAACTCACACCCCTGCGAAGGTTTTCGGATTTCATCCACCATGTTAAGGATGCTTTCACCCGACCTGGAGTGTGAATCCTTTTGTTTAAAGAGCCGGGACGGCCAACCCAATTGTCTAGCACATGGGTCTGGAGAATCCTTGAGTGGGCTTGAGCCCAAGCCACCAACTGAATGCAGGCTCTCATGGAGCCTAATAGCGACATTCCTTCCCGGAGTGTAGGAGATCTCATCTCTTTGTATTTCTTGATCTTTACTACTAATGGTAGTCTGTGATCGTCTGGAAGGAAGGACATTTGTTTTTCCGAGTCCAGAATTACTCCCAAAAACTTTCTGGTTTTTGAGGGTTGAAGCTGAGATTTCTTTATGTTCGGTATCCAACCCAGAGACTTCAATATCTCTAATGTGGTTGACACATGAGATACCAGGGTCATTTCGGTGGGAGCCACTATCAGCAGATCATCCAGATAAGGCACTATACAAACCCCTTGTCTCCGGATGAATGACACTGCTTCCGCCATTATTTTGGAGAATACCCTGGGGGCTGATGAGATGCAGAAGGGAAGGACTCCAAACTGATAGTACTCCACCTGATGATTCCCCTGAATCGCAAACCTGAGGTATTTTTTGTGTCTCGGGTGAATAGGGATATGAAAATACGCATCTTTTAGGTCGATTGTCGCCATAAAGGCGTGTTGATCTATTAAGGGAATGGCTGATTTTACAGACTCCATCTTGAATCTTCGATATTTCACATACTGATTCAGACCTTTTAGATTTATGATGATACGCACTTCCCCTGATGGTTTGGGTACCAGGAATAAACGGGAATAATGTCCCAGATCCCATTCTGATTGTGGAACTGGGGAGATCACGTTTGATCTTAGAAGATCTCTGAGACCCAATGTTAACAACTTGGGATCCCTCATTGAGGGGGTAGTAATCTTTAGACCCTGAGGGGGGGGAGAAGTTAACTCGATCAATAGGCCCTCCTTGATAACATTGAGGACCCAGTGGGAGCTGGTGATGTTTTCCCACTGATCCATATATATTGAGAGTCTTCCCCGGACCGGGTCGGAGTCATTGTTTATCTTGTTGGAATGACTGCTGCTGCTGCTGTTGTTGTTGAGGGACAAAGATATTTTTCCCTCTGCCTTTAGCATAGCTCCACCTGCCGGTCTTGCCTTTACCCCTCGGCTGAGAGGGCTGAGACAGTGGGGCTTCGAAAAAAAGTTTCCTCGGTTGTTTTTGCTCCGGAAGCGCCTTTTTCTTGTCGGTAGCTTTATCCAAAATGTCGTCTAAAGCTGGACCAAACACATAGTCTCCCTTAAAGGGGATGGCACATAACTTGGCCTTAGAAGTGATGTCACCACTCCATAGTTTAAGCCAGAGAGCTCTTCTGGCAGAGTTAGAGAGCACTAAAGATCTGGCGGCAATTCTAACGGATTCTAGAGAGGCGTCTGCCAGAAAACCAGTAGCCTTATGTAAGATAGGGAGTGAATCCAACATCTCACTTCTAGAGGTACCCTGAGAAATGTGCGATTCTAATTTCTCCAGCCAGCAGGAAAGGGTCCTCGCTACGTAGAAGCGATATTAGCCTTGAGGACAGAAGAAGAAGTTTCCCAGGACTTCTTCAGAAGACTCTTAATCTTCCTGTCCATAGGATCTTTTAATTACGACGCATCCTCAAAGGGTAGTGCAGTTCTTTTGGCGACTCTGGCCACCTGCACATCCACCTTGGGAATGTCAAGTTTGACAAGATCACCTTCTAGAGGAAATCTATGTTTCATCTCAGAAGACATACTAAGGTGCTTTTCAGGGAGTTCCCATTCTTGCTCAATCATACTAATAACATTAGCGTGAACAGGGAATCCTGCCTTTTTCTCCGATCTGAGCCCACCAAACATATGATCCTGTATGGACTGTGGTACAGGTTCCTCTTCAAGCCCCATAGTGTTACGAACAGCAGACACCAGGTCCTCAATATAATCCGAGGAGAAGAGGTATTTCCTGACCTCAGCCTTAGGGGATGCTGGATCTTCCCAGCCAGCAGATGAAGAAAAGGAGTGGTCTGAATCCGAATCAGATTCTACGACCTGAATCTTCCTCTTCTTAGCTGGGGAATGTGGTGGCGGAGGCGGGGGTGGAGGTGTAAATGCTGCTAAGGAAGATTGTACCTCCTGTTTAACAAGAGAGCGTATCTCATCTAGAAGGGATGGTTGCTCAGCTTTAACTATCCTGTCAGTGCATGCCTGGCAGAGTTTCTTATCCCAGATAGGAGGGAGCTTTGTAGAACAGACCGTGCACTTCTTCCTAATAGTAGCTCTAGGGGCAGACTTTTCTCCCTGAAACATAGAGGGAGAGAAGAATGAGGAGCTATCCCCTAAAAAAAACTACCTCCCGGATCCAGTCCCTGCGTACTCACAGAAGCAGGGGCAGCGCTGGGCTCTGCAGACGCAGGGCATAAAGAACCGTCCATACTGAAGAGATTTTAGTCTTACCTTTAGTGGTGATTCAGCAGGCTTTTATGGAGCAGCGCTCCTAGCACCTGCCTCCAGCGAAAGGATTCCCCCTCGTCCTCCTCCAGGATCCACGTGTGGGACGCCATTGCTCCGACAACGCCGCCGGCGAAACCTGGAAGTACCGGCTTCAGGGAGATACGAAAACCGGAAGTGAGCGCGCGCGACCGCTGACGTCACTTCCGGAACGCCGAACCGAGCAGCATAGAGGGGAGGAAGCCGGGAAGCTCAGAGAGGATCCCGGCTGGGGGTCCCGGCCTGCTTTACCCTCGTGGGGGCGCAGGAAGGCCGGGAAGAGTCCAGAGGTACCTGACAAGCAGGATGACGGGAGCAGCTCACGGAGAGGCACGAGGCGACACCAGCTGCCCGGCTTAAAACAGGTAAAAACCTGAAATAATGACTGTAGTCACCGGCCACTACAGCATATGGAAAACCTCTCCCTGTCCCATGGGGAACAGGAAAGACACTGGCGAATGGGAGGTGGGAGGTGCATTTAACCTCTCTTGTGTTTCCTGTTCCCCATTAGGGCAAAGAGACAACCTCCATATGCCGTCGTGGAAGGTGACTAGAGAAAATGAGAGTGTTTATCGCATAAAAATGGCCAATTTTATGTGTACCTGGTAGCCCCTTTACGGCATCTCTCTTATACCAGGTCCTACGCTTGCCTTACCTCGCTGAGAATAAACGTCTCCATCTGAATGGGTACATGTGAAACCTCTTCCTAGACTAAAATTCTCTCTCTCTGTGGAGGGGTACTGGACCTGCTGTAATTAAAACACCTGTGGCTAGGAGGCGGAGTGCACGATCAGAAGGCTAGAGAATACATTTCAAAAACCTGACCTGCACATCCAAACATAGACTCAGTGTGAACAGGTGCTGAACCTAGAGTCGCCAACTCGTATATAGTTAAGTAAATAAGGCAGCACACATAAGAGAGATGCCGTAAAGGGGCTACTAGGTACACATAAAATTTGCCATTTTTATGCGCTAAACGCTCTCATTTTTCATATTTCTAGTGCAGTAATGCAGTTCAAATTTCGTATTTCAAGTTTGTATGTTCTAGCGCTGCAGTGTGCTGCCTTATTTACTTAACTATATACGAGTTGGCGACTCTAGGTTCAGCACCTTTTCACACTGAGTCTATGTTTGGATGTGCAGGTCAGGTTTTTGAAATGTATGCTGTGGATGGGACCTCTCACTGGTTCTATGCCACCTGTACATATTACCAGTCAATCTGTCATTAACATTTCTCTTAAATTTCTTGGATTTGGTGGCTTATATTTAGTTTACCCATTTCTGTATTTCTGGGTGATGACAGTAGTGTCAAAAACTACACAGCACTAAACAGAAAAGCCAGAGTTAAGGCATAGATCAGTTACTGGCTGGTCCCATGCAGCATGTCCACCCATGAGTTCAATTTTATATATAGGCTTCATTTACAGACACAGTTATAAATTCCTTGCATTGACACAGCAATTGAGTAACATGATAAAATTCTGTCTACCTGCTGCTGCCACTAGAGGAGGAGCTCACTGTATAGGGATTTTCTACAGATGCCAATAAACTCAATAATAATGAATATTATGCAGCATTATTAGCCTTTTCTCTTGAATAGCTCAGAGGAGGTTTTTGCGTGCCACTAAGATTAGGTTCACACATAAAAATTAGCGCTAAATAAAAAGGCCCATATCTTTGGAACCGTATGGGAGATTTACAAAAAGAAAAAAAAAAAGTAATATTGGGAGGAACAGCGGAAATAAAAGAGGAGTAAAAGCTGGCCACTTTTGACCTTTTTGTCAAAGGCCGAGCAACAAAACACACGTTGGGGTGGACGCCATTCAAGAGGGAGCTGTATATTGCGCTATCTTCGGGTATTGAATCATTTGCTTATATATAACCCTGTACTGAGGGTCGGTCTGGCCCAGCGGGGTGCTGAGGAAATCCCCGGTGGGCCCTTGGCTGTGGGAATGAGAGGAGGAGGAGACGGGGTAATAAAAAAAAAAGTCTGCGTTTTTTAGGGGCACTGGCCCTTTAACCCCGGAGCTTTTTTCGTTTTTCGCTCCCCTTCTTTCCAGAGCCATAAGTTTTTTATTTTTCCGTCAATATGGCCATGTGAGGGCTTATTTTTTGCGGGACAAGTTGTACTTTTGAACGACACCATTGGTTTTAGTATGTCGTGTAACAGAAAGCGGGAAAAAAATTCCAAGTGCGATGAAATTGCAAAAAAGTGCAATCCCACACTTGTTTTTTGTTTGGCTTGCTTGCTAGGTTCACTAAATGCTAAAATTAACCTGCCATTACGATTCTCCAGGTTATTACAAGTTCATAGACACCAAACATCGCTAGTTTTTTTTTTTTATCTAAGTGGTGAAAAAATGTTGCCAAAATTTGCTAAAAAAATAAATAAAATTGTGCCATATTCCGATACTCGTAGCGTCTCCATTTTTCGTGATCTCGGGTTGGGTGAGGGCTTATTTTTTGTGTGCCGAGCTGACGTTTTTAAAATTATATCACTTTTGTGCAGATACTTTTTTTGATCGCCCGTTATTGCATTTTAATGCAATGTAGTGGCGACCAAAAAAACAATTTTGGCTTTTTGTTTTTTTTCTCGCTACGCCGCTTAGCGATAAGGTTAATCTTTTTTTTATTGATAGATTGGGTAATTCTGAACACGGCGATACCAAATATGTGTATATTTGATTTTTTTTTAATTGTTTTATTTTGATTGAGGCGAATGGGGGGTGATTTGAACTTTTATATATTTTTTATATTTTGAAACACTTTTTTTGGCATGCTTCAATAATGTAATAGTCAATAAATGGGGAGTCTGCCAGCTGACAAACTATCCCGTCAGCTGGCAGAAAGGGGTTAAAAGCGCAGGGGTGTGCGCATGCAGCATTCATTACCTGAACCACTGCTGCACGTGTTCCGATGGATACTGAAGAGTGTGTGCCGTGTCATGCACCGCATGCAATGGGCACACACATTCACTGCCGACCTCTGCTATGTCGGTGGCCATTTTATTATGAGCAGTCCGACCTGCAGAGGAGGAGGACCCCGCCGAGACCGCAGGCAGGTAAGAGGAATGTTTTTTTTCCTCTCTCATACTGGGGGAAGGGGGCCAGGATGGATACACATACAGGGGGAAGGGGGCCAGGATAGATACACATATGGGGGGAAGGGGGCCAGGATAGATACACATACGGGGGGAAGGGGGCCAGGATGGATATTCATATGGGGGGAAGGGGGCCAGGATAGATATACATACGAGGGGAAGGGGCCAGGATGGATATACAGATGGAGGGAAGGGGGCCAGGATGGATATGTGACGGGGTGTACGGCAGAGCAAGAAGGGACAACAGGCCGAGGGATGATTCCACAGATTTATTATCAAGAACGCTGGAGCAACACATGCAGGTAGATCTACAGAGTCCACAGTTAGTCCAGTGGAACAGGTTCGGGGGCACCTCCCGATAATCCTTGTGCCAGGTAACAAAGCAATAGTCCACAATTAGTCCAAGGGATCCCAAAACAATCTCACGAACGACGAGATATGTCCTCAGCTCAAGTCTTGCCCCGTTCGCTTCCGCAGTCCCAGATGGACATGGGGTCTTGCCTCAGCTAAGAATCCCCACTCCTTCTCCTTCAAGGATCAACTCACATCTGATCTCAAAATAAGAATGGATTGTCTGAGCTCCAGGGATCCGCCCAAGAAGGGGGGTAGAGGTCACACCTTCTATTCAATGGTTGGGTGCACCAGAAGATTCTAGACTGGTGGCTCCACTTAGTCTATTCATTGTGTGCATTTGACTAGCCACCTGCTGTGAGGAAGAATGGCTATTCCTTCCCTAGTGGTGTGGACAAAGCTTAATTACATTAGAGCTCAGGGCTGCAAGTATTGGGGGAAGGAGACAGGTTAGTTACATACACCCCAGGACATTGCAAAATGTACAGTAAATACAACGAAAGAGAAGTCGCATCACATCATGACATACTATACAAAATACAGGACAGGGAAAAAAGTACAGATCATGACAATCCCTTCCCCTCCCAATTTGTGTACATACCAGGGACCTCTACAGGTCGCTGGTTAAGTACACACAGCCAGAGCGTAACTTACATGTGGCTTCATGCAGCCACGAATTGGCATTGCAGCTCTCCCACATCATTGCCCAGGAGAACATCTGCAGGCAGACCACCCATCACCCCAACCACACATCGCCTGACCCCAAAACCAAAGTTCAGATCCACAGTGGCTATGGGAATAGTCCTCCATTGTCCACCAGCCAGTTCAATGACAATCCCAGGTCCTCGATGGATTGCCTCAGGCCAAACCACTCGGGGATCAGCCAGTGTGAGGAAAGCCCCTGAGTCACAAAATCCAATAAGTCTCTGTCCATCCAGCACGACCTCCTGCAAGTGCTTACCTCGATGAGCAGAAGTCTTCATAGCTGCGGGTCGCACACCATAAACTCCTAGTGGTGCAACATGGGTGGGTGAGGCACTAGGCCAGTCCTCACGTAGTGGTGACACGTCGTCCTCCATGGCACTTGGGTGTACATAATTAATAATACGACTGGGTACAGGATTAATCCTCATTTGAACAGCTGGGCAGGAGGCTTGCAGATGCCCCGGCTGTCCACATCGATAGCATCTCTGCTGGGTCTCACCCCATCCAAGGCGTCCTCTTGGGCAAGGGGTAAGGGAACCTGGAGGCCGGCTCCCACCTGAAGGTGCTGTAGGGGTTTGAGGACGACTTCTCCATGAGCTGGCTGGGCATGAGGCCTGCAGATGCCCCAGATGCCCACAACCATAACACCTGCGCTCTGCTACTTCCTCTCCTCGTCGTATTCCAGAAAACGCAGTAGAAGCAACTGGAGGCACCTTTACACGGGTATCAGCATGAGGTGGTGGCTTAGAGGAACGGGGAACAATGGGGACAGAAGAACAGGGGGCCACCGGTGTTGTGGAGCTGGTAGGCCTCTCTCCATCCTCCAACAGAACCCTCCACTGAGGCTTGATGGTGAGAGCCTCATCAGCCAGAGCTGCAGCTTCCTCCACAGTGACTGGTCTCCTCTCACGCACCCATTCCCGGATCTCAGCAGGGCACTTGAAGTAAAACTGCTCTTTTAAGATAACCTGGAGGAAGGTCTCCCAGGTTAAGGCCTCCTCTGCCTCCAGCCAGCGATGACATATTTGTTTGAGTCTGTGGGCATACATCTTGAAAGACACTTCCTCATCACAGGCTAAAGTACGGAACTGAGTCCTGTAAGTGTCTGGGGTAACAGCATAATGTTCTAGAATAGTCCGTTTTTATCTCTGCATACTCACAGTTTCCCTGAGGGTCCATAGCTCTATAGGCTGCGGCAGGTCTACCCTCTAAGAGCCCTACCAGATGTCGGACTCGGTCCCTTTCCGGGACTTCCATTAATCGACACTGATGCTCAAAGTCCTGGAAGAAGCCCTCAATGTCGCCTGCAGCCTCATTAAAGGGCTTGAAGTCTTTGCGGGACACTCTGGGGAGTTCCCTCATGGTGGGTGCTGGGGTTACAGTCTGTCTGGAGCTTCTAGCTGCTTCCAAAGCAATCTGCCTCTCCAGCAATGCCATCTCCTGAGCTCTGTCCTCGGCTCTGTGAATGGCCTCCCTCTCCTCGGCTCTGTGAATGGCCTCCCTCTCCTGAGCTCTGTGAATGGCCTCCCTCTTATCGTCCATGGTGGCCTCTTCTCCCAGCAATGCCAACTCCTCCTCGTACCACACAACCCACTGACTTTTTTGGGTATTTACCTCCGGCTGCAGTCTTTCCTCCATTTGCTGTGAGGGTCCTTCCTCAGCGTCATCTTGCAGGCGAACTCCTTCCAAAGCCTCAATAAGCTGCTCCTTGGAGAGTCCCTTAAAACGGACTCCTACTTCACGGGCCTTTGATTGTAGGCTCCCCAAAGTCCAGTTCTTGTACTCTGCGGTGTTGGTTCCCGATGTTGGGCCATTGTCCTCCATTCCTTCTGCTCTGATCCCACTGCTTGCCACCAGTTTGTGACGGGCTGTACGGCAGAGCAAGAAGGGACAACAGGCCGAGGGATGATTCCACAGATTTATTATCAAGAACGCTGGAGCAACACATGCAGGTAGATCTACAGAGTCCACAGTTAGTCCAGTGGAACAGGTTCGGGGGCACCTCCCGATAATCCTTGTGCCAGGTAACAAAGCAATAGTCCACAATTAGTCCAAGGGATCCCAAAACAATCTCACGAACGACGAGATATGTCCTCAGCTCAAGTCTCGCCCCGTTCGCTTCCGCAGTCCCAGATGGACATGGGGTCTTGCCTCAGCTAAGAATCCCCACTCCTTCTCCTTCAAGGATCAACTCACATCTGATCTCAAAATAAGAATGGATTGTCTGAGCTCCAGGGATCCGCCCAAGAAGGGGGGTAGAGGTCACACCTTCTATTCAATGGTTGGGTCCACCAGAAGATTCTAGACTGGTGGCTCCACTTAGTCTATTCATTGTGTGCATTTGACTAGCCACCTGCTGTGAGGAAGAATGGCTATTCCTTCCCTAGTGGTTTGGACAAAGCTTAATTACATTAGAGCTCAGGGCTGCAAGTATTGGGGGAAGGAGACAGGTTAGTTACATACACCCCAGGACATTGCAAAATGTACAGTAAATACAAGGAAAGAGAAGTCGCATCACATCATGACATACTATACAAAATACAGGACAGGGAAAAAAGTACAGATCATGACAGGATATACATACGGGGGGCCAGGGGCAGCACAAGAGGCCCGGATGGATACACATGGGGGGCCAGGATGGATACATATGGTGCCAGATGGATACATATGGAAGGGCAGGACAAGGGGCCGTATGGACACATATCGGGGGCCAGGATGGATATATGGGGGAGGGGCAGGAAAAGGAACCAGGATGGATATATGGGGAGCCAGGATTCATATATATGGTACAACCAGAATGCATATACAGTGGGGCAAAAAAGTATTTAGTCAGTCAGCAATAGTGCAAGTTCCACCACTTAAAAAGATGAGAGGCGTCTGTAATTTACATCATAGGTAGACCTCAACTATGGGAGACAAACTGAGAAAAAAAAAATCCAGAAAATCACATTGTCTGTTTTTTTAACAATTTATTTGCATATTATGGTGGAAAATAAGTATTTGGTCAGAAACAAAATTTCATCTCAATACTTTGTAACATTTCCTTTGTTGGCAATGACAGAGGTCAAACGTTTTCTGTAAGTCTTCACAAGGTTGCCACACACTGTTGTTGGTATGTTGGCTCATTCCTCCATGCAGATCTCCTCTAGAGCAGTGATGTTTTTGGCTTTTCGCTTGGCAACACGGACTTTCAACTCCCTCCAAAGGTTTTCTATAGGGTTGAGATCTGGAGACTGGCTAGGCCACTCCAGGACCTTGAAATGCTTCTTACGAAGCCACTCCTTCGTTGCCCTGGCGGTGTGCTTTGGATCATTGTCATGTTGAAAGACCCAGCCACGTTTCATCTTCAATGCCCTTGCTGATGGAAGGAGGTTTGCACTCAAAATCTCACGATACATGGCCCCATTCATTCTTTCATGTACCCGGATCAGTCGTCCTGGCCCCTTTGCAGAGAAACAGCCCCAAAGCATGATGTTTCCACCACCATGCTTTACAGTAGGTATGGTGTTTGATGGATGCAACTCAGTATTCTTTTTCCTCCAAACACGACAAGTTGTGTTTCTACCAAACAGTTCCAGTTTGGTTTCATCAGACCATAGGACATTCTCCCAAAACTCCTCTGGATCATCCAAATGCTCTCTAGCAAACTTCAGACGGGCCCAGACATGTACTGGCTTAAGCAGTGGGACACGTCTGGCACTGCAGGATCTGAGTCCATGGTGGCGTAGTGTGTTACTTATGGTAGGCCTTGTTACATTGGTCCCAGCTCTCTGCAGTTCATTCACTAGGTCCCCCCGCGTGGTTCTGGGATTTTTGCTCACCGTTCTTGTGATCACTCTGACCCCACGGGGTGGGATTTTGCGTGGAGCCCCAGATCGAGTGAGATTATCAGTGGTCTTGTATGTCTTCCATTTTCTAATTATTGCTCCCACTGTTGATTTCTTCACTCCAAGCTGGTTGGCTATTGCAGATTCAGTCTTCCCAGCCTGGTGCAGGGCTACAATTTTGTTTCTGGTGTCCTTTGACAGCTCTTTGGTCTTCACCATAGTGGAGTTTGGAGTCAGACTGTTTGAGGGTGTGCACAGGTGTCTTTTTATACTGATAACAAGTTTAAACAGGTGCCATTACTACAGGTAATGAGTGGAGGAAAGAGGAGACTCTTAAAGAAGAAGTTACAGGTCTGTGAGAGCCAGAAATCTTGATTGTTTGTTTCTGACCAAATACTTATTTTCCACCATAATATGCAAATAAATTGTTAAAAAAACAGACAATGTGATTTTCTGGATTTTTTTTTTCTCAGTTTGTCTCCCATAGTTGAGGTCTACCTATGATGTAAATTACAGACGCCTCTCATCTTTTTAAGTGGTGGAACTTGCACTATTGCTGACCGACTAAATACTTTTTTGCCCCACTGTATATGGGGGGCCAAGATGGATTTATGGGGAAGGGGCAGGACAAGGGATCAGGATGCATATATATGAGTATATGGAGGGCAGGATGGATATATGGCGACGGGGGGGGGGGGGAGGGGGGGTGAGGTGGTAGTACAAGAGACCAGGAAACATATATACGGGGGAGGTCACATATATCTATATATATATGTGTATATATATGGGGGGCAGGTTGCATGTATATAGGGAGGCAGGACAAGGGACCAGGAAGGATATATGGTGGGGCAGGACAAGGAACATATGAGGGCCAGTATGTATAGCTGGGGAAGCAGGATGGATATCTGGGGGCTAGGCTGGACAAGGGACATAGGGGGCCAGGCTGGGGCATATTCTAAAATAAAAGGGGCCAAGCTGGGGCATATTATAAAATATAGGGGGCCAGGCTGGGTGATTACTAAAGAAAGGAGGCCAGGATTAGGGACTTCATTACTGTTTGAGGGCCAGAATGAGGAACATGTTATATTAGTTTATGGTGACAAGTGTGGAACATGATTTATTTAGGGTCCAATTAGGGACATTATTACTACTGTACTTTAATTTACTTTTTAGGAAACAGTATTTCATGGAGGGAACAAAAGGGAGGTCCTGTTACTGTGCAGGGCGATACTATGTCGCTTTCCTTCATCTGACATAGTGTAGAAGTCAGGGAAAAAGTGGGGAAAGTGCTCTGGGAGTGATCAGCTACTAATGACTTATTTTTTGCAGAGACCGAGTCCTGGGGGGGAAGAAGTGACGATGGTCTGTGCTGGTTGAAGAAGAAAAGCGAAGATGAAGGACTTCAATTACAGACGTTACTGGTGAGTCAGTGTATTACATGTACACGCACACTATATACTATATACAGAGCTCCTGTGTATAATGTCACTGGTGATCACTATTACCTATACACTGACACTATATACAGAGCTCCTGTGTATAATGTCACTGGTGGTATTAACAGTGTTGTTAGTATTGTGGTTTGTATTCATAATCAGTATTGTAGTATTCGGTCACTATGTGGTGGTAATTTGTGGTCAGGTCACGGTGTAGCAGTATTTCTCCTTGTATGTGGTATTATTTGGTCCCTATATGCTGGTAATGTTATATTATTCGGTCACTATGTGGTGGTAATATGTGGTCTGGTCATGGTGTGGTGGTATTTGTCCCTTGTATGTAGTATTATTTGGTCTCTATGAGGTCTGGTCATGGTCTGGTGGTATTTCTTCATGTATGTGGTATTATTGGTCTTGGTATAGGGGATTGTGTTGTGTATGGCGGTCATTTGTTCTCTCTGATATTAATTAGGAGAAGATTCTTTATTTCCATTAGAGATTAGATACTTAGAACACAGAGGCGGAGATGCACTTAAAGGGGTTTCCTGTGGAAAAAAGTAATCACCTATCCACAGGATAAGTGATTGATTGGTGGGGGTGTGACTGCTTGGACCCATTCAGCAAAATATGGAACTTTTTATCCCCATTAGACTGGAGTGGCATGTCCGACTTGACCACTGATCCACTCATTCCCTCAGTGGCTGCACTTGTTTTTCTCTAGAAGCCCCAAAGAGAATGAATGGAGCTGCAGTCAGACATCCCCCCTGCAGCTCCATTTTAAAATGGGGATAAGTGTCCTATCAACGATAAAACTTCCTCATTCTTCCGATCAGTGTAGTTTCTAATGGTCGGACCTAAGCGATCACCTATCCTGTGGAGCCCATTGATTGGTGATAACTTGTTTCAACCAAAGAATCCCATTAATGTAATCTACCATAATTATACATCCCAGTTATGGGGGCACACAGTAGATGTGCAGGAGCCCCCTGTGCTCCACTATAATGGGAATAACAACTGACAGATATTTGCATATAGCTGTAGAGTGGGCCCCTAGAGTCCATTCCCCTGGTGGGCCCCGGACACCCAAGGCTGACCCTGCCTGTACAAATGCTATAACTGGGATAGATTGACTCTAGAATCTGGTTCTGCCATTGTGCATTCATGGTTTATACTACTCTCTGTATATATGTATGTACAGGTGCTTCTCACAAAAGTAGAATATCATCAAAACGTTAGTTTATTTCAGTTCTTCAATACAAAAAGTGAAACTCATATTACATGGAGTCATTACAGAGTGATCTATTTCAAGTGTTTATTTCTGTTAATTTTGATGATTATGGCTTACAGCCAATGAAAACCCAAAAGTCATTATCTCAGTAAATTAGAATATGTTATAACACCAGCTTGAAAAAGGATTTTAAAATCCGAAATGTTGGCCTACTGAAATGTAGTTAAGTCCATATATATTTGGACAGAAACAACATTTTTCTAATTTCGGTTATAGACATTACCACAATGAATTTTAAACAAAATAATTCAGATGCAGTTGAAGTTCAGACTTTCAGCTTTCATTTGAGGGTATCCACATTAAAATTGGATGAAGGGTTTAGGAGTTTCAGCCACACTGCCACACTGTTTTTAAAGGGACCAAAAGTAATTGGACAATTGACTCCAAGGCTGTTTCATGGACATGTGTGGGCAATCCCTTCGTTATGTCATCTTCAATTAAGCAGATAAAAGGCCTGGACTTGATTTGAGGTGTGGTGCTTGCATTTTGATGGTTTTGCTGTGAAGTAAACATGCGGTCAAAGGAGCTCTCCATGCAGGTGAAACAAGCCATCCTTAAGCTGCGAAAACAGAAAAAAAAACCATCCAAGAAATTGCTACAATATTAGGAGTGGCAAAATCTACAGTTTGGTACATCCTGAGAAAAAAGAAAGCACTGGTGAACTCATCAATGCAAAAAGACCTGGGCGCCCACGGAAGACAACAGTGGTGGATGATCGCAGAGTAATCTCCATGGTGAAGAGAAACCCCTTCACAACAGCCAACCAAGTGAACAACACTCTCCAGGAGGTAGGCGTATCAATATCCAAATCTACCATAAATAGTAGACTGCATGAAAGTAAATACAGAGGGTTCACTGCACGGTGCAAGCCACTCAAGCATCAAGACTAAAGAGGCTAGACTGGACTTTGCTAAAAAAAAAAACATCTAAAAAGCCAGCACAGTTCTGGAAGAACATTCTTTGGACAGATGAAACCAACATCAACCTCTACCAGAATGATGGAAAGAGAAAAGTATGGCGAAGGCGTGGTACAGCTCATGATCCAAAGCATACCACATCATCTGTAAAACACGGCGGAGGCAGTGTGATGGCTTGGGCATGCATGGCTGCCAGTGGCACTGGGTCACTAGTGATTATTGATGATGTGACACAGGACAGAAGCAGCCGAATGAATTCTGAGGTATTCAGAGACATACTGTGTGCTCAGATCCAGCCAAATGCAGCCAAAGTGATTGGTCGTCATTTCATACTACAGATGGACAATGACCCAAAACATAAAGCTAAAGCAACCCAGGAGTTTATTAAAGCAAAGAAGTGGAATATTCTTGAATGGCCAAGTCAGTCACCTGATCTCAACCCAAATGAGCATGCAGTTCACTTGTTAAAGACTAAACTTCAGACAGAAAGGCCCACAAACAGCAACTGAAAACCACCGCAGTGAAGGCCTGGCAGAGCATCAAATAGGAGGAAACAAAGCGTCTGGTGATGACGATGAGTTCAAGACTTCAGGCAGTCATTGCCAACAAAGGGTTTTCAACCAAGTACTAAAAATGAACATTTTATTTAAAATAATTGAATCTGTCCAATTACTTTTGGTCCCTTCAAAACAGGGTGGCACATGTTAAGGAGCTGAAACTCCTAAACCCTTCATCCAATTTTAATATGGATACCCTCAAATGAAAGCTGAAAGTCTGAACTTCAACTGCATCAGAATTTTTTTGTTTAAAATTCACTGTGGTAATGTCTATAACCAAAATTAGAAAAATGTCTATGTCCAAATACATATGGACGTAACTGTATGTTCAGTAAATGCACTCAATACCTGGTCGGGGCTCCTGTTGCATCAATTACTGCATCAATGCTTGGTTAAAAAAGTAAGCATTACTGACTACCACATTTTTTGTTCTTGAATTCTTTTAGTGTTTCTTAAAGCCAGAAACTTGCCGTTTGAAATGACTTTAGTTTTGTGCCATGTCTGTGATCTGCTTGGCAGCAGTTGTTATTGAACAGTAAACTAGAATATACTAATAATGTCACATTTCCATATGACTTTCAAACTGTTTTAAGTAGAGAATATGCAAAATTAAGATAAGGGAATATTGTTCCCATAAAGTACATGGGTAGATATGGAAATTACCGTGTTGTTGCCGAAAGTACGAAAGTCGATGTGGAGACACAGACTGATTAATACTGAGCAGACAAGCAGCAGATCGCAAGCAGTACAGTAATCCCTGGGCTCACATAGTAATACGTCGGACAATGTATTCCCAATGCAACATGGACTCTTATTAAAGCCATTACATAGTAACATAGTAACATAGTTAGTAAGGCCGAAAAAAGACATTTGTCCATCCAGTTCAGCCTATATTCCATTATAATAAATACCCAGATCTACGTCCTTCTACAGAACCTAATAATTGTATGATACAATATTGTTCTGCTCCAGGAAGACATCCAGGCCTCTCTTGAACCCCTCGACTGAGTTCGCCATCACCACCTCCTCAGGCAAGCAATTCCAGATTCTCACTGCCCTAACAGTAAAGAATCCTCTTCTATGTTGGTGGAAAAACCTTCTCTCCTCCAGACGCAAAGAATGCCCCCTTGTGCCCGTCACCTTCCTTGGTATAAACAGATCCTCAGCGAGATATTTGTATTGTCCCCTTATATACTTATACATGGTTATTAGATCGCCCCTCAGTCGTCTTTTTTCTAGACTAAATAATCCTAATTTCGCTAATCTATCTGGGTATTGTAGTTCTCCCATCCCCTTTATTAATTTTGTTGCCCTCCTTTGTACTCTCTCTAGTTCCATTATATCCTTCCTGAGCACCGGTGCCCAAAACTGGACACAGTACTCCATGTGCGGTCTAACTAGGGATTTGTACAGAGGCAGTATAATGCTCTCATCATGTGTATCCAGACCTCTTTTAATGCACCCCATGATCCTGTTTGCCTTGGCAGCTGCTGCCTGGCACTGGCTGCTCCAGGTAAGTTTATCATTAACTAGGATCCCCAAGTCCTTCTCCCTGTCAGATTTACCCAGTGGTTTCCCGTTCAGTGTGTAATGGTGATATTGATTCCCTCTTCCCATGTGTATAACCTTACATTTATCATTGTTAAACCTCATCTGCCACCTTTCAGCCCAAGTTTCCAACTTATCCAGATCCATCTGTAGCAGAATACTATCTTCTCTTGTATTAACTGCTTTACATAGTTTTGTATCATCTGCAAATATCGATATTTTACTGTGTAAACCTTCTACCAGATCATTAATGAATATGTTGAAGAGAACAGGTCCCAATACTGACCCCTGCGGTACCCCACTGGTCACAGCGACCCAGTTAGAGACTATACCATTTATAACCACCCTCTGCTTTCTATCACTAAGCCAGTTACTAACCCATTTACACACATTTTCCCCCAGACCAAGCATTCTCATTTTGTGTACCAACCTCTTGTGCGGCACGGTATCAAACGCTTTGGAAAAATCGAGATATACCACGTCCAATGACTCACCGTGGTCCAGCCTATAGCTTACCTCTTCATAAAAACTGATTAGATTGGTTTGACAGGAGCGATTTCTCATAAACCCATGCTGATATGGAGTTAAACAGTTATTCTCATTGAGATAATCCAGAATAACATCCCTCAGAAACCCTTCAAATATTTTACCAACAATAGAGGTTAGACTTACTGGCCTATAATTTCCAGGTTCACTTTTAGAGCCCTTTTTGAATATTGGCACCACATTTGCTATGCGCCAGTCCTGCGGAACAGACCCTGTCGCTATAGAGTCACTAAAAATAAGAAATAATGGTTTATCTATTACATTACTTAGTTCTCTTAGTACTCGTGGGTGTATGCCATCCGGACCCGGAGATTTATCTATTTTAATCTTATTTAGCCGGTTTCGCACCTCTTCTTGGGTTAGATTGGTGACCCTTAATATAGGGTTTTCATTGTTTCTTGGGATTTCACCTAGCATTTCATTTTCCACCGTGAATACCGTGGAGAAGAAGGTGTTTAATATGTTAGCTTTTTCCTCGTCATCTACAACCATTCTTTCCTCACTATTTTTTAAGGGGCCTACATTTTCAGTTTTTATTCTTTTACTATTGATATAGTTGAAGAACAGTTTGGGATTAGTTTTACTCTCCTTAGCAATGTGCTTCTCTGTTTCCTTTTTGGCAGCTTTAATTAGTTTTTTAGATAAAGTATTTTTCTCCCTATAGTTTTTTAGAGCTTCAATGGTGCCATCCTGCTTTAGTAGTGCAAATGCTTTCTTTTTACTGTTAATTGCCTGTCTTACTTCTTTGTTTAGCCACATTGGGTTTTTCCTATTTCTAGTCCTTTTATTCCCACAAGGTATAAACCGCTTACACTGCCTATTTAGGATGTTCTTAAACATTTCCCATTTATTATCTGTATTCTCATTTCTGAGGATATTGTCCCAGTCTACCAGATTAAGGGCATCTCTAAGCTGTTCAAACTTTGCCTTCCTAAAGTTCAATGTTTTTGTGACTCCCTGACAAGTCCCCCTAGTGAAAGACAGGTGAAACTGCACAATATTGTGGTCGCTATTTCCTAAATGCCCAACCACCTGCAGATTTGTTATTCTGTCAGGTCTATTAGATAGTATTAGGTCTAAAAGTGCTGCTCCTCTGGTTGGATTCTGCACCAATTGTGAAAGATAATTTTTCTTGGTTATTAGCAGAAACCTGTTGCCTTTATGGGTTTCACAGGTTTCTGTTTCCCAGTTAATATCCGGGTAGTTAAAGTCCCCCATAACCAGGACCTCATTATGGGTTGCAGCTTCATCTATCTGCTTTAGAAGTAGACTTTCCATGCTTTCTGTTATATTTGGGGGTTTGTAACAGACCCCAATGAGAATTTTGTTACCATTTTTCCCTCCATGAATTTCAACCCATATGGACTCGACATCCTCATTCCCTTCGCTAATATCCTCCCTTAAAGTGGACTTTAGACAAGACTTTACATAGAGACAAACCCCTCCTCCTCTCCGATTTTTACGATCCTTTCTAAACAGACTGTAACCCTGTAAGTTAACTGCCCAGTCATAGCTTTCATCTAACCATGTCTCGGTTATTCCCACTATGTCAAAGTTACCTGTAGATATTTCTGCTTCTAGTTCTTCCATCTTGTTTGTCAGGCTTCTGGCGTTTGCGAGCATGCAGTTCAGAGGATTTTGTTTTGTTCCAATCTCCTCACTGTGGATTGTTTTAGAAATGTTCTTACCTCCCTTCTGAGTATGTTTTCCTGGGTCGTCTTTGTTCGAGTCTAATGTTTTTCTTCCCATTCCCATTCTTCACCATCATTGTCTCCATGTATTATGGCAACAGATCTTCAGGCCTTTAGGAATCGGGCTTCCAGTCTGTAACTTCTCCATGTGATCTGTTCAACCTCATTTCTTTTTTGTTTTGAGGCTTCACTTACTGGTTGCAGACTTGGGTTCCAGATAGGTCTTCCCTCTAGACTTGGGTTCTGGATAGGTCATCCCTCAAAAGACTTGGGCTTCGGATAGGTCTTCCCTCTATAGACTTGGGTTCCAGGGAGGTCTTCCCTCTGTAGACTTGGGTTCCAGGTAGGTCTTCCCTCTATAGACTTGGGTTCTGGATAGGTCTTCCCTCTATAGACTTGGGTTCCGGGTAGGTCTTCCCTCTAAACTTGGGTTCCAGGTAGGTCTTTCCTCTATAGACTTGGGTTCCGGATAGGCCATCCCTCTAAAGACTTGGGCTTCGGATAGGTCTTCCCTCTGTAGATTTGGGTTCCGGATAGGTCTTCCCTCTATAGAATTGGATTTCGGCTAGGTCTTCCCTCTAGACTTGGGTTCTGGATAGGTCTTCCCTCTATAGACTTAGGTTCCAGGTAGGTCTTCCCTCTGTAAACTTGGGTTCCAGGTAGGTCTTCCCTCTATAGACTTGGGTTCCAGATAGGTCTTCCCTCTATAGACTTGGGTTTCGGATAGGTCTTCCCTCTATAGACTTGGGTTTCGGATAGGTCTTCCCTCTATAGACTTGGGTTTCGGCTAGGTCTTCCCTCTAGACTTGGGTTCTGGATAGGTCTTCCCTCTATAGACTTGGGTTCCAGGTAGGTCTTCCCTCTGTAAACTTGGGTTCCAGGTAGGTCTTCACTCTGTAGACTTGGGTTTCGGATAGGTCTTCCCTCTGTAGATTTGGGTTCCGGATAGGTCTTCCCTCTATAGACTTGGGTTTCGGCTAGGTCTTCCCTCTAGACTTGGGTTCTGGATAGGTCTTCCCTCTATAGACTTGGGTTCCAGGTAGGTCTTCCCTCTGTAAACTTGGGTTCCAGGTAGGTCTTCCCTCTATAGACTTGGGTTCCGGATAGGTCATCCCTCTAAAGACTTGGACTTTGGATAGGTCTTCCCTCTATAGACTTGGGTTCCATGTAGGTCTTCCCTCTGTAGACTTGGGTTCCAGGTAGGTCTTCCCTCTGTAGACTTGGGCTTCGGATAGGTCTTCCCTCTATAGATTTGGGTTCCGGATAGGTCTTCCCTGTATAGACTTGGGTTCCGGATAGGTCTTCCCTCTGAAGACTTGGGTTCCGGATCGGTCTTCTCTCTAAATACTTGTGTTTCTAAAGAACATGCACAGTAGAACAAAGTTGGTTTCGGCATGATGATCTTTGGACTTCAGACTCTCCTCCAGAGATGCCACTGGGAAAAGAAGTAAATTCAAATTCAACACCCAAATATTTTGTTTTCAAGGAAGAGGATCTGATCACAGAAGTCTGTCAGCACTTACTCCCCTATTTATAACACATCAAGGATTATATGTTAGTGGGCCATAGATGCAGAACCACTATGGACAGATTCATCATTTGTAGGGTTATTTTTGTTAATTATTTTTATTTTGTGTGTTTTGGCATTTGCTTTTTTTGTACCAAATTCTTCAAAATGGTGCACATGGGCTGATGGATTTTGAGCAAAATTAAAAATAGTCTTGTTTTGCACATTTTTTAGCTCCTTTTTAGATTAAAAAGTCTCACGATGTTAGGACTGGCGGAACGCACCAAGTACTAGATGAAATGGAACTAGGTGCGTTCGCAGTCCGAGGTCCACCGTACAGGTAAAAACCCTGCTGCTAGTAAGACGGACTATATGGCGGTACTACAAGTATACACGCACGGGTTAACTACACCCTGCGTGAAGGAAGCGATCCTGTTGCGTCACAGGACCGCGGTACCGCACATAGAGCGCAAGCAAGTAGTCAGCGAACTCAACCCCAACTAGGATTGAAGTCCGATTAGACACTTGCTGGCACAACACCGCAACTGGGTGTGTAAGGAAACTAAATAAGAATATAAAGGCACAAGAGTGCGTGCGGTGCCGCACAGACGGACGCCACTAACCACCCAGGCTTGGGTCAGGAAAGCGCAGAGCAAGCGCACGGCGCCGTACAGGTGGACACAGCAACTGGTAGCTGTAATGTGTGTTACGTGCTGTGTAGCTGTAATGTGTGTTACGTGCTGTTGGATAAGTCGGGCGCTAGATAGCAAACATACACCTTCCGCGAACAGACATTCAATAGGGAGGGTTATTTAAAGAGCGACTTTCACTCACAACACACACACACATATTTACAAGACAATACTAGCGCATGGCCGTGCGGTCATGCGCAGTTTATATAGCTGCAGCACAGGAAACAGCTACAGAAGTTTTGCCCTTTCAGGACCTGCCAAAAGGACCAATGGGATGTGCTGCAGTACCTGAGCATGTGACCCTCGATCTCCAACAGGAGATCTTGCCCTGGGCATGCTCAGTGTGTGCAAATAAGGACAGATCCAGAAACGTCCACTCGCCGCTGCCCAGCACTGGCTTCAATGGCAGAAGCAGGAAAAGCAGCAGTAACTCTTCGCACAGAGTCAGACTGAGCGAGACGCTGGGATTGACGTCCCCGCTGAGCAGACTCCACTGCGGCTGGAGGAGAATGGGAGACCGCAGCGGAGACGGATCGAGATTCCCCCTGTGCAGCAGAGGAAACTCGACTCCTAACACACGAGGCTTTAAAATGTTGCACATTAAACTTCAATTGCAGAAAAATAAAATTAGATTTTGTACTCCACCAAGGGAACGCGACAATGTTTTGCGTTACTTTGGAAAGGCGCAAATAATGAACTAGGAGGCTAAAGCACCTGGATGAGAAGAATCAGACCCACATTGTTAAAAAAAAAACAAACAGAAGAAACCAAATAAAGTTAACTGAAAAATGCACAAATTAAATAATGAATTAAGAGCAAATTTAAAAAAGTATTAGCTAGCACTATTTTCACTCCCCCCCAAAAAAAAAAAAAAGCGAAAGATCATGATGAATATGGGCCAATAAGTGTAATCTCCCTCTGGGATGGCACATACCAGGGCACGTGTTTCGATGAATCCTTGTATGGTACTTGTCTTCCGGTACTTTAATGGTGCAGCTCTAGGAGACAACTACTGCCCCTGTACAGTTTAGTATCTGATACTGTTTATTACATTTGACACTTTTTATGACGATATACTGTAAATGTATATTCATTGGTGCTTTTTACATTCCGGTAGAATGTACCGTTACGGTTATATCGTTGGTGCTGGCCGTTATGTCTATTCTTTTAAGGATTTTGAAACACATTCATCAACACAGATGAAGAAAAGGGGTAGAAATATAATAATATCGTGAAGGCAGCGCATTAATCACTGGGAAGGACAAAATAGGAGAGGTGGTCAGTGTCACCCTTGGAGAGAATCGCCGGCCCAGAAAAATCAGAGCCCACTGGAATAATTCATGTTGGGCTGCAATATGTGCTCAAATGTGGAAAATGTATCATTAAGTATACTGCATAAATGTTAATTAATCACTATCCAAATCAATTTGGATATAACTAAAAGGGTTAAACTACAGACCTCCAGGAGCAGACCATTGTGATATTAGTTGCCATAAGGATGAAGAGCTTGACTGTGAGATGGAATTTTTGAGGAATTTGCTTATTAAGGAAAGCTTGTATGGGTTTTTCTTCAAATTAGTGGAGGTAATTAAATGCGTATCCATAATCTTAACTTTGGGACAAGTTCAACAAATGTGATACATGGGGCCATCAGTAGTGCATCCACAGAAGCAATTAGAGGACAACTGTGGAAAGAATTTGAGTAGTTTATAGAGGGGACCATGTACCATCTCATGAGTAGTTTAGCCCCTTTACCCCTCAAGCCCGTTTTCACCTTCATGACCAGCCCAAATTTTACAATTCTGACCAGTGTCACTTTATGTGGTAATAACTTTGTAACACTTCCAACGAATCCCACAGATTCTGAGCTTTTTTTTTCCCGTGACATTTTGTACTTCATCATGGCCGCAAAATTTGTTCGATATAACTTGCGTGCGTTTGTTAAATATCAGAAATTTGGTAATTTTCAAATTTTAAATTCTTATGCCCTTAAACCAGATAGTTAGGTCACACAAAATAATTCATAAATAACATTTCCCCACATGTCTACTTTGCATCAGCACCATTTTTTTAAAACATTTTTTGTTAGTGGATCGCCCCCGTGGGGGTACTCGGTATGGGGTCCTTCGGTTCTCAAGGGGGATGTCACAGTGGCTGACCCGGTCCGTGGCCCTCGGGAGGTCCGTTGTAAAGGGGAAAGGTCATTAAAGGGGAAATGTTTGTGACGCCACCTGTGGTATTCGGTCAGGGTGACCGATGCTGCTTAGGGGTCCGCTGGGGTGATGCTATGGCAGCTAGATGGTATACCTTTCCACAGGTGAAGTGTGTCCCCAGGGCTTCCCAGAGTGTAGATGGTGGATGGTGTGAGGTGCAGTGAAGAACAAGGACACAAGGTTGCAGTCTCTTTACCTTTTTACTGAAGGCTTCAGCATCCACAGTCCAGAGCACCAGATCACAGGGCAGGCAGAGTCCGTCCGGTTTGGAGTCCCCTTATCCAGGTGGAAATCAGTAGCCTTCTCTCTAGCGCCTAGGTGTTGTAGTACCTTACTGCTGAGCCTCTCATAAGGTCCTCACAACTGTTGTAGATGTTCTAGATGTTATGTCTCTTTCTCTGTCCTCCAGATGGATAGGACAAACCCGTATGACTTGTGGCCTGAGGCTTTTTACAGGGACTCTAGCACGCCCCAGCCCCCCACAAGTTGCCACCGTGTCCTGGGTATAGGGCGGATGAGTAACTTGAAATTAGCTGTCCTGCTGGTCTCTGGGGCAAGGCATAAAGGACTGTTGCTCCCTCAGTGTTCCGACTACCGGATCCTGCGCCTCAGAAGGAGGCAGCCTGTGCAGTGCAGAACTCCTTCTGGTTTTCTCTCCTTTTGCTATGACTTCTTCTCACTCTCTACAATACAGTTCTCTGTTCGTGTGAAATGTGTTGTGTGTTGGTGATACCTGGTAGTGAGATCTCCTTTATTGCCTCCAAACGTAACATCACTCCCCCCTAGAGGAGTATGATATTACTGCAATGACCAGGACCCTTGGGTGCTGCATTAGCAAGTTAGAAGGGTTAAAATTTGACCAGCAATTTCTCATTATTCCAACAATATTTACAAAACCATTTGTGAAGACACGGGGGTCAGCGGGTGCTCTAGTCCGCTGGCTCAAGACAGCATGGACCAGGGATCATTCAACTGAACGCACGCTCTCCTTCTACCATGGGTATAATACTGCTCCGACAACAAAAGGGTGAGGGTAAAACAGCATAGCAATACTTTGTTGAACCATGAACCAACAATAACCCATAGAACAGTCCCAGCAAACTAGTCAAGATGTTGAAAAATTACAGAGTTTCACCTTTCCGCTGACTTGCTGGGATTAAGCAGCTGCGACTTCCAATACAAACTACCCCCACCTGTAGCACACACAGACAGGAGGAAACGACAAGCTGAGGAAGCAGACAGTTTATTGAGGTACAAGGCCAGGTGACTGGAGCGTCACAACCTGGCTTCTCTGAACAACTCAATGAGGCCAAGTGACTGGTGGGTCCCAATCTTGGCTTTCCCAAAATGTATCAATGGGGCTCAGGTGACCGGTGGGTCTAAATCCTGGCTTCCCCAAACGCATCCATGGGTTCAGTGATGGTCAATGGAGCAGATCTGTATTTTTGCAGCAGGTGCCGTGGTCCCCTATGCTGGCATCCAGCAGAATGTCAAATCTGTGTCCCTTGTGATGGAGCAATAATGTCCTGGCCGCTGTCCTGTAGAGTGTTTCTGGCTATGGTTTTGTAAAGAGTCTCTGGTTCTTTGGATCTCTTGTCTCAGAGGCATATCCATCTTATATAGTTGTGAACGGTTGTCCTTCAAGTCATCATGCAGAGGTCAAGAGGAAGGTATGATGAGATTAAATACTCAAACAGTGCAAGTTAATCAGTTTGCATAGCTTTTCCCCCTCTGTTTTGTAAAGCCCCCGTCACACATAGCGAGATCGCTAGCGAGATCGCTGCTGAGTCACAAGTTTTGTGACGCAACAGCGACCTCAGTAGCGATCTCGCTATGTGTGACACGTACCAGCGACCAGGCCCCTGCTGTGAGATCGCTGGTCGTGTCGGAATGGCCTGGACCGTTTTTTGATCGTTGAGGTCCCGCTGGGTAGCACAGATCGCTGTGTTTGACACCTTACCAACGACCTCGTTGACAGGACGTCCCATTGAATCATCATGAAATAGCATCGTTGTACAGGTCGCTACAGGTCGCCGCATCGCTGCTGCGTCGTTGGGGAGATCGCACTGTGTGACATCTCACCAGCGACCACATAGCAACGCAGCAACGATCCCTGACAGGTCGTATCGTTGTCGGGATCGCTTAAGCGTCGCTATGTGTGACGGGGCCTTAAAGGGACTCTGTCACCTGAATTTGGCGGGACTGGTTTTGGGTCATATGGGCGGAGTTTTCGGGTGTTTGATTCACCCTTTCCTTACCCGCTGGCTGCATGCCGGCTGCAATATTGGATTGAAGTTAATTCCTGTCCTCCATAGTACACGCCTGCGCAAAGCAATCTTGCCTTGTGCAGGCGTGTACTATGGAGGACAGAGAATGAACTTCAATTCAATATTGCAGCCAGCATGCAGCCAGCGGGTAAGGAAAGGGTGAATCAAACACCTGAAAACTCCGCCCATATGACCCAAAACCAGTCCCGCCAAATTCAGGTGACAGGTTCCCTTTAAGTCAAAAAGCCACAGGGTACCACACAATGGTCAATCAACATATTATCAAACATCTACTGCTCAATTACCCTATGTTTCTATGCCTCAAAGACAGCAGAAAATGAGCTTGCAGCAAAACAAAAACAGATTCATATTCAGGCTAGTATGAACTATAGTCTGTTTAAAAGGAACGAACACAAATTAAAAAGTCAACATAAAGATAATAGTCTATGCCTCCTGACTTAAGGTACCGTCACACTTAGCGACGCTGCAGCGATACCGACAACGATCCGGATCGCTGCAGCGTCGCTGTTTGGTCGCTGGAGAGCTGTCACACAGACAGCTCTCCAGCGACCAACGATCCCGAGGTCCCCGGTAACCAGGGTAAACATCGGGTAACTAAGCGCAGGGCCGCGCTTAGTAACCCGATGTTTACCCTGGTTACCAGCGTAAAAAAAAAAAAACAGTACATACTTACATTCAGCTGTCTGTCCCTTGCCGTCTGCTGGCCGTAAAGTGAAAGTGAAAGCACAGCACAGCGGTGAGTCACACAGCGGTGACTCACCGCTGTGGCTGTGCTCTGCTTTCACTTTACGGCCAGCAGTCAGTGCAGGAACCAGACGGCAAGGGACAGACAGCTGAATGTAAGTATGTACTGTTTGTTTTTTTACGCTGGTAACCAGGGTAAACATCGGGTTACTAAGCGCGGCCCTGCGCTTAGTTACCCGATGTTTACCCTGGTTACCAGTGAAGACATCGCTGAATCGGTGTCACACACGCCGATTCAGCGATGTCTACGGGGAGTCCAGCGACGAAATAAAGTTCTGGACTTTCTTCCCCGACCAGCGATCTCCCAGCAGGGGCCTGATCGCTGCTGCCTGTCACACTGGACGATATCGCTAGCGAGGACGCTGCAACGTCACGGATCGCTAGCGATATCGTCTAGTGTGACAGTACCTTTACAGAAAATAGACGTGTGAATAATTAAGATTAAATGCAGTATTGTCACATCATTATTTTTAGGGACCACAGCACATTTGAAGTGACTTTGAGGGGCCCATATGACAGAAAATATAAAAAAATGACACCATTCTTAAAACTGCACCCCTCAAAACCACATTCAAGTGTATTACCTCTTCAGGTGCTTCACAGGAATTAATGCAATGTGGAAGGAAAAAAAATGAATATTTACTTTTTTTCATAAAAATGTTACTTTAGCCACATTTATTTATTTTCACAAGGGTAACAGGAAAAATTGTACCCCAAAATTTGTTGTGCCATTTGTCCCCGAGTATGCTGATCCCCCATATGTGGATGGTTAACTACTGTGCGCACGGCCGGGCTCGGAAGTGAAGCAGTACTCTTGATTTTTTTTTTTTTAAAAGCAAAAATGGCTGGAATGGAAGGAGGATACCCTGTCATGTTTGTAGAAACCCTGATGTGCCTAAACCCTCAGTCTTGAAAATAAAGAAATCACATTTTTCGCCAAAAAATGTTTTTACTCCCATTTTATTTTTATTTTCACAAAAGGTAAATTGGACAAAATAAAGACTAAGAATGTAAACCAAATCCCAAATTTTGGTCTCCAATGTATAAGAAGGATAAAACTGAACTAGAGCGGGTACAGAAGAGCAACCAAGGTCATTAAGGGAATCGGTGGACTGCAAGACAGGTTATCAAATTTGGGGTAATTTATTTTGGAAAAATAAAGGCTTAGGGGCGATCTAATTACAATGTACAAAGATATGAAGGGACAATAGAGATCTTTCTAATGATCTTTTTAAACGTAGGGTGCAGCGATCACAAGGAGGCATCTTCTACATCTAGGGAAGGAGGTTTACACTATGGGCAGAATTATTAGGCAAGTTGTATTTTAGAGGATTATTTTTATTATTGATCAACAACTATGTTCTCAATCAACCCAAAAGACTCAAATATCAAAGCTTAACCCCTTACCGGCATCGGACGTACTATACCGTCCGATGCCGGCTCCCCTGCTTTGATGCAGGGCTCCGCGGTGAGCCCGCACCAAAGCCGGAACATGTCAGCTGTTTTGAACAGCTGACATGTGCCCGTAATAGGCGCGGGCAGAATCGCGATCTGCCCGCACCTATTAACTAGTTAAATGCCGCTGTCAAACGCAGACAGCGGCATTTAACTACCGCTTCCGGCCGGGCGGCCGGAAATGACGTCATCGCCGACCCCCGTCACATGATCGGGGGTCGGCGATGCTTGTGAATGGTAACCATAGAGGTCCTTGAGACCTCTATGGTTACTGATTGCCCGTCGCTGTGAGCGCCACCCTGTGGTCGGCGCTCACAGCACACGTGCAATTCTGCTACATAGCAGCGATCAGTAGATCGCTGCTATGTAGCAGAGCCGATCGGGTTGTGCCTGCTTCTAGCCTCTCATGGAGGCTATTGAGGCATGGCAAAAGTTAAAAAAAAAAGTTTAAAAAAATGTGAAAAAAATAAAAAAAACATAAAAGTTTAAATCACCCCCCTTTTGCCCCAATCAAAATAAATCAATAAAAAAAATATCAAATCTACGCATATTTGGTATCGCCGCGCTCAGAATCGCCCGATCTATCAATTAAAAAAAAGTATTAACCTGATCGCTAAACAGCGTAGCGGGAAAAAAACTCGAAACGCCAGAATTACGTTTTTTTGGTCGCCGCGACATTGCATTAAAATGCAATAACGGGCGATCAAAAGAACGTATCTGCACCAAAATGCTATCATTAAAAACATCATCTCGGCATGCAAAAAATAAGCCCTCAACCGACCCCAGATGATGAAAAATGGAGACGCTACGAGTATCGGAAAATGGCGCAATTTTTTTTTTTCTTAGCAAAGTTTGGAATTTTTTTTCACCACTTAGATAAAAAATAACCTAGTCATGTTTGGTGTCTATGAACTCGTAATGACCTGGAGAATCATAATGGCAGGTCAGTTTTAGCATTTAGTGAACCTAGCAAAAAAGCCAAACAAAAAACCAATGTGGGATTGCACTTTTTTTGCAATTTCACCGCACTTGGAATTTTTTTCCCCGTTTTCTAGTACACGACATGCTAAAACCAATGATGTCGTTCAAAAGTACAACTCGTCCCGCAAAAAATAAGCCCTCACATGGCAAAATTGACGGAAAAATAAAAAAGTTATGGCTCTGGGAAGGAGGGGAGCGAAAAACGAACACGGAAAAACGAAAAATCCCCCGGTCATGAAGGGGTTAATATTTTTTGAAGTTGAAGTGTTTTTTTTTTTTTTTAGATTTGGCTATCTTAGGAGGATATCTGTTTGTGCAGGTAACTATTACTCTGCAGAATTATTAGGGAACTTTATAAAAACCAAATATATTCCCATCTCACTTCTTTATTTTCAACAGGTAAACCAATATCACTGCACAAAATTTAGAAATAAACATTTCTGACATGAAAAAACAAAACCCCAAAAAATTAGTGACCAATATAGCCACCTTTCTTTATGATGACACTCAGCAGCCTTCATCCATAGATTTTGTAATTTGCTTGATCTGTTTACGATCAACATTGCGTGCAGCAGCCACCACAGACTCCAGACACTGTTCCTAGAGGTGGTCTGTTTCCCCGCCCTGTAGATCTCACATTTTATGAGGGACCACAGGTTCTCTATGGGGTTCAGATCACGTGAACAAGGGGCCATGTCATTATTTTTTCTTCTTTGAGACCTTTACTGGCCAGCCACGCTGTGGAGTAGTTGGGGGCATGTGATGGAGCATTGTCCTGTATGAAAATCATGTTTTTCCTGAACGATAACGACTTCTTCCTGTACCACAGCTTGAAGAAGTTGTCTTCCACAAACTGGCAGTAGATCTGGGAGTTGAGCTTCACTCCATCCTCAACCCGAAAAGGTCCCACAAGTTCATCTTTGATGATACCAGTCCATACCAGTACCCCACCTCCACCTTGCTGGCGTCTGAGTCGGAGTGGAGCTCTCTGTTCTTTACTGATCCAGCTTCTGGTCCATCAAGAGTCACTCTCATTTCATCAGTCCATAAAACCTTTGAAAAGTCAGTCTTAAAGGGACACTGTCACCTGAATTTGGAGCGAACAATCTTCAGCCATAGGGGCGGGGTTTTCGGGTGTTTGATTCACCCTTTCCTTACCCGCTGGCTGCAATATTGAAGTTCATTCTCTGTCCTCCATAGTACATGCCTGCACAAGGCAATCTTGCCTTGCGCAGGCGTGTACTATGGAGGACAGAGAATGAACTTCAATCCAATATTGCAGCCAGCGGGTAAGGAAAGGGTGAATCAAACACCTGAAAACCCCGCCTCTATGGCTGAAGATTGTTCCCTCCAAATTCAGGTGACAGTGTCCCTTTAAGATATTTATTGGCCCAGTCTTGATGCTTTATCTCATGTTTCTTGTTCACAGGTGGTCGTTTTTCAGCCTTCCTTACCGTGGCCATGCCCCTGAGTATCGCACACCTTGTGCTTTTTGTTACTCCAGTAACGTTGCAGCTCTGAAATATGGCAAAACTGGTGGCAAATGGCAGCTTGACGCTTGATTTTCCTCAAATCATGGGCAGTTTTTTTGCTCCTTCTTTGGCCGAACACGCTTCTTGCGACCCCGTTGGCTATTTGCCATGAAACGCTTGATTGTTCGGTGATCACGCTTCAAAAGTTTGGCAATTTCAAGACTGCTGCATCCCTCTGCAAGACATCTCACAATTTTGGACTTTTCAGAGCTCGTCAAATCTCTCTTCTGACCCATTTTGCCAAAGGAAAGGAAGTTGCCCAATTATTAAGCACACCTTATATAGGGTTTTGATGTCATTAGACAACACCGCTCCTCATTACAGATATTCACATCACCTGATTTACTTAATTGGTAGTTGGCTCTCAAGCCTGAACAGCTTGGAGTAGGACAACATGGATACAAAGTATCATGTGATCAAAATACAACTTGCCTAATAATTCTGCACACAGTGTAATCATCAGACGCAAATTCTTTACTGTAAGAGCAGTGAGACTATGGAACTCTCTGCCACATGATGTTATAGGAGATAATTCACTACAACAGTACAAGGAGATATATACATATTAATCCAGTTGATCTAAAGCCACAACAGGCTTGGTCACATTCCGTAGACTAATCATATCAACAAGAGCCATGCAAAAAAATGACACGTGGCTCATGGAATGCAAATATATCAAAATTTATTAATAGTTACATAAACATAATAATAATAATACCAGAATACCTCAAAATGCAACAACACACCGAATGCTAGGGCATTACAATATTGCTAACTTAATGCTACATCTTGCTACTATTGACCAATCTATATACACATCACACTACCTGATGCTAACAATAGTGGCCCTTACTACCCCAGCATAAACTTGAACCAATTGGACCATCTGGACCTAAATGGGAAAAGTGCTGGAGGAACACTACGGTACCAGGACTGATATGCTTAAAGTCAATAGACCAGGCAAGACTCCTGTTGTGAATTCTGTGGCTGAGTTCACTTCTGTGGTCACAAGTGGTATTGCAGTCTCTGGGCTTCCTCCCTCAGGTGTTTTGGTGAGCTCGTTGGCTGCCTTGCTATTTAGCTCCACCTGAGTCTGTCTTCCTTGCTCCTTGTCAATGTTCCAGTTTTGGATCTGAGCTACTGCATCTTTCCTTGGGCCTGCTGCTCTGCTAGATAAGTGCTTCTAGTTTGTTTTCTGTTTTTTCTGTCCAGCTTGCTATTAACTTTTGCTGGAAGCTCTGAGAAGCAAAGGGGTGCACCGCCGTGCTGTTAGTTCGGCACGGTGGGTCTTTTTGCCCCTTTGCGTGGTTTTCGTTTAGGGTTTTTTGTAGACTGCATAGTTCTCTTTGCTATCCTCGCTCTGTCTAGAATATTGGGCCTCACTTTGCTGAATCTATTTCATTCCTACGTTTGTCTTTTCATCTTGCTAACAGTCATTATATGTGGGGGGCTGCCTATTCCTTTGGGGTATTTCTCTGAGGTAAGTCAGGCTTGTATTTCTATCTTCAGGCTAGTCAGCTCCTCAGGCAGTGCCGAGTTGCATAGGTAGTGATAGGCGCAATCCACTGCTGCTTATAGTTGTGTGAGGATAGATCAGGTACTGCAGTCTACAGAGATTCCACGTCTCAGAGCTCGTCCTATTGTTTTTGGTTATTGCCAGATCTCTGTATGTGCGCTGATTACTGCACGCTGTGTTGCCTGATTGCCAGCCACAACAGTACAAGGAGCCACACTAATGATTCCCAATAGAGGGAAAAAAGAAATCCTGACATCATTTTTTTTTCTTAGCTCTGTCTTCAGTCTTTTTTTTCCCCTAGACATTAGAGTGCTTCAGGACACAGCTGTGGACATGGATATTCAGGCTCTGTGCTCCTCAATGGATAATCTAGTTGTAATGTACAAAAGATTCAAGATACTATTGATCAGAAATCGATGCTAGAACCAAGAATTCCGATTCCTGATTTGTTTTTTGGTGACAGAACTAAGTTCCTGAGCTTCAGAAATAATTGTAAGCTATTTTTGGCCTTGAAACCTCATTCTTCTGGTAATCCTATTCAACAGGTTTTGATTATTATTTCTTTTTTGCGCGGCGACCCACAGGACTGGGCGTTTTCTCTTGCACCAGGAGATTCTGCATTGAGTAATGTTGATGCATTTTTCCTGGCGCTCGGATTGCTTTACGATGAGCCTAATTCAGTGGATCAGGCTGAGAAAAATCTGCTGGCTTTATGCCAGGGTCAGGATGATGTAGAAGTATATTGTCAGAAATTTAGGAAGTGGTCAGTACTCACTCTGTGGAATGAATCTGCACTAGCGGCTTTGTTCAGAAAGGGTCTCTCTGAAGCTCTTAAGGATGTAATGGTGGGATTTCCTATGCCTGCTGGTTTGAATGAGTCTATGTCCTTGGCCATTCAGATCGGTCGTCGCTTGCGCGAGCGTAAATCTGTGCACCATCTGGCGGTATTGTCTGAGAGTAAACCTGAGCCTATGCAGTGCGACAGGACTATGACTAAAGTAGAACGGCAAGAACACAGACGTCTGAACAGACTGTGTTTCTATTGTGGTGATTCTACTCATGCTATTTCTAATTGTCCTAAACGCACTAGGCGGTTCGATAGCTCTGCCGTTATTGGTACTGTACAGTCCAAATTCCTTTTGTCCATTACCTTAATGTGCTCTTTGTCATCGTATTCTGTCATGGCGTTTGTGGATTCAGGCGCTGCCCTGAATCTGATGGATTTGGATTATGCTAAACGTTGTGGATTTTTCTTGGAGCCTTTGCGGTGTCCTATTCCGTTGAGAGGAATTGATGCTACACCTTTGGCCAAGAATAAGCCTCAGTACTGGGCCCAGCTGACCATGTGCATGGCTCCTGCACATCAGGAAGTTATTCGCTTTCTGGTACTGCATAATTTGCATGATGTGGTCGTGTTGGGGTTCTGGTGAGGGTTCGGTGACCCCTCCTCAAGGGGGGGGTACTGTTGTGAATTCTGTGGCTGAGTTCACTTCTGTGGTCACAAGTGGTATTGCAGTCTCTGGGCTTCCTCCCTCAGGTGTTTTGGTGAGCTCGTTGGCTGCCTTGCTATTTAGCTCCACCTGAGTCTGTCTTCCTTGCTCCTTGTCAATGTTCCAGTGTTGGATCTGAGCTACTGCATCTTTCCTTGGGCCTGCTGCTCTGCTAGATAAGTGCTTCTAGTTTGTTTTCTGTTTTTTTCTGTCCAGCTTGCTATTAACTTTTGCTGGAAGCTCTGAGAAGCAAAGGGGTGCACCGCCGTGCTGTTAGTTCGGCACGGTGGGTCTTTTTGCCCCTTTGCGTGGTTTTCGTTTAGGGTTTTTTGTAGACTGCATAGTTCTCTTTGCTATCCTCGCTCTGTCTAGAATATTGGGCCTCACTTTGCTGAATCTATTTCATTCCTACGTTTGTCTTTTCATCTTGCTAACAGTCATTATATGTGGGGGGCTGCCTATTCCTTTGGGGTATTTCTCTGAGGTAAGTCAGGCTTGTATTTCTATCTTCAGGCTAGTCAGCTCCTCAGGCAGTGCCGAGTTGCATAGGTAGTGATAGGCGCAATCCACTGCTGCTTATAGTTGTGTGAGGATAGATCAGGTACTGCAGTCTACAGAGATTCCACGTCTCAGAGCTCGTCCTATTGTTTTTGGTTATTGCCAGATCTCTGTATGTGCGCTGATTACTGCACGCTGTGTTGCCTGATTGCCAGCCACAACAGACTCCATCGCAAAAATAAACAAACATACACGTATTTACCAGTGGTTTGCCTTTGCCTCGGTGAATGTCCCACCCCGACGCGCGTTTCGCCTGTTCTTCTTCCGGGGGCGTGTATAGTAAGGGAGGTAGGCGGTCTATTTAAATACCCGGTGGCCAATGATCATTAGTGTTTAGTGCGCAACAGTATCTAGGCAACCAAGGGGACCAATCACCGGTTGGCGTTGTTACTGACGGTCACCAGCTGTCCAGTGTGAGTCACCGCTGCCGAGCATGACGGCGCATCCGGCCCTGAGTCCGTCTCCTAATGGGAGCGTCCGAGCACCGGTCAAGGATACACTGGGTTCCGGAGAGCACAATCGCTCAACAGAAGTCCGGCGCCTCCCCATAAGACCGAAGTAGGACGCTCCGGAGCGGTCCAGAGTGCACGCATGCGCACAGCCCGGCAGGGCAGACTTATAAAATTTCCTAATATCTGGGAAGGGGAACAAAATTAAATAGTGGGGCAACGTGCAACGAAAATATTCTACGATAAAACCATGAATAATAAAGTGCGCAGTGCATTATTAATCGCCATAAATGGCTAGCATCCTAATCACTTCATATGTGAATATTACAACACTGGGATAATAGTTTACCCTTAACCGACCAATATAAGATATAATATATAATATATAAACAATTGTGCAAAATACAATATATATACATACACATATATAGATGTGTATATATATATACATTTATGAACACCTATACATATACAATACAATACAATAAATATACAACAACAATAAAACTACCTGACCCCATATGGAACCGAAGATCAGTACCACCCAAAACACCCATATATACTGTAATAATAATAACCCACACATATTATTGTTTCTTGATTTTTCATCTGCTTGCTTATCTCCTCGTAGTTCTTCATTATAATTTCACTGTAACACCTTTTCACAGGAACTAATAGAGGTATGATTGAGCAATTTGATGAAACCGTCACCACCAGGTAATATAGACCGCACAAAGAACAACTCTAGAAAGATAAAATACTATTAATGCACAGATAACCACAAATAAACCAAATATACATATACATTAAAACAACCCCTCCCCTAAAAGCCTTCATATTCCCAAAAAGGAGACCACAAAAACTAATGCTATTTCCCTACAAAAAAGATCCAAAGCCGAAGCTCTCATTAAGGCCCTGTGGTGCAATTGTGCCCAATCGATAGATCCAACGACTTTCCATTTGTGCCAACACTTTGCCAACATTCCCCCCTCTAATTCCTAGGGATACCAAATCTATACCTTTGATTTTAAGACCATGTGGATTACATTGATGGTACTGTCTAAAATGTCTCGGCAAGGTTTTTAATGCTGACACCTCCTGTGCCGTTTTAGCATTAATAATATCCCTATAGTGTTCCCGCGTCCGAATCTTCAATTCCCGTGTAGTCAGCCCTATGTAAACTTTGTTACATGGGCACGTAGCATGATATATAACACCACGGGAAGCGCATGTGATTCTTTTTCTAATGGTGAACGTCTTTGTGCCATTGAAATTAGAGAAGTTTTTAGTTTTAATGTGGTTTCCACAGGCCTTGCACAGGCCACATGGAAAAAAACCCACTGTCAGTGTTCCCTGTGGGATTAATGCCTCTCCCCGGATCATATAAGCTGTGGACCAGAATATCCCGTAGATTTTTTGTTCTTTTTGCCACGATCATGGGTCTCTCAGGCAAAATTCTCCTCAGGACGGGATCAGATTGTAAGACATTCCAATGCTTGTTTAAAATCTCTTTAAATTGATGCCATTTGTTATGGTAAGGGGTAATGAAACGTACCGTGTTTGACCCATTGGCTTGCTCAGAAGCTTTCCGTTTATATAGAAGGTCATTTCTGTCAATCTTTGATGCCCTCTGGTATCCCCTCCTTATATTTCTCCTGCTATAGCCTCGCTCTTCAAAACGCCTACTGAGGTCCACTGCTTGTAACTCAAAATCTTCCAGATTTGTACAGATTCTTTTTGCACGTAAAAATTGTCCCCTAGGGATTCCTCTAATCGTTGCTGGCGGGTGTGCAGAGGTAGCATGGAGGAAGGCATTTGTAGATGTAGGCTTTCTATACAAATCTGTAAATAGAAAGCCTTTATCATCAGTTTTAATAGATAGATCCAGAAATTCAACACTTCTGCCGCTATGGAAAGTAAGCTTGATGTTCAAATCATTTCGATTCAGTACCTCCATACAGGTGGATAGTTCTTCAATGGACCCCTCCCAAATAAACCAAATGTCATCAATATACCTCATCCAGCCTGAAATCAGGCTGGCATGAGGTATAGGATCACAAACAAAAATTTGTCGTTCCCATGAACCGAGAAATAAATTGGCATACGATGGGGCACAACAGGCCCCCATTGCTGTGCCTTGACATTGCCTGTAGACCACACCCTTAAAAACAAAAATGTTATGGGTGAGTACAAATTCCAGCAACTGCAGCAATAAAGCAACAAGATCACCATCTAAATTCGTAGTTTTTAAACTAAAAAAATCAAAAAATATCAGAGGGATTTGACAGACTATGAGGAAAATAGAATTTTCCGCTGGCAATTCAAAAAAGAAGCAGTGAAAAGATCAAGGCCACGGGAGTCATCTTTTAGCTCAACATCATCCGTGTCAGAACAAAATATGTCTGGCAATGAACGTGAAGTATACCCCTCTACGAAATACAATACCCGCAATGGGGGGAACAAGAGACCGGTGGACTTCTTTAACAAAGGGTTTAAGAAAGGGAAGAATGATCACCTAAAGGTAATCAATTTGTCAAATCATGAGTTAACTAAAACCCAAATTGCAATTCTTGAAAAGGGTCTAACTTTTTCTCCTTCAAAATATCCAGACCCCTTTATAGCTATCAAGGACCTACACCTATTTTCAAGGAAGGTGATTCTGCAGAGGTTACATTCTAAATCTGGCATTGAAGGAACATCGTTATCTGATATGGAAAGGGAGACCTTGGATAACCTGGAGGCATTGGCGGAGGAGAGTGAGTATCCAGTGGCGAGTCAGAGCTTCCCTATGTCTCTTATTAATAAGTCCAAAAAATTTCCCCCACTAAGCATTTGTCCGGCGGTGGAGGTATACACAAGATTGGTCACGGAGGATGTTGAGAAATTGTGCCGTAGTGGATATGGAGCAAGCAACTGTAGCGGGGAAGAGCGAGAGGCCATTTTGAGTTTACAAAATCTGAAAGATGTGGTTTACAAGCCCTCAGATAAAGGGGGGAACCTAGTAGTATGGCCCAATGAAATGTATGAAAAACAGGCATTTAAATTATTGGGTGATAAAAATTGTTATCGCAAGTTGCCATCTAACCCTCTTCATGCATTTCATGGGGAACTAATTGGGATTTTGGAGGAGGCTTTTGAGAAAGGGATAGTCCCCCAAAAAATGGTGGAAACAATTAGAGAAATGCATCCCCGCCTCCCAACACTATATTTGATCCCAAAGGTTCACAAAAATGCCTTGGACCCACCCGGAAGACCCATAGTGTCGGGTAATGAGGGTCTCTGCGAGGTCGTCACCATGGTCATTGACCATTATCTTAAACCATTAGTTAGTGAATTGCCATCATATATCCAGGATACTAACTCTGCATTGCGCAGACTGGATAATGTACATTTAGGTGATGGGGCGATCATGGTGACGGCCGATGTTGAGGCCCTCTATACCTCTATACGACACCAAGATGGTCTAAGGGCGGTGTCCTGGTATTTAAAAACTACGAATTTAGATGGTGATCTTGTTGCTTTATTGCTGCAGTTGCTGGAATTTGTACTCACCCATAACATTTTTGTTTTTAAGGGTGTGGTCTACAGGCAATGTCAAGGCACAGCAATGGGGGCCTGTTGTGCCCCATCGTATGCCAATTTATTTCTCGGTTCATGGGAACGACAAATTTTTGTTTGTGATCCTATACCTCATGCCAGCCTGATTTCAGGCTGGATGAGGTATATTGATGACATTTGGTTTATTTGGGAGGGGTCCATTGAAGAACTATCCACCTGTATGGAGGTACTGAATCGAAATGATTTGAACATCAAGCTTACTTTCCATAGCGGCAGAAGTGTTGAATTTCTGGATCTATCTATTAAAACTGATGATAAAGGCTTTCTATTTACAGATTTGTATAGAAAGCCTACATCTACAAATGCCTTCCTCCATGCTACCTCTGCACACCCGCCAGCAACGATTAGAGGAATCCCTAGGGGACAATTTTTACGTGCAAAAAGAATCTGTACAAATCTGGAAGATTTTGAGTTACAAGCAGTGGACCTCAGTAGGCGTTTTGAAGAGCGAGGCTATAGCAGGAGAAATATAAGGAGGGGATACCAGAGGGCATCAAAGATTGACAGAAATGACCTTCTATATAAACGGAAAGCTTCTGAGCAAGCCAATGGGTCAAACACGGTACGTTTCATTACCCCTTACCATAACAAATGGCATCAATTTAAAGAGATTTTAAACAAGCATTGGAATGTCTTACAATCTGATCCCGTCCTGAGGAGAATTTTGCCTGAGAGACCCATGATCGTGGCAAAAAGAACAAAAAATCTACGGGATATTCTGGTCCACAGCTTATATGATCCGGGGAGAGGCATTAATCCCACAGGGAACACTGACAGTGGGTTTTTTTCCATGTGGCCTGTGCAAGGCCTGTGGAAACCACATTAAAACTAAAAACTTCTCTAATTTCAATGGCACAAAGACGTTCACCATTAGAAAAAGAATCACATGCGCTTCCCGTGGTGTTATATATCATGCTACGTGCCCATGTAACAAAGTTTACATAGGGCTGACTACACGGGAATTGAAGATTCGGACGCGGGAACACTATAGGGATATTATTAATGCTAAAACGGCACAGGAGGTGTCAGCATTAAAAACCTTGCCGAGACATTTTAGACAGTACCATCAATGTAATCCACATGGTCTTAAAATCAAAGGTATAGATTTGGTATCCCTAGGAATTAGAGGGGGGAATGTTGGCAAAGTGTTGGCACAAATGGAAAGTCGTTGGATCTATCGATTGGGCACAATTGCACCACAGGGCCTTAATGAGAGCTTCGGCTTTGGATCTTTTTTGTAGGGAAATAGCATTAGTTTTTGTGGTCTCCTTTTTGGGAATATGAAGGCTTTTAGGGGAGGGGTTGTTTTAATGTATATGTATATTTGGTTTATTTGTGGTTATCTGTGCATTAATAGTATTTTATCTTTCTAGAGTTGTTCTTTGTGCGGTCTATATTACCTGGTGGTGACGGTTTCATCAAATTGCTCAATCATACCTCTATTAGTTCCTGTGAAAAGGTGTTACAGTGAAATTATAATGAAGAACTACGAGGAGATAAGCAAGCAGATGAAAAATCAAGAAACAATAATATGTGTGGGTTATTATTATTACAGTATATATGGGTGTTTTGGGTGGTACTGATCTTCGGTTCCATATGGGGTCAGGTAGTTTTATTGTTGTTGTATATTTATTGTATTGTATTGTATATGTATAGGTGTTCATAAATGTATATATATATACACATCTATATATGTGTATGTATATATATTGTATTTTGCACAATTGTTTATATATTATATATTATATCTTATATTGGTCGGTTAAGGGTAAACTATTATCCCAGTGTTGTAATATTCACATATGAAGTGATTAGGATGCTAGCCATTTATGGCGATTAATAATGCACTGCGCACTTTATTATTCATGGTTTTATCGTAGAATATTTTCGTTGCACGTTGCCCCACTATTTAATTTTGTTCCCCTTCCCAGATATTAGGAAATTTTATAAGTCTGCCCTGCCGGGCTGTGCGCATGCGTGCACTCTGGACCGCTCCGGAGCGTCCTACTTCGGTCTTATGGGGAGGCGCCGGACTTCTGTTGAGCGATTGTGCTCTCCGGAACCCAGTGTATCCTTGACCGGTGCTCGGACGCTCCCATTAGGAGACGGACTCAGGGCCGGATGCGCCGTCATGCTCGGCAGCGGTGACTCACACTGGACAGCTGGTGACCGTCAGTAACAACGCCAACCGGTGATTGGTCCCCTTGGTTGCCTAGATACTGTTGCGCACTAAACACTAATGATCATTGGCCACCGGGTATTTAAATAGACCGCCTACCTCCCTTACTATACACGCCCCCGGAAGAAGAACAGGCGAAACGCGCGTCGGGGTGGGACATTCACCGAGGCAAAGGCAAACCACTGGTAAATACGTGTATGTTTGTTTATTTTTGCGATGGAGTCTTGCCTGGTCTATTGACTTTAAGCATATCAGTCCTGGTACCGTAGTGTTCCTCCAGCACTTTTCCCATTTAGGTCCAGATGGTCCAATTGGTTCAAGTTTATGCTGGGGTAGTAAGGGCCACTATTGTTAGCATCAGGTAGTGTGATGTGTATATAGATTGGTCAATAGTAGCAAGATGTAGCATTAAGTTAGCAATATTGTTATGCCCTAGCATTCGGTGTGTTGTTGCATTTTGAGGTATTCTGGTATTATTATTATTATGTTTATGTAACTATTAATAAATTTTGATATATTTGCATTCCATGAGCCACGTGTCATTTTTTTGCATGGCTCTTGTTGATAACAGTACAAGGAGGCCTGGAGGCCTTTCTTGATGCATACAGTTGGAACCAGAAGCTTACATACACTATATAAAGACGCATCTGCATGTTATTCTCAATATCGGACATGAAATCAGAATACCTTACTGGACAAAAAGTGCACTGCATGGTGGAACCATGTTGCTATTGCCCGTAGGCATTGCTCGGGCAATAAACGGCCGTCATGCTCTGTATATCAATACTGTGTAGACCCAGCCCAGGTAACATGGCAGCTATGGATTACAATGGTTTGTAATAATTTATATAGTGAGGGAAGCATCGATGATCACTTCTAATCCCTCACTTACATGAAATGTTGAATTCTGCCTTTGCCAAAAGTTACTAAGGACACAGTTTTTCGAAAATCAAGATGATTTAATTATCAGAGTATGCAGCGATAGACTGTCATTAACATTCTGCAATAAACCGCAGGGGGCTTCACAGTTTCTTTACAAAAATAATTAAAATATTTTTTTTAGGAACGTTCTTGTAATCAATGAGAGCCACCAAGTGGACAAAGTGTGAACTGCATCTAACCTGGTGGGGCACTTTTATTTTCTGCTTTATAAAAAGTGTGCATCACTTTTCTCTGTGCAATCAATTATATTAGAGCAGTTATCGGATTAAAAGAAAAAATAGAATCTAGTTTTTTTTTTTTGCATTAGCCATTTTTAATATTTGTAGAACACCGAATATATTTATACACACATTAATGTGATATACCATACCTCTCTGCCGTAGTCATGGAGCAAGGATGAGCCTTACCTTAACACCATGGCCACAATTCATTATGACTGGTGATATTTTTGCCGGTCTTGATGAATGTGGTAGTCAGATGCTCCCGCTTCATGAGGGATTCAAGCTTGAGGAGGCTAATTTGCATATTCCAGGTGCCTTCTGGGAAAAGCGAAGTCTCCCTAAGCTAGAAGATCGTTGGGTACAGCCGGGACCAGCTGCTTGGAAAGCATCGCCAAACCAGGGATTCAAGCTTGAGGAGGCTAATTTGCATATTCCAGGTGCCTTCTGGGAAAAGCGAAGTCTCCCTAAGCTAGAAGATCGTTGGGTACAGCCGGGACCAGCTGCTTGGAAAGCATCGCCAAACCAGGGATTCAAGCTTGAGGAGGATAATTTGCATATTCCAGGTGCCTTCTGGGAAAAGCGAAGTCTCCCTAAGCTAGAAGATCGTTGGGTACAGTCGGGACCAGCTGCTTGGAAAGCATCGCCAAACCAGGGATTCAAGCTTGAGGAGGCTAATTTGCATATTCCAGGTGCCTTCTGGGAAAAGCGAAGTCTCCCTAAGCTAGAAGATCGTTGGGTACAGCCGGGACCAGCTGCTTGGAAAGCATCGCCAAACCAGGGATTCAAGCTTGAGGAGGCTAATTTGCATATTCCAGGTGCCTTCTGGGAAAAGCGAAGTCTCCCTAAGCTAGAAGATCGTTGGGTACAGCCGGGACCAGCTGCTTGGAATTTTTGCCTGTAGGATATTATTGCAAGAGAGCTTGGCTGAGTAGATTACACAAGAAGGAAAACACGCAGCAAGTCAGCAGGATCTAGGAGCAACATGGCAGATGTGACAACCTACACGGTGAGCTGCAGCATGTGCTACATGTTCACAGACCGACCAGAAGAATCAAATTTCACCTGTCAGAAGTGTAGACTAGTGGCCCTTTTAGAAGAAAAGGTGCGGTGTCTGGAAGAAAGAATAGCAACTTTGAAACTCATCAAAGAGAATGAAGACTTTCTAGACAGAACAGAAGCATCTCTACTGGTCACAGAAGGTGAAAAAAGTGTCAGAGAACCTCCAAAAGCAGATGAGTGGAAGCATGTGACCAAAAGAAGCAAGAAGACCATGGAGAAATCACCAACCACACAACTGAAGAACCGATATCAAATCTTTGTAGAGGATGAAGATGGCACACCTAAGAATGAAGCAATACCAGCAAGCAAAAAAGAAAAGGGCACACAGCAACAAGTGACAGCAAAAAGTACAGCCAAGAAGCAACGAAGAGTGGTGGTGGTGGGAGACTCACTACTGAGAGGCACAGAAGCAGCCATCTGCAGACCGGACATAACTGCAAGAGAAGTATGCTGCCTTCCAGGTGCGATGATCAAGGATGTGACCGATAGGATACCAAAGCTCTTCAGCTCCAAGGACGTCCACCCATTTCTTCTGATACATGTTGGCACCAATGACACGGCAAGGAAAGACCTACCGACAATCTGCAAAGACTTTGAAGAGTTGGGGAAGAAAGTAAAGGAACTGGATGCACAGGTAGTTTTTTCTTCTATCCTTCCAGTAGACGGGCATGGCACCAGGAGATGGAACAGGATCCTTGATGCAAACAACTGGCTAAGACGATGGTGCAGACAACAAGGATTCGGATTCCTGGACCACGGTGTGAATTACTGGTACGATGGACTCCTCGCCAGAGATGGACTACACCTCAACAAACCTGGGAAACACACATTCGCCAGAAGACTCGCTACACTCATCAGGAGGGCGTTAAACTAGAAGAAGAGGGGACGGGAAGAAAAACATTAGACTTGAACAAAGAAGACCCAGGAAAACATACTCAGATGGGAGGTAAGAACATTTCTAAAGCAATCCACAGCGAGGAGATTGGAACAAAACAAAATCCTCTAAACTGCATGCTCGCAAACGCCAGAAGCCTGACAAACAAGATGGAAGAACTAGAAGCAGAAATATCTACAGGTAACTTTGACATAGTGGGAATAACCGAGACATGGTTAGATGAAAGCTATGACTGGGCAGTTAACTTACAGGGTTACAGTCTGTTTAGAAAGGATCGTAAAAATCGGAGAGGAGGAGGGGTTTGTCTCTATGTAAAGTCTTGTCTAAAGTCCACTTTAAGGGAGGATATTAGCGAAGGGAATGAGGATGTCGAGTCCATATGGGTTGAAATTCATGGAGGGAAAAATGGTAACAAAATTCTCATTGGGGTCTGTTACAAACCCCCAAATATAACAGAAAGCATGGAAAGTCTACTTCTAAAGCAGATAGATGAAGCTGCAACCCATAATGAGGTCCTGGTTATGGGGGACTTTAACTACCCGGATATTAACTGGGAAACAGAAACCTGTGAAACCCATAAAGGCAACAGGTTTCTGCTAATAACCAAGAAAAATTATCTTTCACAATTGGTGCAGAATCCAACCAGAGGAGCAGCACTTTTAGACCTAATACTATCTAATAGACCTGACAGAATAACAAATCTGCAGGTGGTTGGGCATTTAGGAAATAGCGACCACAATATTGTGCAGTTTCACCTGTCTTTCACTAGGGGGACTTGTCAGGGAGTCACAAAAACATTGAACTTTAGGAAGGCAAAGTTTGAACAGCTTAGAGATGCCCTTAATCTGGTAGACTGGGACAATATCCTCAGAAATGAGAATACAGATAATAAATGGGAAATGTTTAAGAACATCCTAAATAGGCAGTGTAAGCGGTTTATACCTTGTGGGAATAAAAGGACTAGAAATAGGAAAAACCCAATGTGGCTAAACAAAGAAGTAAGACAGGCAATTAACAGTAAAAAGAAAGCATTTGCACTACTAAAGCAGGATGGCACCATTGAAGCTCTAAAAAACTATAGGGAGAAAAATACTTTATCTAAAAAACTAATTAAAGCTGCCAAAAAGGAAACAGAGAAGCACATTGCTAAGGAGAGTAAAACTAATCCCAAACTGTTCTTCAACTATATCAATAGTAAAAGAATAAAAACTGAAAATGTAGGCCCCTTAAAAAATAGTGAGGAAAGAATGGTTGTAGATGACGAGGAAAAAGCTAACATATTAAACACCTTCTTCTCCACGGTATTCACGGTGGAAAATGAAATGCTAGGTGAAATCCCAAGAAACAATGAAAACCCTATATTAAGGGTCACCAATCTAACCCAAGAAGAGGTGCGAAACCGGCTAAATAAGATTAAAATAGATAAATCTCCGGGTCCGGATGGCATACACCCACGAGTACTAAGAGAACTAAGTAATGTAATAGATAAACCATTATTTCTTATTTTTAGTGACTCTATAGCGACAGGGTCTGTTCCGCAGGACTGGCGCATAGCAAATGTGGTGCCAATATTCAAAAAGGGCTCTAAAAGTGAACCTGGAAATTATAGGCCAGTAAGTCTAACCTCTATTGTTGGTAAAATATTTGAAGGGTTTCTGAGGGATGTTATTCTGGATTATCTCAATGAGAATAACTGTTTAACTCCATATCAGCATGGGTTTATGAGAAATCGCTCCTGTCAAACCAATCTAATCAGTTTTTATGAAGAGGTAAGCTATAGGCTGGACCACGGTGAGTCATTGGACGTGGTATATCTCGATTTTTCCAAAGCGTTTGATACCGTGCCGCACAAGAGGTTGGTACACAAAATGAGAATGCTTGGTCTGGGGGAAAATGTGTGTAAATGGGTTAGTAACTGGCTTAGTGATAGAAAGCAGAGGGTGGTTATAAATGGTATAGTCTCTAACTGGGTCGCTGTGACCAGTGGGGTACCGCAGGGGTCAGTATTGGGACCTGTTCTCTTCAACATATTCATTAATGATCTGGTAGAAGGTTTACACAGTAAAATATCGATATTTGCAGATGATACAAAACTATGTAAAGCAGTTAATACAAGAGAAGATAGTATTCTGCTACAGATGGATCTGGATAAGTTGGAAACTTGGGCTGAAAGGTGGCAGATGAGGTTTAACAATGATAAATGTAAGGTTATACACATGGGAAGAGGGAATCAATATCACCATTACACACTGAACGGGAAACCACTGGGTAAATCTGACAGGGAGAAGGACTTGGGGATCCTAGTTAATGATAAACTTACCTGGAGCAGCCAGTGCCAGGCAGCAGCTGCCAAGGCAAACAGGATCATGGGGTGCATTAAAAGAGGTCTGGATACACATGATGAGAGCATTATACTGCCTCTGTACAAATCCCTAGTTAGACCGCACATGGAGTACTGTGTCCAGTTTTGGGCACCGGTGCTCAGGAAGGATATAATGGAACTAGAGAGTACAAAGGAGGGCAACAAAATTAATAAAGGGGATGGGAGAACTACAATACCCAGATAGATTAGCGAAATTAGGATTATTTAGTCTAGAAAAAAGACGACTGAGGGGCGATCTAATAACCATGTATAAGTATATAAGGGGACAATACAAATATCTCGCTGAGGATCTGTTTATACCAAGGAAGGTGACGGGCACAAGGGGGCATTCTTTGCGTCTGGAGGAGAGAAGGTTTTTCCACCAACATAGAAGAGGATTCTTTACTGTTAGGGCAGTGAGAATCTGGAATTGCTTGCCTGAGGAGGTGGTGATGGCGAACTCAGTCGAGGGGTTCAAGAGAGGCCTGGATGTCTTCCTGGAGCAGAACAATATTGTATCATACAATTATTAGGTTCTGTAGAAGGACGTAGATCTGGGGATTTATTATGATGGAATATAGGCTGAACTGGATGGACAAATGTCTTTTTTCGGCCTAACTATGTTACCATGTTACTGAATCACCTCCACGCCACAAATCTTACTCCGGTCTCTGACTTGAGTAAGGAAACTCCACGCCCCGTCATGAATTGGATGAGGGTTGGCGTCACGCCCCCAGTGTTCCCATTTTGGCGGAGTTGGGAGAAACCAGTGTGAAAGCGTCAGAAGATGCACAAAAATTGAGAAACTTTTCAAAACATTTAATGTCAGTATTTTTCTGAAATTGCTTTGATGAATCGGGGCCTGTATGTTGCGCTCATGGCAGGAGTGACCTTTTATAATAGACAATTTACTTTTTGTGGAGGCCAAGTGAATTTCCATACACATCAATGTCAGCCAGATTTTCCCAGATCGGCCAACTAATGCCATTTACCGGGTTTCCCAATACTTCCTAATGGTAGACATTAAGCGGAAGGAAGATCAGACAACATAGATGGTCCCGTCCTGAGTATAGCAGCACATTATGCCACGGGTGCTTGACCAAGATTTGGGGAGTCAGAATAGCATTGGTCTGACAACTATCCAGAATGTATGACCACCTTTTACCTACAGCAATAACTAGACATGTAGAGGATGAAGGATTCTGCAATATACTGTATATTTTTATGTCCCCATTGTAGTGTCAACAGACAATTACAAAACTGAAAATTAGTTCTACCTTTCCATAGCATGTATATTCGCCATCCTGGAGGGTGTGGAGCCCACTCCGGATAAAAGTGCTGGACAAGATCATACAGGACTTATCTCTGAATATTATACAAGAAAGGCAATTTCCACATTAAAGCATAGTGGCCCAATATCAATATCTATTGGCCTCCATTCAGAAATAGAGATAGGAGAATCCGAACAGTAAAGTACCAAACACCTACTGTTCCGGCACGGAAGCCAAACATGGACTTCACAAGGAAGTCCGTGTTATTGTTCCGGTTCGCCCCCCCCTTGAACACCGGGTGTTTCTCACACCGTTATGTGCATGACAGAGCGGCAAACACGGACTCTGATCATCGGTAAAAATCACTACCTTCGGTCAGAGAGCCGCGGTTTCCACACTGTCAAATGACGTGAGCCTGCAGCTGTGATTGGAGGTATAAAGGTTACCTCCGGTCAATGGGACTACTACTCCCATCAGTGTACGCCTGCTGCCACTAGTAACAGTGATAGATGACAGCTGATTGGAGTATAGATGAGTGGCTGCCTATTCTCAGTGTTATTAGCAGCAGCAGGCATACGCTGATGGGAGCAGTAGTCCCATCAGCCGACAACGTCAGTGACCGGAGGTAAACTTTTTACCTCCAATCACAGCTGCAGGCTTACGCTGTCATTTGACAGCATGGGGACCGCGGCTCTCTGACGAAGGTAATCATTTTACCGCTGATCAGAGGCAGTGGTTCATGCACGACAGCGGGGCAAACACTGGATGTTCAGGGGTCCCATTCAAGTGAACAGGGTTTAGGTCCGGGTACTGTTTAGGTACCCGAACCCCAACTTTTTTTTTTTTTAAACTGTTCGCCCAAACATCCATGGGTTCGCCCCTCTGTATTCAGTAATCTTCCTATTACGGCTCACCTGGTAAATTGAACCCACTAAGCCGCAGGTCCCGGTGGGTACGCAGGTCCTGACCGTTGGTGCATGATGACACATGGAGAGCGAGGACGAGACACCCTAAATCCTGGGAAACAGCGGGATGGTTGCAGTGAAGTCAGCAGGGATAGAAGCCAGTAACGGGTGTGCACAGGAGGACAGTAACAAACTCAGGTCTTGAATGACAATCCGGAGACACAGGTGTGTCCTAATTGGCTTACAAAGCCGAGAAACCTGCAAAATCCAACGTGGAGTACAACAGAGAGCACCGGACTGGGGCGAAGGGAGGAGAACTCGGACCCAGGACAGGTGTGTAACACTTCCAATTAATCATGATCTGCTGTATAGCCACCCTGGTCATGCAGTGTAACAACCCCACCCTTACACCCCCCCCCCCCCCCGAGCTATAGACCATAACCAGTCTCCAGGTACTTGGTAACAGAGTTTATTGTTACATGAATAACAAAATAAAAGGCACATAACATTAATTTGGTGTCAACAATAGTGAAAGGGAGAAGGCCTTGAAGTCACCCGCTTCCAGAGTGGTTTGCTCTGCAGTTCTCTGGCAGGCTGGTGAAATGGTGAAGAGACACCTGCGGCCCCCGGCTCTGGGGGACCTTGCGGCATATTAAGTGTTCAGGTCTAGAGATTAATGCACAAAATGTACCTGAGTAAGTGAGCAAGGACCAATATTAGGCTTCTCATTATAACATCTGTTTGTCAAAGGTAGCTCATTGCAGTTCCTGAAGCCATGGCAGTATAGCGACAATATTCTACGTCACTAAATGACGGCATGCAGACATGGAGGTCCATTTCCTTAGCATTCAATAGCTGGCCCGTGTCTCTATGGCACACAATCTGAACACTGCACTCATTCGCTTTGCACTTTTATATCCAAAGTCATCTATTTAAAGTAAGGGATGACCACAATGTCCATAAAGAAAACCGTGAGCGTATCTGGACCAGAGGTCACATCTGTGGGACGCTAGTTTTCTACAGTAATTTACCATCTCTCACACTGCATAGAATGAAGCACATGGCTTTTATCACTCACATCAGGAGACCATAGAAAGTGTTTATTTTGCAGCATACGCTTCCTATAAGTGCTGTCACTATGGTAAATGCAGAATCTATACAGGCACACGCTAACACCGCCACCCTAAGAGGCAGGAAACTGGTATATGGGCATGACATATGGTAACACCACCATCCTACAAGGCAGGAAACTGGTATACATGGGCATGACATACGGCAACACCGCCATCCTACAAGGCAGGAAACTGGTATATATGGGCATGACATACTGCAACACGGCCATCCTACAAGGTAGGAAACTGGTATATACGGGCATGACATACGGCAACACGGCCATCCTACAAGGCAGGAAACTGGTATACATGGGCATGACATACGGCAACACCGCCATCCTACAAGGCAGGAAACTGGTATATATGGGCATGACATACTGCAACACGGCCATCCTACAAGGTAGGAAACTGGTATATACGGGCATGACATACACCAACACGGCCATCCTATAAGGCAGGAAACAGGTATATATGGGAATGACGTATGGCAACACGACCCATCCTATAAGGCAGGAAACTGGCATATATGGGCATGACATACGGCAACACCGCCATCCTATATGGCAGGAAACTGGTATATATGGGCATGACATACGGCAATACCGCCATCCTATATGGCAGGAAACTGGTATATATGGGCATGACATACGGCAATACCGCCATCCTATAAGGCAGGAAACTGGTATATATGGGCATGACATACGGCAACACGGCCATCCTATAAGGCAGGAAACTGGTATATATGGGCATGACATACGGCAACACCGCCATCCTATAAGGCAGGAAACTGGTATATATGGGCACTACACACACAACACTAAATTCAGCAGAGCTGTATCTATAATGATGTAAGGTGTAGAAATATTCATTCTTTATATACTAAAAAAAAAGGCTGAACCCCTATAGGACAGTGGTGCTTCAGTCATGATAATGAGTGAAGCGTAGCTGTCGTACGACTGAGCGCCTGTCATGTCCTCAATATACAGAACAAATACAGTGGGTACGGGAAGTATTCAGACCCCTTTAAATTTTTCACTCGGTTTCATTGCAGCCATTAGGTAAATTCAAAAAAGTTCATTTTTTTCACATTAATGGACACTCTGCACCCCATCTTGACTGGAAAAACCCCCGAAATGTAGAATTTTTGCAAATTTAATAAAGAAAAACTGAAATATCACATGGGCATAAGTATTCAGACCCTTTGCTCAGATACTCATATTTAAGTCACATGCTGTCCATTTCCTTGTGATCCTCCTTGAGATGGTTCTAGTCCTTCATTGGAGTCCAGCTGTGGTTAATTAAACTGATAGGACTTGATTTGGAAAGGCACACACCTGTCTATATAATACCTCACACCTCACGGTACATGTCATACCAAATGAGAATCATGAGGTCAAAGGAACTAGCCAAGGAGCTCAGAGACAGAATTATGGCACGGCACAGATCTGGCCAAGGTTACAAAAGAATTTCTGCAGTACTCAAGGTTCCTAAGAGCACAGTGGTCTCCATAATCCATAAATGGAAGACGTTTGGGTCCACCAGAAGTCTTCCTAGACCTGGTTGTACGGTCAAACTGAGCAATCATGGGAGAAGAGCCTTGGTGAGACAGGTAAAGAAGAACCTCAAGATCACTGTGGCTGAGCTCCAGAGATACAGTAGGGAGATGGGAGAAAGTTCCACAAAGTCAGCTATCACTGCAGCCCTCCACCAGCGTGGCCTTTATGGCAGAGTGGCTCGACGGAAGCCTCTCCTCAGTGCAAGACATATGAAAGCCCACAGAGTTTGCTAAAAAAAAAAAAAAAACAAACAAAAAAAAAAACACACACTAAGGACTCCCAGACTATGAGAAATAAGATTCTCTGATCTAATGAGATGAAGATAGAACTTTTTGGTGATAATTCTAGCGGTATGTGAGGAGAAAACCAGGCACTGCTCATCACCTGCCCAATACAATCCCAACAGTGAAACATAGTGGTGGCAGCATCATGCTATGGGGGTGTTTTTCAGCTGCAGGAACAGGATAACTGGTCGTCATTGAAGGAAACATGAATGTGGCCAAGTACAGAGATATCCTGGATGAAAACCTCTTCCAAAGTGCTCTGGAAATCAGACTTGGCCGAAGGCTCACCTTCCAACAAGACAATGACCCTAAGCACACAGCTAAAATAAAGGAGTAGCTTCAGAGCAACTCTGCGACCATTCTTGACCGGCCCAGCCAGAGCCCTGACCTAAACCCAATTGAGCATCTCTGGAGAGACCTGAAAATGGCTGTCCACCAACGTTCACCATCCAACCTGACGGAACTAGATAGGATCTGCAAGGAAGGATGGCAGAGGATCCCCAAATCCAGGTGTGAAAAACTTTTGCATCATTCCCAAGAAGACTCCTGGCTGCACTAGCTCAAAAGGGGGCTTCTACTCAATACTGAGCAAAGGGTCTGAATACTTATGATCATGTGATATTTCAGTTTTTCTTTTTTATTAATTTGCAAAAATTTCTACATTTTGCTTTTTTTCCAGTCAAGATGGGGTGCAGAGCGTACATTAATGAGAAAAAAAATGAACTTTTTTAAATTTACCAAATGGCTGCAATGAAACAAAAAGTGAAACATTTAAAGGGGTCTGAATACTTTCCGAACCCACTGTATATCTCAGCTTTATTCACGACGTCCTGACCAATCTCTCAATCATCTATTCCAAGGTTCACAGTTTTGCTCAGTATGACGCTTTTTCTGCACAACATTTGAAGATTTTTGTATTACAGGAAAAGTTATTCAGCAAAACAGCGACCTGTAACCTTCCACTGTAGGATTTGAACGTGACCTTGTTGGATGACATATTATATGGCTGGTAATTAGACTGCCCTTCAGTATTGTAGTGTACAAGTCGCTGCAGATATCGTACATCACGTTATTGTAATATCCTGAAGGGAACCACATGGCGACATGTCACAGAGAAGGGTTTTACAGGAAACAGTACTGGGCACAAAGGAAGGAGTAGTCTGGGCAGCTCTAGTGAGAAGCTTTCTATGAAGCCAAATTATGGGCTCAGAGACTAATGTATGGACTGGCTGCAGCTCTCCCAACAAAAGATGGATAGCCTCATAGAAATACATGAAACTGCCGCGCTCGAGTTCGGAGAGCCACGTCCAGTCCATGCATTAGCGGTCCGACCTCGAACGACACAAAAGACAGATTCCCTTTACAAAGGAAACACAAAGTAATCTTCAGAAGACACATCTGCATGTGTAATGTGATCGAGGCCTTGATTTCCAAAAGGGAAGGGAGCTACAGACCAAGAACCTATTGTGAAGAAGTTTCCCTATCTTAAAATTAAATGGCATTCTGTGCATTCAGATCAGTGAATTTGCTTTGAACAGTTTTGAAAAATTTCAGTAGCGAAATCTCTGAATAGTATCAAAGTGGTTTTCATCTCTCTATAAGCTTTTATCAGATGTGATCAATGAACACAAGACTTCCGCAATGTGACCTTCACACATGAATGTATGACTTTTCTGAAGATTAATTTCTTCCTGGATTTCCTCTTTACTTACTACTTTGGAAATAAAAGGTAATAAAAAAACAAAGTCCAAAAATTACGGGACGTAACACCACAAACTTGCCTCCGTGTACTGGAGGTGAACAGTGACATGTAAACTACCAACACATGGAAATGAGCGCGTTCATCTGCCACCTACCGGGAGGAGGGCATGATCATGGCGGTCTATCTGACATCATAGCTGGTTATTCTCTACATAGAATCTAAGGGATATCTAAACATCCAGAGTAGAGACGCTCTGCAAGGATATCACACAGGATGTACAGAATAAAATAATATCACCCGTGCAGGGGGTACCCATGTAGACTATTTGGCTTGGAGGAAATTTCGGCACAATCAGAAAGCCTGCTTGTGTTTGCAGCACATGGGCAGCCGGGTATCAAATTCACCCTCACATGCAAGTAAAGTTGGGCAAGTTGCAATACCATAAGTCACCAAAAGGCAAGAGTGGTGCTGTTTTTGGAATAAAATTGCAAGATCAGCATTAATAGAGATCAACCCGACTTAAGTATTCTAAAACACATACTCAAAGGCACTAAATATTAAAATAATGGTGTCAAACGTCACTTGTTAAAATGTAAAAGAACCAATAAAATAATTACCAAAAGAGAATGGGTGGGTCTAAAAAAAGAGTGCCGAGAAGCCCACAGCTGCCATTACTCGCTTGCCTCTCAAACCTACGGTACGTAAAAAAAAAAATAAAGCTGGGTTTTGATTGGCTGCGATGGGCACTAGTTTTCCTACATAAGGCCTAATACAACAGAAGGCACTAAATAGGTACAGAATAGGCAGTCTTAATTTTAACAGTCAGATCTCCTAAAATACAGGTGTAATATTTAAGGATGTGTATAGAATTTATTCTGAGGTCAATGCAAGATGTTGAATCTCATTGGGATGGATTCACACACTGAAGTCATAAGGTACCGTCACACTCCGCAACTTTACAACGAGAACGACAACGATCTGTGACGTTGCAGCGTCCTGGATAGCGATCTCGTTGTGTTTGACACGCAGCAGCGATCTGGATCCTGCTGTGCCATCGCTGGTCGGAGCTAGAAGTCCAGAACTTTATTTGGTCGCCAGGTCGGCGTGTATCGTCATGTTTGACCTCAAAAGCAACGACGCCAGCAACGTTTTACATGGAGCTAACAACCTGCGAGAACGAGAAGTGAGTCGCCGTTACGTCACTGGATCGCTCCTGCATCGTTCTGGTGTTGCCGTGTTTGACGTCTCTACAGCGACCTAAACAGCGACGCTGCAGCGATCGGCTCATTGTCTATATCACTGCAGCGTCGCTGAGTGTGACGGTACCTCTATAAGTTTGCAGTGAATATTTGCAAAACTCTCCCACTTCTCCACCTAAAAAAAACAAAATACACAGCGCACAATATGACCACAATGTGTGAATACAACACTAAGAACCTGTCTATTATTGTAAGTGCACTGCACCTGTAAATGGATGTCATCCAGATAAACAATAGGCATTCTTCAAAGGGCTTTATCCACCCAAAAAAATGCATTTTGAGTCCGAGGTTTTTTTTATCCTTTATGCTGGTTGATATATGCCTCTGCAATCAGGTTAACACTATTAAGGCTATGTGCACACGTTGCGGATTAGGCTAAGGGTACATGTCCACGTTCAGGATGGCCGGCGCTTTGGACGGAGCGGAAAACTCACTCCGCCCCCTTCTGGGGACGCGATGATGCCTGATGTGTTCATAGCACACATCGGGGATCATCGCACCCCACACACCTGTGTTATACCTTGAGGCGGCGCAGCGTCGCAGCAAGGTAAATGGACATGCTACGATCTAAAAAGACGCGCCGCATGTCCGGAATCGCAGGGCCGCCGGATGCGTGTTACCATGCATAGTGGAGACGGGATTTCATAAAATCCCCTCCACTATGCTGTAACATCTGGACGCTGCGGATTGAACGTTGCGGCTCCACCCAGCGTTAAATCCGCAGCTAATCCGGATGTAAAACGGCCCGTGGACACATAACCTTAGGAATTTCTGGTCCGGATTCTGCCTCTCCTGGCAGAAAACACACCTGCGGATTTGTCGCGTTTTTTTGTGCGGTTCTGCAGCGTTTTTTTGTGCGTTTTTGCTGCGGTTTTCTTGCGGATTTGCTGTGTTTTTTACCCCTGCAATTTTCTATAATGGAATGGGTAAAAAAACTCTGCAGATTCACAAAAAAGAAGTGACATGCTACTTCTTTTAAACCACAGCGTTTCCGCATCGGGTTTTCCGCAAAGTGTGCACAGCATTTTTTTTTTCTCATTGATTTACATTGTACTGTAAATCAATTGCGGATCTGAAGCGTTTCTGCACTGCAAAAAACGCTGCGGATCCGCAGACAATCCGCAACGTGTGCACATACCCTAAAAGGGAACCTGCCAGGAAAATTTTACTATCGAAATTAGTGGTGTGGCTGTACAGGTCCTAATACAACAATGAAAACGACGCCTGTCTTGTAGTAATCCGATGTGCCAGCGCTGAGAAATCAAGCTTTGGAGCCACATGCAGATTAATTAAAGGTTAATAACCTGCAAGTGCTTTAGGGCCAAAGTGCTTTAGGGCCCCCAATGCTCCTCAATGCTAATCTGCATGTGGCTTCAAAGCCTGATATCTCAGCGCTGGCACATCGGATTACTACAAGACAGGCATCGTTTTCATTGTTGTACAAGGACCTATACAGCCATACCACTAGTTAGAGTAGTATAATTATCTTGAAAATTCCCTTTAAACAAATCGGGACTCCTACCAATAAAATAATAATCTACGCTGTCTTTGGTAGAACTCGTGAAAAATAAAATTCTATATAAGGTCTGTAAAAATGTAGGAAGCGGAGGACAGGCCTGATCATATAGAACACTAACGCATTCTTACTTCTGTTATTGGAACACTTCGGATTATTGAAATGCTTAGTAAAATAAGGTCAATTTTATTGTTTTGACACATTTCCTTATACATTCTCCTGAATTTTATGGTTGTAGATGTGAAAATTGTGACCAAGTGATTTCCTAATGGGACCACAGTCTTCCTGTGAAACCTGTTTGCTATGCAGACGTAGACCTGCTGCACAGACAGAACCGGCCTATTCCTTAAGGAACAAGCTCGGACGTTTATTCCATCGCTGCATTCACACATCCGTTTTCCTCATTGTGTTGCTCATTTTTAATGTGGACAGCACATTGATCAATTTAGTTTAATGGAACCGTTCATACATCCATTTTTTACTTAAACATCAGTTTTCCACTGATTTATTGCAGCGTGACAATGGAAAAAAAACAGTTCCGTTCGTTTCCATCAGTTTTTTTTTGTTTAATTGAACAAAACATGGGAAAAACCAGATCACAAACTGGAAAGGGATGTGTGAATGCAGCCTTAGACTCATGAGCAAATCCAAAACCGTGACATGACCGCTATGCCCGACCCCGGGATGATACACTGGCATTTAAGTGCTACGATTAAAGTCTGCCAGTTATGACAAATTGTATTTTCCGACTAGAACAAGTATGGCTGAATGACCCGTCATCTCATTAGCAGCTTTATAAAACTCACGGTGTCTAATAGCAAAATGTTTTCAGTCATTCAAAATTTTTAATCTAATTTTAAGAAATGTCCATCTTTTCACACCATGATTTTAGGTTTAAAACTCTGTACTGGGTAAATGCTAAATGTTCGATATGAAAGAATCAATTTGCAGGACAATGGTCCGGTATTTGGTGAGCGCTGCGCCTCTGCCAATTAGCCAGATTGGCAGCAAATTGATTTTCTCGTCACTAATAAATGTACTTTAATATGAATTAACCGTCATTTATCCACGATATGGGGCTCACGATCCCCAGTACTGACACTGCTTGATTAAAGGGTTATGCCCCAGACATCATTTAGCTAGTCACAGAATAAATTGATGGAGATCTGACTGCTGGGACCCCCACTGATAACAAGATGAGGGTCCCATAGTCAACTGTGTGAATGAACAGGTGGTACGCATTGCTGCATTCACTTCTGTTGGTCTATGGGAACGGTAATGTGCGGGTATCATCGTCACTCCCATAGATCGTGAATGAATCCATTGTAGAGCGGAGCATAAAGGTTTGCAGGATCTCGGCCCAGCGGCCACGGTCCGATGATGTCCCGCCGAGGCACTGGGAATGCCGGCACGTAGTTGGACGTTTGTAGGGCTCTAGTCCGGTGGCCACAGACAGGGTCTGGTGGATCTTTTTGCTCAATTCTACACTGCTCGGCCCTATACACACACGCAGGTTTTGGGACCCTCATAATGTTAATCATTGGGGACTCAGCATTCAGAGTCTTTGCAAAAGGTCTATAGATTATTGTGGTCATCTGGAATTCTCTAAAACTATTTCCACAGAAGACAATGAGATGAAATAGAAAAAAATAAATAAACCTATTGCTCATGTGTTATATTTGTCCACCACTTCGGTGTTGAGCTCATTATTTGCATCAGCTATGACTGCTACATTTAAAGCACGACCCCGCTGTGTCCATGTGGATGTGTGTGCAAGACTGGTGGGGTCCATGTAACAGGCGAGCAATCGGGATTTTATCACATTGCCTGCTGTTAGGATAATAATCCAAAAGTCCCAGAAATCCTTTAACATGTGGAACCCATCTCCACCCCTCTAGCTGTGGTTATGGGTAGCCAGGAATAGCAGCTGTAAGTGCAATAACATCATGTAAAGTAGGTAATGAGCTACAGCCTAGGGCCTACACAAGAGAAAACCCAGACATAAAGGGTCAATGTGCTCCACTTAATAGGGATCCACATACCAGCTTTCCTCCAGCACACACTAGTAAGGCCGGGTTCACATGGTGCGATCGAGCCTATTCAGACAGGCCGACCACACTTTTAGTGCACAGAACGATCATTCTGTGTGGTAATTATAGCAGGCCATGAGCGGCTTACAGAGGACGATGTAATGCTCAGAACGACGATTTTTAAGCCGGCTTAAAAATCATTGTATCTGATGAATGCGCATTTTGCTGGTTTGTTGGGGATTTGCCGGCCTGCTTAGACAGGTTGATAATCAGGGTACGAGCGTTCCCTCCTACTAGCACTCGTTTCTAGATGATCAGCACATGTAAGCGGGACTTAAGCCCCTGAATGCTACACTTAATGCTTAGACGCTAAAATAGGCCCAATTTCAGGATACAACCAAAAAAAGTCCTTAGGAAATCTGCTCGGACCAATAGGGAAGGTGTGCATTGGGGGATATGGACAGGACAAAATCTTGGGGCGTAAAATGCCAATTATAAAAAATATTTAGTTCTGCAGATAAAGTAGTCAAGGACTTAATACACAATGTAAAACTATAAAGAGGCATTTCTCTATATTACTAGCTCCTAGTTTCTTGGCTAGGAGGATTCCTAGTGTAGTCAGTCCGGTCTACACAACTGCACAATCGTGTGAACGCGCTGCGTAACTGCAATCCGACATCACTTACCTTGTTTCTGCTACTCAAATAACTAGTATTTCCCAATATATAAAATCTGCATCAACCATCAACACCAAGCGATTTGCTGCAAAGGATATCTGGGTTTCAACAATGAAACGTCACTTGAAGACTGTAAAACGCCCAATACAGACAATGTAGTGTTATCCCAGGAGGGAGAATAGACTGTGTGCCTGTCTCAGCAACGACACTGGCGACATTACCACGATAATGAGACAGCTACAGGAATCTGCAATCTCTTAATTCACAAAGAAACTGGCCGAGACTGCAGGCGGCGGCGCGCACACGAGACTGCAGGAGGCGGCGCGCACACGAGACTGCAGGCGGCGGCGCGCACACGAGACTGCAGGCGGCGGCGCGCACACGAGACTGCAGGCGGCGGTGCCCACATGAGATTGCAGGCAGAGGCGTGCATATTACTCATCTTATGCTCTGCATGTTATGCTGTAAACTACTAAGGAGAATGCTTAGATGATGAACTGTTAATGTTACCTTGTGAACCTGCAAGTAAAACTATAGCAAAGTTTAGCAAGATGTCTCTGCGAAAGGTCCACGTGACTGCATAGAACAATACCTGAAAGAGCTAGAAGCAATCATAGTACTACATATTAGGTGCAAAAACTTCACTTTTTCCATACAGGACGATGTAAGAGGCACATGAAGCCAGCCCTCTACTCGACACGGAGAAGCCTCTGGTTGCCGTTTCATGGGGCAATGAGAATAAGCTAGTGCCGTACCTACAGTACATGGAGGAGGAAGTCTCTCCTATAGTATGGACTCCTCCTCCTCTGTGGTCATGTCTGATTCATACAAGTCTATCAAACAAGGTGCCTCCTCATTGCACGCTAAATCCCAAGTCACCCCAGGCATGGACTTTTGGAAGACTATGAAAAGGCTGCACCGATGGTTATATTTAGTGTTAAAGTCGCTGCAGAGAGACCAATCTTCAAGTTCGAGGAAGAAAATCTCAGGAGCATTACTGGAGGAGAGGAAGACTTGCAGATTTGCCATGAAGCATTACATGTGGACATCACTTTGATCACTTGGCTGTAAAGCTTTCCCTCTTGGTAAGTACAGAGCGATTGTTCCTTGGTCTCCTCCTCACGGTGTGGGACTGCTCATAGGTTTTCCTCTGGTGTCCATCCAGCACCAGGCTGGGTTCCAGGACCAGAGAACGCTCCACTATGGTCTCCACGTAATGCAGAAAGGCAACTGCGCAATAAGGCCTCATCTGTAATGAATGACTGAGCAACACTGAAATGCCGAGGACAGGTAAAGTATGGATGGCACTGCCTTTTCCAATGAAGTAAAAATTGTAGTAGTAAAATACGGAAAGGGTTTCTCAGTAATATTCGGTTACACAAATGGAGCAGAACAGGGATAATGCTCAGACAAGGAGCACCAGGGAAAGAAACCCCCACCCTGCTGGCACTGAAATGGTAAACCTGCGAGCTGTCGTCTATATACACCACGCAGCGAGCGGCAGGGTGCGTGACCTCGGACATGGCTGTTAGTGCTTGAAGCCCTTACACCTTTTGTGTTGAGGTTGTTGATTTGACCTGATGGGATCTGAAGATTAGTGCTTTAGCCACTTGATGTCCGTGTACTAAAAAATGAAAGAAAAAAGTTTCTAAACACCCTTTACCGAACTTTAAAAACAAATATATATAGGTATATATATTTCTTATTATCCGTATCCGCCCGTTCTGTGCTGGGGCTTAGTTATTCTGCTCAGTCTTTGGGGCTGAGGCATCCCGTGGGTTAGTTCTAGGTATACATGGAGTAGATGCATCATCTACTCGCTGCTTGAGACTGTGGGGACATGATGACGTGTGACTGTAGAATCTGACTGTGGCCGTCTGTCCTTTGGCTGGCCATCTGCGTGAGCACTGAAGTGGCCATGTGTTCGGCTGGTGAGCGGAGCCCATTGGGGGAGGCAGAGGACAGTGAGCTGTGCTGGGAGACGGGGGCTGGAGACCCTCTGCTATCACAGCTGTCTTTGAGGTTTTCTGCACAAAAGAAAGAAATGGAGAAAAAGAAAATGAAATCCAGGACACACAAAAGGAAAGTACCAGAGCCCTGACCGGTGGGGCAATCACTCTCAGATGAAAGCCGGCCGCATCCATGCAATCCCACACCTGAGCCATTTCTCCATTCAGGCACGGCGAGTCCCACATGTGTTTTACAGACACCAGGATAAAAGGAATAGTATAAAAATGGTCAGGGGCTAGAATAGATGAGCCCTGCCCCTGATGAAGGCAGACGCCAAAGCGCGTGTCGGGGCAGGGCACATCCTGGGGACTCTGAATATACATGCACAAGGTAATTAACTGGGTGGCTATTGAACGTACTTACTCAAGTGTACTTTCGCTATGGATGTATACATATGCTTTGCAATTATCAGCTCTATTCTAGCCCCCTTATATGATTGAATATGTGTATCTCACTTTAAGGCCGGGGTCACACTAGACCGTAATACGGCTGAGTGCAATGCGATAAAAAAATCGCATTGCACACGGACCAATGTTACCATATGGGGCCGCTCCCACCAGCCGACTTTTTGTCGGCCGTTTTCCTCGGTCCGAGACAATCACAGCATGCTGCGATTGTCTCGAACCGAGGAAAACTCTCAGCTCACTCGCACCCATATAAGCCTATGAGTGCGAGTGAGACAGCACACACCACTCGGATATTATCCGAGTGATGTGCGCTATAAGCGGACCCCAGCAATGGAGGAGATGGAGAAATTCATTTCTCCGCCTCCTCCGCAGCTGTGCTCCGATCCTCCCTGTGCGAGGGAATCAGAGCACAGACGTATGACACTCGGCTCCTGCTCTGCTGCGAGCAGGAGCCGAGGGTCATTAGCATATCGCATCCGATGATCTCACATCAGATGCAATACGCCAGTGTGACCACGGCCTAACTCTTAATATGCCAGTATACATTTTTTACATCTCTTTCTCTTTTTTTGATTAGATCTTGTTGTTTTTTCAGTTCTGTGGCATAATGATTATCTGTTTGGATTTCCTTAATATAACTATATCATGGTATAATATTTTGGCCACACCATATTGAGGTCTAATAATCATTGTCCCCTACGTTGTTCCCTCTTTCTTTGGTATTTTCCCACCCCTCCCTATGGTTTATGAATCCTTAAATAAACATTTTTCTTTATTTGAACATTGGATATCTGTTCGGGTTCTTTTTCGTTGCTAGTTATCTCAATTTCTAAGTTGTCCATTTGCATTGTCCATTTGTGCACTTAGTACAACATTGTCTTGTATCTTTATATTTACCTATTCATTTTTTACATATGTGCACTTTGCCTTGGAATTTGTGTATTTAATATTACCAGCACAGAGGATGGGTTTATAGAAATCCCATGCCCACCGCTTCTATTTAACGCTGCGTACACTCACCCGCAGTGCGAGTTCATGAGCTGCAGCATGTCAGTTTTCTGCAGCATGTCAGTTACTAGTCTCACCCATAGCCATTCACTAGATGCGGCAAATCCGCATGGCTCACTGGACACATGAGGATTAACAGGCACGATTAGAACACAGCATTTGGATGTAGCGAAATACACTGCGTCCAAAACAATGCTATTTACGGATCGTGGACATATAGCCTAAGTGTTTTTTCATCAGCAATAGGTATAATTCTCCTTTTACAGTGCTAAATCCTTGGCTACCCTTCACACAGTACATGAGAAAACGATGCTGCATGCAGTCACCACCAGGGGGAGCCCGATGCACTTGAACTTTTACTTCTGCTATTGAACTCAGTGGAAGCTATGAAAATCTTTATACAGAGCTCCCTCTAGTGGCAGCTGCAGGGAAATGCTATGCCTTTGCAGTGGTTTAGAGCTGGAACCAATTCATCACCATGGGCAGCACACAGTGAAAAATAAAGGTGCCTGGCAGCGGCTTATTTCCCTACCCACATAAAAAACATGCACACTTGTCCAACCCAAGCAGGCATGTGTACAGAAGAGACTGGGAGAATAGCTGTAGGCTGACAGCTGGTGAAGGTACATGAGCATCTCAAAGGGTTATTCCCAAGACTGTAAATTTACCCTAATCCATAGCTTAGGAGATAACGCACTGATAACTGGGGGTCCAACTGCTGGGGACCTCCTGCAATCCCATGAATGGGGCTCTGTAACCCAGGAACCAGGTTCTGCAGTCCCTCCTTGAATGAAGTAGAGTCGCACATACTCATCCTCAACTCCATTCATTGTCTATGGAGCTGAACAAAGCACTCCGTCAGGCCCATAGACCATGAAAAGGTAGCAGGTTGAACATGTGCACCTCTACTCCATTCATTGTGTATGGTAGTGGTGGAGAAAGCTGAACATTGTACTACGCTATTTCCGCCAGACCCGTAGACCATGAACAGAGGGCAGGTTGAGCATACTCATCCTTCACTACATTCATTGTCTAAGGTAGTACTGGAGAAAGCTGTACACAACACTTCACCAGACCCATAGACCATGAACAGAGGGCAGGTTGAGGATGTGCACCTCTACTCCATTCATTGTCTAAGGTACATAGTTACATAGTTATGAAGGTTGAAGGAAGACTATAAGCCCATCTAGTTCAACCCATAGCCTAACCTAACATGCCCTAACATGTTGATCCAGAGGAAGGCAAAACAAAAACCCATGTGGCAAAGAGTAAGCTCCACATTGGGGAAAAAAATTCCTTCCCGGCTCCACATACGGCAATCAGACTAGTTCCCTGGATCAACGCCCTATCAAGGAATCTAGTGTATATACCCTGTAACATTATACTTTTCCAGAAATGTATCCAGTCCCCTCTTAAATTTAAGTAATGAATCACTCATTACAACATCATACAGCAGAGAGTTCCATAGTCTCACTGCTCTTACAGTAAAGAATCCACGTCTGTTATTATGCTTAAACCTTTTTTCCTCCAAACGCAGAGGATGCCCCCTAGTCCCGGTTTCAGGTCTCTGATTAAAAAGATCATCAGAAAGGTCTTTGTACTGTCCCCTCATATATTTATACATTAAAATAAGATCACCCAGTGTAATAACCTATCTTGGTATTGCAGACCCCCCAGTCCTCTAATAACCTTGGTCGCTCTTCTCTGCACCCGCTCCAGTTGAGCTATGTCTTTCTTAAACACCGGAGACCAGAACTGTGCACAGTATTCTAAGTGTGGTTGAACTAGTGACTTGTATAGAGGTAAAATTATATTCTCCTCATGAGCATCTATGCCTCTTTAATGCATCCCATTATTTTATTTGCCTTTGTAGCAGCTGCCTGACACTGGCCACTGAATATGAGTTTGTCATCCACCCATACACCCAGGTCTTTTTCATTGACGGTTTTGCCCAGAGTTTTAGAATTAAGCGCATAATTATACATCTTATTACTTCTACCCATGTGCATGAACTTACATTTATCCCCATTAAAGCTCATTTGCCATTTATCAGCCCAAGCTTCTAGATTACATAAATCATCCTGTAATATAAAATTGTCCTCCTCTGTATTGATTACCCTGCAGAGTTTAGTGTCATCTGCAAATATTGAAATACTACTGGAGAAAGCTGTACACCACACTCCACCAGACCAGTAGACCATGAACAGAGGGCAGGTTGAGCATACTCATCCTTCACTCCATTCATTGTCTAAGGTAGTACTGGAGAGAGCTGTACACCACACTCCACCAGACCCATAGACCATGAACAGAGGGAAGGTTGATGATGTGCACCTCCACTCCATTCATTGTCTATGGTAGTGCTGGAGAAAGCTGTACACCACACTCCACCAGACCCGTAGACCATGAACAGAGGGCAGGTTGAGGATGTGCACCTCTTTTCCATTCATTGTCTATGGTAGTGCTGGAGAAAGCTGTACACCACACTCTGCCAGACCCATAGACCATGAACAGACGGCAGGTTGAGGATGTGCACCTCTACTCCATTCCAGACGGTACTCCAAACCCCTGCTCTTGAGTTTTGGAGCCCCATTCAGGGGCTCAATGAAGGTCCCACTGTTCAAACCCCGCCTCCACCCATTATTAGTAAGTTATCCCCCATCCTATAAGCAGGGGATGATGTTCCATCTTGGGAATAAGCCCTTAAGGTTAGTTTTGATACATCTGCAAATAACACAATGCACAGTAAGGAATGGATCTAGCTTACCTAGTTGGAGTTTTCCCCGTGGATTCCCTAGAGATACAAATGATCAGTCACTGGGACAGGCCACATAACACATCTACTAATGAGAGAAGCCCTAATAACACTGAAAGTGAGCGCCACAGTAATATTCTACATGGGACAGGCAGCGGACGTCCGCCACTACTCACCTAGATAGACCTGGCTTTTCTTCTGCAGCGCAGTGACAGGACAGTCTTTGTGAGCCAGCAACAACTGCTTTAACTGGGCTACTTCATTTCTCAGAAGAGTAACCTCATTCTACAGGAGGAAATTCAGACAAAAGCATGGTGAGCCGAGCCCTCTGGGTACTACGGACCCTCGTTCACGTCTGCTGGACCCCGGAACTTACACTAAGCTGCACATTATGAGTGGTCAGTTCTTCTGCCTTTTTCTCCAGAGAGCAGACCCAAACCTTTCGCTTCTGACGACACCGCGAGGCGGCAGCTCTGTTTCTCTCGAGGAAGCGCTGGCGACGTTCGTCTGGGTCCTCATCTGTTGCCCTCCGCCTCCTGCCCCCAGTGCTCGGAGTGGGCTGAGCAGGAGAAACCTGCAAATAAAAAGTGCAATCAGAAAAGTAAGCGATAAGGGCCGCTGCGCACATTGCGGATTTGTCGCATTTTTTCTGTACAGAAGTCACAAATCCTGAAGGGCTCCCGATGCCTCAAAGTGAATGAGATTCCTGATTCTCATACCCATGCTGCTTATATGGGACTTTACTGCAGATGTGAATCTGTGTGATGTCAAATCTTTCAACGGTTTTGCTGCAGAGTCCACTCGTTCTAATGAGTGGGGGAAAATCTGCAGCAAAAATTCATGTAAAAAAAAAAGCATCAAAAGTGTGAACAAAGCCTTAATTCCCCGATGACCAGAGAGGTAGCGGCAGCAATTCTCAGAACTTCTATACCAGGGAATGGAGGAAGTCGCACACGTGTGGCCAACTTTCCTTTCCTGGATGATGCCGGACAGCTTCTGGTTTCCGCCGTCAGACATGTAGGGCATATCCCTGTGGTCATAATTATAGGAGATGGAAATATCCCTTTGCTGCATTGGTGTCCATCAACTGGGACAATTTCTGAAAATGGGATGGTTTTAGCCCCATCTCCGCACTGACAAATATATGGTTGTGAGGCTTTAATCCCGCAGCAGACATAATACCATTCATTCCAATGACATGACAAGTGTGCAAGAATCTAATTGTTGGGGAAAATCACCTTGTCTTTTTCAGGACACTCACCTGGGGCTGTGCAGGCGACGGTGCATCTGGGTGCTGAACCAATATCTGGCTCTGCTCTGGTCGCGATGCTACCATAGCCATCCCTCCGTTCAGCGAGGATGGCACTTGTTGAGTAAGGGAGGCTTTAAGTCTCTGGGGAAGTAAACGGAAAACAGAAATACGATTTACAACGAAGGTCACATATTTAACTACATGGTGGAAAAAAAGCATCTGATTTGAGAGAGGGGCCCTAACGCACGTGGTCATCAGAGGAGAGGTGGTCCGCAGTCCCAGACACATGCACGGCTCTCTGGCTGCAGCTGGATGCGAGGAGTATCGGTGGGACCTGCATTTACCATACAATTATGGCATATTCTGTGGATAAGCCATTAATGAATAGGTGGGACTACGACTTATGGATATCCAACACAGGTGGTACACACTTACCATGAGAATACCTAGTACAAAGAATATGAAGAATTATAAGTGGTATTCTAGAAAGTAGGGGGCTGAATACCTTATATCCCATCGCTCAGCAGCAACTTTTGGTAGGGGCTTCCATTTTTGAAGCTTCCACGAGCCATATTTTTTAATCTACATGTTAACATACTAAGTGTGAAGGCTTGATTTTCTTGCAGGGTGAGTTGCGGTGTTAAAGGGCACGGGGAGACCAGACAGGTTACCCTTAAACCTACTATATAATATATTCAAAAAGGTCCACCCCTCCGAGTATCATGGAATAAAAAAAATAAATTACTCAATTTGATTTTCTTATTGTGACTAGTAGGATCCCTGGAGGACATAAAGCAAATCTGTCAGCAGGTTCTTGCTATGTAATCTGAGAGCAGCTGGATGTAGAGTCTGAGACCCTGATTCTAGCCACGTGTCACTTATTAGTCTGTGTATTGTGGTTTCAATAAAAAAAAAAAATCAAAAAAAAAAAATCAGTGTTTTATCAGCAGGAGATTATCACTAGAGGACTAGGTGTCTCGTGCCTCCTAGTCAACTCCTCTGTGTAACCCTGCCCCCAACACTGATTTGCCCATGTAGAGTGTACACAGAAAGGTGCCAATCAGTGATATAGGAGGGGTAATACAGAGCTCAGCATTCAGAGAACTGCTAGAAACAGAGAAAGCTGGGATTGTATCAAAATGACAGCGTGAAGATCAGCAATTGACATATCGCTGGACTCAGGGCCCCCTACATCATGCTGCTTTCAGATTACATAGCAAAAACCTGGAATTTCTTCAAGAACAAGTCATTCAATAACTTGGCAGATTTGGGGGCCTTTAGTATAAACACATTTTTATGCATTAATTAAAAAATGTATATTTACATCAAACTGAAATTGTTTCACAACGCAATTATCAGTAAATGACTATTCTCACAATTTACGCCGATTACTATACAGAAACTCACCAATTTGGCTTCTGCATGAGCTGAAAGGCCAGAAGGAGATATATGTCCTGCACCGCCAATTATCGGGGGCCCGGGTATCCCTGGAATATTGGGCACCATGTGCATAGGTCTTGCCAACTAAACAGAGAGCACAAAGTTGTCAGTGGTCCACCGGCTTTTCCCACATGGTATGAAACCACAGCCCGGAGAGATGTCCTTACCGATATAACTGATGGCATCTGTACATGAGGACCCGGGAGGAAAGGGACCGGCGGACCATTGCCCAGATGCATCATAAGGGAAAGAGAGCTGCCCGGGGAACTGAAACGTAGAGGAGAAAACATTCAAAAGGATAACTGAGGGCAAACACTTAAAGCAAGAAAATGAAGCTTAAAAATTGTGCAAGTGGTGTTCACCTGCATTCACCACATGTAGTATTCACTGTGCAGACAGCGACAAGCAGATAGAGATTTCATTGATACTGATGGATTGGTTAATCGAGGCAACAAATGCAACACTCGCACTCATAACAGAAGTCTTAAAGGGGTATTCCTATCTAGACAGTTCCGCTTTCTCGTTAGGATATGCCATTACCTATTGGTTGGGGTCCAATGTCTGGGACTCCCCAGATGTGGAGAATAAATGGGAGACTTTGGTCATTTTGCACAGCGAGGCTCCAGTCACCGGTGGAGCGGGTAATTACAGTTTAGCCAAGTGATCGGTGCCGGCTGCAGCGTTCTGCAAAGCTGCATGGACAGGCGCGGCACTGGCCAGGGACAGCGGACACGGCTCGTTACCAGAGCTCAGGTCATTCTAAGGTTTGGTGACTGCACCAAGTCAGACCTGACATGATCGCAGACTGACGGCATATCCTAGCAATGGAAGATGGGAATACCCCTATAAAACCGATTGATAAAGGCCGATGGAGAATGATATACTTCAAGAAAACAGTAAGAATAATAATCTGAGATTAGATTACAACAAGCAGAATGTAGGATGGAAGGCTCGCACTATAAAAACAAACAAAACATGACAATTGTGGACAGGGAGAGAGTAGAGAGGAGTTAGGGGTCTCAGGCGAACACCACGAGCAGACATTTGCAGACAGTGCAGCTACTGCTTCCTTACCCTAGCTGTCTGTTGGACGGAGGGGCCTGAGTGATGACAGATGTAGGTGAAGGCAGTGTGGGGTGCAAAGGATCGTATCCCAAATGGAGGGGCAGTGAACCAGGCCGTACTATTGTTGGAGTGGGTGTAGAGCTGACCTGAGGCTTCGCTGGAACCTTAACCAGAGTGACAGAGTAATAATCAGCACTCAAAGGACTGAACAACGAGCAAAGTCAACCTGCGTGAGACGGACACAAAGCACCTGCAACATTTTCTCATTACGATTGCACATTCATATTGGATAAAATATGCAGAACCCCGCCTGGTCCTGATGACTGCGATCACCCACACATTAGATAAAAAGAAGGTAAGTCTGACGTTCCCATGGGCCTAATGTCTGGCAAGTGTCTGCCTACAGTTTATGTAAAGTTATGTGCAGCAGACTGTGGGCAGAGAGAGGACCATGGCCAAAAACCTACACCATGAAACGTATGCTCTTTATGCAAAACCAGGCCTAGATCATAGGAGCTGCTACCCCGACAGGGGCCACAAAAGCAGGGAACGTAGGTGAGCGCAATTTGCTGCATTCGTCACTTGATAAGAAGTGTTCATTAGCTGACGGTTCAGCAGTGCGCATGCACATTTTATCTGTGGCACAATATCTAACAGTGGGTGACGGGCATAAAAACACAGATTCTTTAATGAATCGGACATCTTCCGAGCAACAATACTACTTTGGTTGCATCCAAACACTATAGTCTGACATGTTCTTGGACGGGTAAATCATACGATTGTCTGAGCATATAACAACCCACCAGGGAAGTGGTCATCTTTCCACCAACCCTTATGGCACTTGGTAACTACCACAACCCCCCATACAGAATGATGTCCCCACACAGCCCCCCACACAGTTTGCCTGGGTCTGATAAAGAGGCACAAAAAGCGCCTATGGCTCCATATACCTCTCTACAGGCTTCCATGGAGTAATAATCTATATGCTACAATAAAAAAGTATATTTCAAAAGTATCAAATACGGGTTTATCGGAAAGCTTTACTTGGGCATCACTGCCACGTACAAATAGGCATCACTACCTTTTCCTCTTCTAATGAGCTAGGACTGTCTGGAGGGGAGGAATCCACATCTACCGGGTCTTCCTCTTTGATTTTAATATCGGGTGTTGAGGGTAAAGACATGTCCAGTGGTCCCGCACTCTGCAGAAGACAAGAATAAGGAATAAACATCCGACGCCTCACAAAGATTTCATGTACAGACAGGTCTTCATTTTTAATTGTAAACACATTAAAACTGAAAATCTACACAACGAAACTAATTACAGTGGGTACGGAAAGTATTCAGACCCTTTAAATTTTTTACTCTGTTTCATTGCAGCCATTTGGTAAATTCAAAAAAGTTCATTTTTTTCCTCATTAATGTATACTCTGCACCCCATATTGACTGAAAAAAAAAATGTAGAAATTTTTGCAAATTTATTAAAAAAGAAAAACTGAAATATCACATGGTCATAAAGTATTCAGACCCTTTGCTCAGTATTGAGTAGAAGCCCCCTTTTGAGCTAGTACAGCCATGAGTCTTCATGGGAATGATGCAACAAGTTCTTCACCCCTGGATTTGGGGATCCTCTGCCATTCTTCCATGCAGATCATCTCCAGTTCCGTCAGGTTGGATGGTGAACGTTGGTGAACGCCATTTTCAGGTCTCTCCAGAAATGCTCAATTGGGTTTAGGTCAGGGCTCTGGCTGGGCCAGTCAAGAATGGTTACAAAGCAAAAAAGAACCCTAGACCTCTAAAAATTAATCTTTATTTAAATATATTTAAAAAGGTATATCATATAAAAGTAGTTATCCAAAGAGTGCAAAAATAAACAAATTTAAGTAGGAGGGGAGTGATAACTAGGGCTAATCTCTCCCTAGACTGACCCTAATAATAATAATAATAATCTTTATTTTTATATAGCGCTAACATATTCCGCAGCGCTTTACAGTTTTGCACACATTATCATCGCTGTCCCCGATGGGGCTCACAATCTAGAATCCCTATCAGTATGTCTTTGGAATGTGGGAGGAAACCGGAGTACCCGGAGGAAACCCACGCAAACACGGAGAGAACATACAAACTCCTTGCAGATGTTGTCCTGGGTGGGATTAGAACCCAGGACCCCAGCGCTGCAAGGCTGCAGTGCTAACCACTGCGCCACCGTGCTGCCCTAAACAGCAATTAAGGACCATAGCAAAGTCTGAGGTCCAAAGCACTGTTTAAGAGGTTTTCATCCAGGATATCTCTGTACTTGGCCGCATTCATATTTCCTTCAATGGCAACCAGTCATCCTGTCTCTGCAGCTGAAAAGCACCCCCATAGCATGATGCTGCCACCACATTTCACTGTTGGGATTGTATTGGGCAGGTGATGAGCAGTGCCTGGTTTTCTCCTCACATACCGCTTAGAATTATCACCAAAAAGGTCTATCTTCATCTCATCAGATCAGAGAATCTTAATTCTCATAGTCTGGGAGTCCTTCGTGTGTTTTTTTTAGCAAACTCTAGGTGGGCTTTCATATGTCTTGCACTGAGGAGATGCTTCCGTCAGGCCACTCTGCCATAAAGGCCCGACTGGTGGAGGGCTGCAGTGATAGTTGACTCTGTGGAACTTTCTCCCATCTCGCTACTGCATCTTTGGAGCTCAGCCACAGTGATCTTGGGGTTCTTCTTTACCTCTCTCACCAAGGCTCTTCTCCCACGATCAGTTTGGCTGGACGCAAGGTCTAGAATGACTTATAGTGGTCCCAAACTTCTTCCATGTAAAGATTATGGAGGCCACTGTGCTCTTAGGAACCTTGAGTATGGCAGAAATTCTGTTGTAACCTTGGTCAGGTCTGTGCCTTGCCACAATTCTGTCTCTGAGCTCCTTGGCCAGTTCCTTTGACCTCATGATTCTCATTTGGTCTGACATGCACTGTAAGCAGTGAGGTCTTATATAGACAGGTTTTGCCTTTCCAAATCAAGTCCCATCAGTTTAATTAAACACATCTGGACTCCAATGAAGGAGTAGAACCATCTCAAGGAGGATCACAAGGAAATGGACAGCATGTGACTTAAAGGGAATCTGTCAAAATCGTATATGAGCTAAGGCCACCGGCATCAGGGGCTTATCTAGAGCATTCTGTAATGCTGTAGATAAGCCCCGATGTATCCTGAAAGGTAAGAAAAACAGGTTATATTATACTCACCCAGGGGTGGTCACGCTGCGGTCTGGTCCGATAGGCGTCGCCATCTGGGTCCGGCGCCTCCTATCTTCATACGATGACGTCCTCTTCTTGTCTTCCTGCTGCGGCTCCGGCGCAGGCGTACTTTGTCTGCCCTGTTGAGGGAAGAGCAAAATACTGCAGTGCGCAGGTGCCAGGAAAGGTCAGAGAGGCTCAGCACCTGCGCACTGCAGTACTTTGCTCTGCCCTCAATAGGGCAGACAAAGTACACTTGAGCCGTAGCCGCGGCAGGAAGACAAGAAGATGACGTCATTGTATGGAGATAAGAGGCGCCGGACCCGGAACCGCAACGCCCATCGGACCCAGACCTTTCCCGGGTGAGTATAATATAACTTGTTTTTCTTATCTTTCAGGTTACATCGGGGGCTTATCTACAGCATTACAGAATGCTGTAGATAAGCCGGTGGGCTTAGCTCATGTATGATTTTTGGGGTGACAGATTCCATTTAATATGAGTGCTTGAGCAAAGGGTCTGAATACTTATGACCATGCGATATTTCAGTTTTTCTTCTTTAATAAATATGCAAAAATTACTACATTTCTGTTTTTTTCAGGCAAGATGGGGTGCAGAGTGTACATTAATGAGAAAAAAATAAACTTTTTTGAATTTAACAAATGGCTGCAATGAAACAAAGAGTGAAAATTTTAAAGGAGCCTGAATACTTTCCGTACCCACTGTAAAGTGCTATAGTATTTAGTACATAGCAATCCCGATAAGAAATTTGTGGTAGATGTAAATAATGTGTTACCCGTCCAAAAGTTTAAGACCTCCCAAAATAGAAATGTAAACACTGAGCCCCCAGTTCCAAAAATTGGACCTACAGTAAAAATATTTTTTCCTATAATTCCTGTCAATGGGAGCGATTTTATAATACTGGTAGCAGCAATATCTCGCCCCACAAAGTGTGCAATACACTTACCAACAGGACACATGGGGCTAAAAGTAATGCCAAGCCGGACCCATAGTTGTGTTCTGCCACATTTATAAGTAGGATCTTAAAAGACAATCTTCGAAAATTAGTCAGGGCAACTCTAAAGCACAAGCCACTTTACCCAAGGTACGTGAGTGCATTAAAAAAAAAAAAAAAAAAAAAAGTGCAAAAGATTAATAAACCCCCCCCCCCCCCCCCCAAAAAAAAAAAAACAGGTTCTGATTTGAACATAATATTTTCAATGTATTATGGCCACAAATCTGCCACACCTAATCTAAGGCATCAGAACTGGCTAACAGGAAAACAGATATTGGGGCCCAGAGCAACCAATCACAGTGCGGCTTTCATTCTACCACAAGAGTTTAAGACATGAAAGCAGAGTTCTGATTGGTTGCTATGGCTAACAATACTATCTGTAACACTTTTAATATGTAAGGCCTATTATTCTATATATCCTTTAACAAGTTCAGGACCAGTTACCTCGCCAAGACTTCCTGACTAGGTCTATTTTCGGGTTATGGTCTAACATCACAAGACTGCTGGGTCCAGAGGAGAAAGCAATGTCAGTGATTCCTAATCTATATACACAGTTCTTTTTCAGCGTGGTGTATACTAGGAGGCAGAGATGATCATAAACCATGGCTGTCTTCTCTATGGGGAGGCCGGCTGTGTCTGACAGCCGACTCCCCATCCCTACAGCTAAACAAACATGTTCCAGAACATCAGTGCAGAGTAAAGTGCTAAATGCCCGGACATATAAAGTCTATGGGTGGTCAGGAACTGGTTATTAGTGATGAGCGAATATACATGTTACACTCGAGATTTCCCAAGCACGCTCGGGGGTCCTCCGAGTATTTTTTAGTGCTCGGAGATTTAGTTTTTCTTGCCGCAGCTGGATGATTTACAGCTACTAGCCTGCTGGATTACATGTGGGGATTCCCTAGCAACCAGGCAACCCCCACATGTACTTATGCTGGCTAATAGCTGTAAATCATTCAGCTGCGGCAATGAAAACAATCTTCGAGCACTAAAAAAAATACTCGGAGGTCACCCGAGCGTGCTCGGGAATTCTTGAGTAACGAGTATATTCGCTCATCACTACTGGTTATACAAAGTGTAGATCACTTTTACATCTTCACTTTTTAAAACAGGCATAAAACCAGGAGGTTCAACAATGAGTAATAGTTAATGGCAGCCATCACCTTTTTGTCATCCTCCTCTTCGGTGCCTTTCTTGAACTCATGTTCAAAAGAGCTGGCTAACTCATTAAATAAACCGACCTCCTCGCAATTCTTCAGAAAGCGTGTAGGAGTGGGAGTCTGATCTATGAAGAAGGGAGAATTTTTCATATCAGACATTCAGCAGGTATAACAGTCATTAAAATCTAAATGCACTGCAATAAATATTAAAATATATTAAGGGAGTTGTCCAGGACTGGCATATTGATGACCTCTCCTTTGGAGAGGTCATCTCATCAATATCAGACTGCTTGGGGGTCTGAAAATCAGCATCATGAAAGATCAGTTGTTTGCACCTGACACCGATACTGGGTGTAGACGGTGTATGGAGCCGGAACTTCGCAGCTCAGTAAGGTCTGCCCTCGGATCCCCACTGATCCGATGTCCATTAGCTACCCGATCAACCCATTTACACCAAATCTACCCTGTACACTGGGGTTACACCTCAGAATGGATTACTTCACTCCCCTTTAAGGTACATTTAGTCACCGTAGTTTTGTTGCAGACATTTTTTTGTGGCTGAAAAATCTTTGCCATACATCTTAATTCTCTATTTGCTTTAAATTCTAGCAAAAAGAGAATGGAATTTTGTCTGAAATTTTGGGAACAAATATGCTCATAGGACCACCGGGGCATACAAGAAAATTCACTATGAAGTTCCATTCCAGTGGGCTTTTTATTTCACTATATATTTTCTATAAATAATCAATATTTAACGTAAACATTGCTAATTATGCAAATTGTTTCTTCAGAGAAGAAGAGAGCTAGAACTCTAGTGCCACCTATTGGACGGTAGCAATCCTACAAGTCAATGTTGACCCTTTAACCAGCCTTGTCACATTACTTAGGATAATAGCCACACCAGAATCTCAATTTGCAGACACTGTGTTTCGTGGTACTGCCCCTCATCAGTGCAAAGCAGAGATCTGGTTTGGCTGAATGAGAGGCATCAGACCGTTATCCAAGAAGCATCATTTCTCCTTACAGAGTCCGACATGCTAAGCATGCCAAGATGAGGAGACTTAAAGCCGCAATGCTCCTCTGGGTAATATGCTAATTATGCAAATTGTCTCTTCAGAGAGGAAGAGAGCTTGAACTCTAGTGCCACCTATTGGAGGATTGAGAGATCTCCGCTTTGCACTGACGAGGGGCAGTACCCCGAAACACAGTGTCTGCAAAATGAGATTCTGGTTTGGCTATGATCCTAAGTCATGTGACAAGGCTCGTTAAAGGGAACCTGTCACCCCAAAAATGCAAGTTGAGCTAAGCCCACCGCCATCATGGGCTTATCTACAGCATTTCAGAATGCTGTAGATAAGCATTCTGAAATGCTGTAGAAAAGCCCCCGATGTATCCTGAAAGAGGAGAAAAAGAGGTTAGATTATACTCACCTGGCGGGCAGTCCGATCCGATGGGCGTCGTGGTCCGGTCCAGCGCCTCTCATCTTCTTGCGATGATGTCCTCTTCTTGTTTTCACGCTGCGGCTCCGGCGTACTTTGTCTGCCCTGTTGAGGGCAGAGCAAAGTACGGCACTGCGCAGGGAAAGGTCAGAGAGGCCCGGCGCCTGTGCACTGCAGCACTTTGCTCTGCCCTCAACAGGGCAGAGAAGTACACCTGCGCAGGAGCTGCAGCGTGAATATAAGAAGAGGACGTCATCCTATGAAGATGGGAGGCCTCGGACCGGACCGCGACACCCATCGGACCGGACCGCAGTGGGACCGTCCCTGGGTGAGTATAATATAACCTCTTTTCTCATCTTTCAGGTTACATCGGGGGCTTATCTACAGCATTACAGAATGCTGTAGATAAGCCCCTGATGCCGATGGGCTTAGCTCAACTTCCATTTTGGGGGTGACAGGTTCCCTTTAAAGGGTCAACATCGACTTGTAGGATTGCTACCTTCCAATAGGTGGCACTAGAGTTCTAGCTCTCTTCAACTATGAAGAGACAATTTGCATAATTAGCATATTAGCCAGAGGAGCACTGCGGCTTTAAGGCTACTTTCACACTAGCGTCGTTTTGAATATGTCGCAATGCGTCGTTTAGGGGAAAAAACGCATCCTGCAAAGTTGTCTGCAGGATGCGTTTTTTCCCCATAGACTAACATTAGCGACGTATTGACACACATCGCAACCGTAAGGAAAAACAGTACTTCTTGGATAACGTATACATTAAAATTCTTACCGGTTGCTGTCTTCTGCCGTTTGCAGCGCTGCTCCGATCCTCTACTGCCTCCTGTGCTTGCAGTCCTTTCTGCCCAGCTCACACCACATACCGTTAGCTCCTTTCTTAATATAAGTCTATGATAGAAAGTGACGTACAGCCATACATGAAACGCTGCAGTGATCTGGCTGCTCACCACTGCGGCCACGTGATCCAGGAGAGGACCGGAGCAATGCTGGAAATGGCAGAAGAGCGCGAATGGTAAGCATTTTAATGCATTGTACAAATGTGAGACCTGCACATACTTCACTAATATCAAATGGATGGGGAAATAAAAAAACAAATCTCTTCACTGGGACTTTAAAATTGTAGATTCTGTTGTGAATAGGAACAAGAGTGTGATGTGAACATGGCCCTACCTGGCACATGAGAAAACTGCATATTAAGCAATTGCATAAAAAACGTTGAATCAGGTCTGTTAGCTTAATATTGTGCCCTGATACAGTGACCGGTCCGCTCTCCTGCAGCACCGTTTGGCTACCAGGAGCACTGAGTCTGGACTGTTCAGGAGGAGAGCGCCTCGTTATAGCGGTCTATGCACAGATATACAGAAGTCTGACCGCCATCGGCCTGTTAGGCAGGGGGAGGTGGGACATAGGTGAAAGGAGCGCGTCCCTCACTACACTGGACAAACTATGTGCCTGGTGTAGCCTTTCTGCCCTTCTATAGGGCAGCATATTAAGCCGACAGACCTCCTTTAATGTTCTAATACATCCCAAATCACATGTATCCTGAATGGCAGCAGGTGAGGGCAGCCATAGTGAAGACTGTGTGTATTCTGCCACTGGAGGAGGCGGAAGAGCTTCCCACCTGCTCCAGGGATGGGCAGACACCACAGGGTCCCTGTGTATGTAGGATATTGCCCACTCCCTGCAAATACACACCAGTCCTTATGAACGGGCTCACTGAAGTACGGGACGGCCAATTCGTTAAGAGGCGCTCACCACTTAATGAATTTGGTGCACCTCCTAACTAGCGTGCATTGCCACTTCAAATGTACTGCAGCCAGGAACTGGAGTACGTCACTGGTGACATTTTCCCCACTAAGGCGTCAAGTTTAATTAAATAGATATGTAGGCTTTGTCACACTTGTCCTACCCAGACTCGGCCCATATTGGAGTAGCTGGCAACACTAGTGTGAAAAAGGCCAAAACACAATATCTTTGTACAACTTCAGAGTTGTGCAAAAATTTCATTACTTAAAGGGGCTCTCCGAGAATTAGATAAAACGGCAGCCCACCCTAGTCACACCGAAACGTGACGATTGAATTATATCCAATTTATCTCATTCTTGTAAAACCCCTTTAAGGCGTTATACTCTATAATTCTGGAGTAAAAACGTTAATGAATCCAACCCTTAATTCCCCACGACTCAGTCCCATGACAGTTTATGCAGACCTTAGAAGACCACTTACCGTGGCAATTGCGGGTGACCATCAGAATGAATTATCACTGCAGCTTACTATACACAGACCCTTAGGACAATCCGCCATTAATAGTGGGCCATGAAATTCATTATCTTCATCCTTTATGAGAAACCTACTAGTAGAAGCTTTTAAGTAGCCATGGGCTCTCCCCCCTGCTGGGTCCTTGGCAGCACAAAAGGTATAACCTGCGGCAGTCCATTACACAAATCACACCGGTAAAGAGGGCACTTGGCGAGATAAACATTTAGGTGAATAATTAGTACAAGAATCTAAGAAACCTGCCCAACTGTCCATGGCAGCCAATCTGAGCTCTGTTTCCATTTCTTAGACCATTCTATAAGAAATATATAAAAGCAGTGGTGGGTTTGGCGACATTACCTTGGATGATCACGGAGTCGGTCCTTGCAGGCCCAAACTTCAGGGTCATCTCATGCTTGTGTTTGTGTACAGCCAAATGGTCTTCATTCGTGAAGCGCTGCAATAAATGGAAGAAGCGATTAATAGTAATAATGGACCTAGACATAAAAGAAAGCAAAAAATATGCAAAACTAGTGCTGCCCAACCTATGCCACAAAATACGCCACTATGGCCTGAGACCGAGTTTGTAGCTTCTGTATCTCTGCAATACGGACATGAGGCATCTCACTATGCACCGAGACCCACAGACTGGACAGTGGGTGGGCTACGAGTCTACGCTAGGACTCGCACAGCGACCCCGGCAGCTACCACTGAACCCATGGTTACATCAGACGAGCGACTCCTCAAGTGTGACACTTCCATTAGCATTACAGGGAAGAGGAGACTTCAGGCGCATTTACATCAAATGCTTATTGAGAATTGCTGGTTTCCCAATAATCGGGCCATGTAACTAGGCTGCTGATCACCTGACGAACAAGCAAAAATGCATGTTCGTTGGGTGAAATTATATTTTTGGGGTTGCCTAATAGATCATCGTTCTTGACAGCACATTCCCTGTGTATGTAGGACTTGAGCTGCGGTGAACAATGGCTGCCTATGTGCACTGAGCGATCTATTACACTGTTCTGTATGCATCTGAAGTGCGGACTACCAAACCGGCTATAAAACGTCAGCTAAACGGAAAACATGTCGCCGGTTGGCAGCCATTTAATACCACACTGTGCAATGTGCCACATGTCCGATTTGGCGTGGGTAATTGTTCTGCTACTCTAAGGATATGTGCACACGTAGCGTACTTATCTCAGATTTTGTCTGCAGCAAAAATACACACTCATTTGTGTTTTTCCTCCCTTTCTTTTGAATGGGGGAAAAATATTGTAAAAACGCTGAGGATTTAAAAAAAAAAAAAAAAAAAAAAAAAAAAAGCTTTATAGTCCATATATGTAAGGAAAAAATAAGCAGTATGTGCATGAGATCTCAGGAATATTCAATCTGCTGGTGCTGTAAAATGCTGCATTTTTTTCCTCGCTGCAAAAACGTGCGGAGAAAAACAGGACAAAAGCGGAGTGTAAGAACACTTCATTCACATCTCATCCACTTTGCTACTAATCGGCTCCACTTGAGACTGCTGGTCCTCAAAGTCGGGTGAAAAATGAGATGCAATTCTGTCCCTAAAACAAAGTGAATGTACAAACTGGAGATGAATGGCTGCCAAACAGAGCAATGAGCGGCTGTAGACAAGTCTGCTGAAGGGAGGAAAGGAAAATTTGCTCAACAATTGTACAATTTTTAGTGATCGGTCAGCTGGGCGAATGCTGTGACTGCCTTTAACTTAAATATGGAATATTAAAAACAGATAGGGGAAGCAGTTGTACAGCAGCGTCGCACTGATAACTTGGGAGGGGGATTGAAAAAAAAAAAAAAAAGATGGGGAGTTCTTGCAACAGCTGAGAAATGCATTCCAGCAGCCAGGAAAAGTGAATAAAGGGCACCGCACCCCCTCTAGTCCCGAGCTTTAGTGCCAAAACAACCTCAGGAAAACTAGGCCCCTGGAAGCCGTGTCCAAGCCTGGCACGCACAGCCTGCGGAAACATGAGAGCTATGGGATTACTGCACACATACAATCACACAAGCATGTTCCTCCACTTCCTCTGGGCTGGAGGAGAGCGAGCATATGTGTGCGGGGAGGGGAGGCAGCTGGGGAACGAGGAAAATGCCCGATAGGATATTATGTGTGATCATCACCCACTATTCAATGAGTATAAGGAATTACAGGGTGGGGGCTTCACCCCCTAAGGAAAAGGACAAGTTTGGACCTAAGGACCACAGGAATGTTTCTTTTCCTCTTGGCATCCTAATATTTTCACATCCATTCGGTTTAGAGGCATGTTGATTTTGGAACGTTTTACTCACTTTAGACTTAATTTTTAGGGAAAAAATTGTATTACTATAGTATTTCTTGCTAGTGTTGTACACGTGTAGTTACTGCTATGGGGACACTGAACATTGCCTATATCATATATCAAAGCAGAAATTAATTTATGCTAAAATGAGACAAAGAGCCCCTTAATGGGGTTTAGCCCTTCTAAGGGGAGATTCAATGCTCTTTCAATGGTCACTTTGCATAAATAAGTAGCACTGGTGAATCTAAGAAACACTGTAAAATATCTTATGAGAAAAAACTCCTTTCTCCATTTACAAGCCACTTCTTTCTTCCCCTACTTGGGAACTCCCCTTACACCCACAATAAAAAACCCCAAACAAAATAGTTCAAATCTGCATTGAGAGCAAGACGTGGACTGTCAGCGCAGTGAGGTGCCAGGTTACAGGGTCTTTTAAACTCAGGGGTGGGGAAGGAGGAGAGAGGAACAGAGTGGATAAACAAGAAGAGGCAGAGTGTGCTATAGTTAGTGATTGATTTACCTAACACAGAGCTGGATTCACATCCACACCACTCAGTACTGCTGTCTAAATGCCATGTATGCTGTTTCTCTTACTTCTGAACATGTCCCTAAAATAGTAATAAAGTCAGGAATCTGTTTCTGTGCATAAGAGACATCCACCATAGCAGCTAATCTTCATCCAACAGGAAACTCAAAATTAAAGATAGAGCTTGCAGAGGAGAAAGCTGGTAAAAAATGCAGAATACAAATCATATAATAGCCAGAAATAGTGCTATTCCTCATGTAAGCACATGACAGCTTATCACGAAAAGTTACCTGAAATGACAGCTAGGCCACATTCACACACTCAGTATTTGTAAGCCAAATTCAGGAGTGGGACAATGAGAGGAAAGGTATAATAGAAACAAGTGCTCCATTTCTACATTTTTCACCCACTCCTGGTTTTGGATTTAAAAAAAACAGACGTAAAATACTGACCAAATACTGAATGTGTGAACGTGGCCTTACAATTCCATGCTGAGGGGAGTCACACTTGTGAGCAGTCTGGTTACACTTGTTGGTGACAGCAGGGGGCACGTTATAAAAAGGAAATACTCGGTGCATCAGTGGGTATGACTCAGACGAGTACCGCGTAACCTAGACATGGCCACCATAAGGAGGACTGTGACTCATCTCGTCAGTGAATGGTATCCCCCGTCACTTCTAGTCCCACGCAGTCAGACAAGATCAGGATTTGCCTAAATAAGAATAATGATCCTCTTTAGTGCGGTGGCGGTGAGTGCGCCCCTGTACAATAGAGCCGGCTTACATAACGCTGGAGTATAGTACTCGTCACATCATGCCACAACAAATCACAGAATTGACTGGAAGGATGCAGAATTTCATTGTGTTCGACAAACATCTTGGCAGATGTATCTGTAGTTTAACAAACCAACTGTTTAAAAAAAAAAGGAAGAAAAAAAAAAATCTAAAAGAACAGTATGTAGGTTTGGGCGGACATGACGATTCTTGCCGCTTGTGATGAGTCATTACACATGTGGGGCTGCGGAGTATGTGCACACGAGCTTTACCGCACAAGTGTTGGAAAGTCCCTACGTGGAAGAAGGGAGCCGTGAGACGAATGGTGCGTCTACACCAGCCGATAATGGTTTCATGGGAATAGTCGCTCCCAATTATCCAACGGTGTCAGCAATCTGTCGGAGGAGTAAGGGTATGTGCACACGTTCACATTTTTTCCCAATGCATTAAATAGCGGGAAAAATGCGAACAATCCGCAAAATTAATGAACATGCTGCTTTTTTTTACCGCGATGCCTTTTTTTCGCGGAAAAAAAACGCATCATGCGCACAAAAATTGCAGAATGCATTCTAAACGATAGGATGCATATGTATGCGTTTTTATCGCAAAAAAAAAAAAAAAACGCAAAAAAAAGTGAAAATTCAATCTTGGGGGTAAATTAATCCCCATAAAGTTGAAACTATTTGATAAACTTGTATATGAACTGTTGAATTGTAAAGTGCTGTGCAATTTGTTGGAGCTATATAAAGATTATTATTATTAATATTTTTATTAAGCTTGGGCTCCGGTGTCCTTCTGCTAGGACCCCGAGCAATGAGTTGGTTAGGCTACTTTCACACTAGCGTCGGAATCTCCCCGTCGCAATGCGTCGGGGAGAGATTCCGACGCTAGCATTTAACGCATTGCACAATGGAGGCAGCGGATGCATTTCTCCGGCGCATCCGCTGCCCCATTGTAAGGTGCGGGGAGGTGGGGGCGGAGTTCCGGCAGCGCATGCGTGGTCGGAAAAAGCGGTCCACCAGGAGCAAAAAACGTTACATGTAGCGTTTTTTGCTCCCGACGGTCCGCAAAAGCACGACGCATCCGTCGCTCGACGGATGCGACGTGTGGCAATCCGTCGCAAATGCGTCGTCAATACAAGTCTATGGGGAAAAAACGCATCCTGCAAGCACTTTTGCAGGATGCGTTTTTTCTGCAAAACGACGCATTGTGACGGATTGCAGAAAACGCTAGTGTGAAAGTAGCCTAAGTCTGACACAGCGCTCCTGTTCTCATAATGGCAGCTACTGGTGGAACATGTGAACGGACCTGTGAACCAGTCTCCTCCAGTAGAAAAGTAGCTAGGAGCAGCGGTGTTGACTTGCAGACAATTAGCGGTGACACCGCGCTCGTAATTCATGTTCTCCCATCCACACGATCGCGGTAACAGGATTACTGGGACGGCTAGTCTGGAGAAACCAGTGCCCTCTCGACTAGTCTGAATGATTGAAAATGTATGATACTGTACAGAGGGTTTGTTAGCCAGGGTTTTACCAAAGAAAAACACATGCTAGAAGTTGGGTCGTCAGGTTCTCTTTAAAGAAAATTGACAAATGTGTTGAAAAATCCATGGGAGCACTACCTGGAGGTAGGTGGGATGTTCTGTACACTGCTCCATGGTTTAACGCAGAAATGTTCTCACCCTCGGTAAAACCTGTTTGCATATACTTGCTGAGCTCTATGGGGAGGGATCAGCATATACCTGGCTTTGTATCACATGAAAGGTGCCCAGGATCTGACGAGACTTGTCACAAACATCTCATGCAGCAGCGATGGGATTAAAGTCAGGATTTCTATTCACCAAACACAAAGGATCATTCGTCCAACAGAAAAGCCTTATCATTCGTATCACAGAAAAGCCTTACTGGAGGATGAGGATTGTTCCCCGATGTTGTAGATGAAGGTTACATAGGAAAAACGTCCTAATCCCTTAATTAAGGAAACAGGCAGTTCTCATTTTTTGCGTTTTCATTATTTCCTCCCTTTTTCCAAGTAGCTGTAACGTTATCTTTTTGCTGACGCAGACGTGCGGGGGATCGTTTCTTCACGTGACAAGGTATAATTTTGAAAGACACCATTCAGGTTACCATGTAATGAATGGAAAAATATAAAAGGCGAGGTAAAATGGTGAAAATTGAAACATTATTACGCCATTATTTTTTGGTTTTATGGTGTCAATTGTGCAGTAAAAAAAAAATGACCAGAGATCAGGATTCTTCAGGAGAGTATGATTACAGCAATAGCAAAAAAAATTGGTTTGCGTCCCCATTTTCTGAGACCTGCACATTTTTTATTTCTCCATTGATGTTGCCATGCAAGGGCTTGGTTTTTTGTTTGCCGAGCTGTAGTTTTATTGGTGCCATTTTGGGGTAAATACTATGTTTTCAACGTATATTACTAGATTTTTTGTGAGTTGTGGTCATCAAAAAACAAAAACACCACCATTTTGGACTTTAGATTTTTTTTCTCCTTTTCTACACAATTTAAAGGGAACCTGTTAACCAAAAAAAAAAAAAAAAAAACCCCCGCTACTAACCTGCAGATATGGGGTTAATAGAGTTATTAACCAGCCTGATGCCCACACTTTGAGCCCCACTGTGGGAGAAAATTAACTTTAATTCCCTTGGTAGTGCTCCGGTTTTAGCTATAGGGGCGACGCTGGTCCTGACAGAGCCGGCCCCAATGCAGAGCGAGAGTCAGTCAGGGCCGGGGCGCGGTTACAGCGGTCACTCAGCAGGCTCATACTGAGAATGGAGACTGAACCAGCACCAGTGCCGCCCACATAACCAAAACGCTGATGGGGATACACCAATAAAGATCATTATCTCCACACAGGTTCGGCTAAGTGCAGGCATCGGGTAGGTTAATAACTAGTGATGAGCGAGTGTACTCGTTGCCCGAGCTTTCCAGAGCACGCTCGGGGGTCCTCAGAGTATTTGTGAGTGCTTGGAGAATTAGTTTTCATCACGGCAGCTGAATGATTTACAGCTACTAGCCTGCTTGATTACATGTGGGGATTCCCTAGCAACCAGGCAACCCCCACATGTACTCAGGCTGGCTACTAGCTGTAAATCATTCAGCTGCGGCCATGAAAACTAAATCTCTGAATATTAACAAATACTCGGAGGACCCTCGAGCAACAAGTACACTCGCTCATCACTATTAATAACACTATTAACCTGCAGATTAACCCCATACCTACAGGATAATAGCATTTTTACAGGTGACAAGTTTCCTTTAAACAACTTCAAGCTTTGCTAGATTGGATATTCAGGACCATGGTAATAGCAAATATATTTAAAGGTCTTTACTTTTCATTAGGTAATTAGATTTTTTTTTTGTTTTTCAGAAAAAAATTTTTTTTTATTTTTTTGTTTTATTACTCCTTATAGTGAACTTGTAACCTGTGGATATATGGAGATATATATATATATATACATATATATATATATATATATATATATATATATATATATATATATACACACATACACACACACACAGTACAGACACACCTCATTTAAAGATTTTTCTGTATTTTCATGACCATGAAAATTGTACATTCACACTGAAGACATCAAAACTATGAATTAACATAACACATGTGGAATTATATACTTAACAAAAAAGTGTGAAACAACTGAAATTATGTCTTATATTCTAGGTTCTTCAAAGTAGCCACCTTTTGCTTTGATGACTGCTTTGCACACTCTTGGCATTCTCTTGATGAGCTTCAAGAGGTAGTCACCAGGAATGGTTATCACTTCACAGATGCACCCTGTCAGGTTTAATTAAGTGGGATTTCTTGGTACTTCACACTAAGCGAGTTCGCTAGCGAGATCGCTGCTGAGTCACAAGTTTTGTGACGCAACAGCGACCTCAGTAGCGATCTCGCTATGTTTGACACGTAGCAGCGACCAGGCCGCTGCTGTGAGATCGCTGGTCGTGTCGGAATGGCCTGGACCTTTTTTTGATCGCTGAGGTCCCGCTGGGTAGCACACATCGCTGTGTTTGACACCTTACCAACGACCTCGTTGACGACTCAGACACCGACACATAGGCGTGCATTTGCGTTGCCTTTTCCCCACCCCTCCGCTCCGATTGGTGGTCGCTACTGCGTTCTGATTGGCGGTCATGCCTTCAACAGAAGGCGACATAGTAGCGCTTCCATCCTTTGTACCTGACCGCGTGGTGGTTTGCAGATCGTTGTAGAGTTCTCCGGCCTGCGACTCCTCTTCGATGCATCTATTCTTCAACGGTTCTTCTGACACCTATATTTTGTGCACGGTAGGTATCGTTTGGGGTCTCAAATGCGTTTCCATTTTTTCTTAATCTGCAAACCACCAATCGGAACTGAATGGGCGCAGAAAAGGCAACGCAAATGCACGCCTGTGTGACTACAACGTCACACAGGACGTCCCTCATCGAGGTCTGAATCGTCATAATAGCTGCCATGTGACAGGGTCACAACGACCAACGACATCGTTTTACAGGTTGCTACAGGTCGCCGCATCGCTGCTGCGTCGTTGGGAAGATCTCACTGTTTGACATCTCACCAGCGACCACATAGCGACGCAGCAACGATCCCTGACAGGTCGTATCGTTGTCGGGATCGCTTTAGCGTCGCTAAGTGTGACGGGGTTGGGACCATCAGTTGTGTTGAGCAGAAGTCTGGTGGATACACAACTGATAGTCCTACTGAATAGACTGTTAGAATTTGTATTATGGCAAGAAAAAAGCAGCTAAGTAAAGAAAAACGAGTGGCCATCATTACTTTAAGAAATGAAGGTCAGTCAGTCTGAAAAATTGGGAAAACTTAGAAAGTGTCCCCAATTGCAGTGGCAAAAACCATCAAGCGCTACAAAGAAACTGGCTCACATGAGGACTGGCTCACATGAGGACTGCCCCAGGAAAGGAAGACCAAGAGTCACCTCTGCTTCTGAGGAGAAGTTTATCCGAGTCACCAGCCTCAGAAATCGCAGGTTAACAGCAGCTGAGAGAGACCAGGTAAATGCCACACAGAGTTCTAGCACCAAACACATCTCTACAACAACTGTTAAGAGGAGACTTTGTGCAGCAGGCCTTCATGGTAAAATAGCTGCTAGGAAACCACTGCTAAGGACAGGCAACAAGCAGAAGAGACTTGTTTGGGCTAAAGAACACAAGGAATGGACATTAGACCAGTGGAAATCTGTGCTTTGGTCTGATGAGTCCAAATTTGAGATCTTTGGTTCCAACCACCGTGTATTTGTGCGACGCAGAAAAGGTGAACGGATGGACTCTACATGCCTGGTTCCCACCGTGAAACATGGAGGAGGAGGTGTGATGGTGTGGAGGTGCTTTGCTGGTGACACTGTTGGGGATTTATTCAAAATTGAAGGCATACTGAACCAGCATGGCTACCACAGCATCTTGCAGCAGAATGCTATTCCATCCAGTTTGCGTTTAGTTGGACCATCATTTAGTTTTCAATAGGACAATGACCCCAAACACACCTCCAGGCTGTGTAAGGGCTATTTGACCAAGAAGGAGAGTGATGGGGTGCTACGCCAGATGACCTGGCCTCCACAGTCACCAGACCTGAACCTAATCGAGATGGTTTGGGGTGAGCTGGACCGCAGAGTGAAGGCAAAAGGGCCAACAAGTGCTAAGCATGTCTGGGAACTCCTTCAAGATTGTTGGAAGACCATTTCCCGTGACTACCTCTTGAAGCTCATCAAGAGAGTGCCAAGAGTGTGCAAAGCAGTCATCAAAGCAAAAGGTGGCTACTTTGAAGAACCTAGAATATAAGACATAACAAAAAAGTGTGAAACAACTGAAATTAAGTATATAATTCCACATGTGTTAATTCATAGTTTTGATGCCTTCAGTGCGAATGTACAATTAGTTTAGGGTCACCCAGACAATTTTGTGTTTTCCTTGAAAACTCATACTTTTATTAATCAAATGTTGCCAAATGAATTTAAAATCTAGTCCAGACATTGAAAAGGTTCGAAAAAATGATTTTTATTTGAAATAATAATTTGCTCCCTCAAACTTTGCTTTTGTCAAAGAATGCTCCCTTTTTAGCAGTGGCCGCGCTTAGTAACCCGATAGGGTCATTCCATATCAAGTGATCCAAATATGAATATTTTTTTTACCCGACGTCTTTAGATTTTTTTTATTTTTTGTTTTTATGAAGTACAACTTTTGTTAATTACAAATTAAAACTTTAGAATTTTTTTCTTCATCAGTTAATTTTTTTTTTTTTACAGATTTTTAAAGATTTGAAAAAGTGCGGATTTTGGCCTGGTATGGCTTTTACATTTTTTATCATATCTCGGGCTAGAATTAAGATAAAGAGGTGGGAGAGGCATCATTGTTCTCAGAACGGTGCCAGCTTTCATTTGATATGTCACAAGACTATGTTTCTTGATATTTCGTTTTGGAAAAATCAAATTAAAAATTTTGATGCGCAATGGTGAAAAAAACGTATGTTTTAAAATTGTGAAAACATGCATGTGTGTTACTTGTGTTCTTGTTTATATTTGCACAGGGATTCAACTTGGGATCTATCAAATTTGTATTTTTTTAAGCCTTGAATTATCTGATTTTATGTTTGTGCGAGTTTCTTCCCATTTTCTTTTCAAATTACAACGTATTGAACTCAACATTTATATGTAACAATAAAGAAACACAAAAAACAAATCCCGAAGTGCCAGAATAAATACATCTTAATCATCAAAACACAACTTGCTCAGCATTTTCAACCTGAATTCATTGAACAAACCAAAAGAAAAAAGGTGATCATATCCTCAAGTGTGATTTTCCAAATACAGTCTCATCCTAATTATATGTTAAAAACAAGATTAAAAGAACCAATATTTTTACCACCTATTTATACATGGAACAATTCATCACTAAACATGTCATTTATGAAGTGTTTAAGAAGAATAGTACAGTAGTTAAATCCTCGTTCTATAAAATATGAACTAATCAAACAATTAATAGTAGGTTTTTACACTGGCCTTTTATCATCAATGTGTCCCTTGTAGTGGGTGAAATGTCATCTTGTCCATAAGCGCTTACTAGCAATGGCCGTTTCCTTCTGTGTCAGAGTATGTGCGGACGGTCATGGTGCTCGGCTCTACCTGAGTTATATCTGATTTTTGCTCACTTTTACAATGTCTGGTTTTCTTGGATACACAAAGGACGGCACTGGACCAGAAAGTGCAGAAAAGTCCTTTCTACTTCTTCATTTTCACAATCTTTGGAGATTACAGTAGCCGCCACCAGCGCCAGTCATATTCACAGGTCACATAGCCAGTTATGCCATCCATTGCCGATCTTGTGCCGCCTTCTACCACTCTCTTTGCTGAATGAAAAAACTCTTGTTTTTATTTCTGTTTCACTACATGGGATGAGAGTCCGATATTGCCGAGTCCCTGTGATGGGTTCTGCTTCCTGTAACTGAGGTTTTCACAAACTCTCCTCCTCCTCTTTGTAGTCCTGGTTTGTACAATACATGAACTGGATGGTAAGAATATTTTTCTCCCTCCATTTGAGGAGTTTCCTGGGTGGTAAGATTTGGTGTGATTGTGGCCTCTGGAGGCTCGAGCTGCCGGCCAGTCATCTGCTCTGCAGTCACCGTCTACCCATGGTCATTCTCAGCCCTAACAAAGCTTCTCCTCTGTCCTCTCCTGCTTCTAAGCTGTAACATAATAAAATAATACAGTAATATCCAGCAATCATGGATTATTTGGTAAATATACACCCCACACTGTTAGACCACAGGCCGAACTGATCTGAATGCGAGATTTTCGAATTGACACTTGTATTTGGTACAGATGTGGCTAGGAGCATAGCAGGCACATGTGCAGTTTTTGAAATTTTTAAATTAAACGTTTTTTCGGAAATGTGTTTTAAAGTTTTGCACTTGCGTTCGCATAGGTAAAATATTATCAAAGATACTCTTGTGACATATCTGGTGAAAGCCTGTACATTTCTGAGTAGAATGTTGTTTATTTTGTATCTCTATCTCTTTTCTAGCCTGAGTTATGGGGAGAAAGGTAAAGGCAGGCAACACCGAAATTCGCACTTTTTCCGAACTTTGAAAATCAATAAACAAAAACTAGAATTTTTTTTTCAATCACAATTTGCATTCTCTGACACACTATTACCAAATAACAAAATCTCAAAAGAATTAAAAATATAGTGGTAAAAATCATTGGTTCACTTGACATGGAATGACCCGATATTTACCCTGGTTACTATTGTAAAAGTTAAAAAAACAAACAAAAAAAAACAGTACATACTCATATTCCGATGTCTGTCACGTCCCCCGCCGTCAGCTTCCCGCACCGACTGTCAGCGCCGGCCGTAAAGCAGAGCACAGCGGTGACGTCACCGCTGTGCTCTGCTTTACGGCCGTCGCTCACAGTCAGTGCAGGGAAGCTGAAGCCGGGGGACATGACAGACATCAGAATGTGAGTATGTACTGTTTTTTTTTTTTTACTTTTACAATGCTAACCAGGGTAAACGCAGCGTGGCCCTGCGTTTAGTAACCCGATATTTACCCTGGTTACCAGTGAACACATCGCTGGATCGGCGTCACACACGCTGATCCAGCGATGACAGCGGGTTATCAGCGACCAAAAAAAGGTCCTGATCATTCCCCAGCGACCAACGATCTCCCAGCAGGGGCCTAATCGTTGGTCGCTGTCACACATAACGAGATCGTTAGCGGGATCGTTGCTACGTCACAAAAAGCATGACGTTGCAACGATATCGTTAACAAAATCGTTATGTGTGAAGGTACCTTAAGTGGTGATCCATCAGTAAGAACAATAGAGATACAAGTTGGTAGCTGTCGCTGTGGCCATGTAGTAAGTGGTTAGTGTACACAGGCAATCTCCGTGCAGGAGAAAGTGCACAAATGATCCCTCTTTTCCCCCCATTGGAATTTTGTCAGAGACAACAAATTCTAATTCCCTTTTTGTGATCTTTGAGCAGAATCAACAGACAGTGTAACCTGAGATGTAGAGGAAAAGGTCAGATACCGGCGCTGTTAAAACATACACATGCTAAAAATATTGTCACCGCAGCCTGATAAGAGAAGGGCGCAGAGCAGGCGCATGACGGACAGCGCACCTGGATGTTTCCTCCTACACGCGACATGTTGGGGGAGCTGAGGAATATACACAACGAGCCGCTTGTCAGTTTTATAAAGAATCCAAATCCTGGCCGAATTCTGCACTGTATGTGGTGACATGACTGTGCTTCCTACAGTCCCGGGCTGTGAGCAAAAGTCGCATAACATGTACGTGTGAAACTCGTAATGTGACAGACGCAATACTAAAAAAGTGCAAATGTAGAGGGTTTGTAGGAGAAGGAATCTGAGATATGTGGAATAAGCCCATTATGCAGCTTTTGTGGTTACACATTCTTGACTTGTAAATGAAACACCCATTCTAAAAATATTGTATTTTTGTACTTGCTGAATTCTACTAGATTATGCAAGTAGACATTGCCTTAAAGGGAATCTGTCCCCAGGTTTTTTCTCATCTGAGAGCAGCATAATTTAGGCAAAGAGACCCTGATTCCAACGATGTATCACTTAGATTACTGGGTGCCGCCATTATGACCCAATCAGAGCTTTTGGATTTAAAGGGACTCTGTCACCACGTTTTTGTGACATGTAAAATTATCATTCAATTTAGGGTCCCTTATGCATTATACCAGTACTTTTGATACCCCTCAACTCCCCACCTATGATCCATAAATACCGTTTATATTCCTACCGCGGTGTATGTAAATCTGCTCGGTCCGGTCCGATGGGCGGGACTTATTGTCCGTCTCTTCCCTCCCTCCTGGCTTGCTCTAAGCATTTCTTTTGGGTAATTCCTGAATTTGCATAGAGTTACCGCGCGTGCGCATTCAAATGTCCTCTCGCGCATGCACAGTATGCTTTGCCCAACTGTGGGCAAAAGCATAAAATCAGTATTGCGCTTGCTCCGGCATACGCCATTACGTTCTATGGCCCGGTGTAAAGTGCAGGACTTTTGACAGACTTCTGGCGTGAGGAAACACACAATTTGCATCACAATACTTCCGGGCCATAGAACCTAATGGCGTATGCCGCAGCATGCACAATACCGATTTTATGCTTTGCCCACAGTTGGGCAAAGCATACTGCGCATGCGTGAGAGGCCATTTGAATGTGCACGTGCAGTAATTGTATGTGAGCTGTGAAATTCACGGAAAATAATACATACAGCGAGCTGAGGAGGGGAGGGGGGGGGGGAAACGGACAATAAGCTACTCCCATCGGACTGGACAGAGCAGATTTACACCACGGGAGGAATACAAACCCTGGCAAAAATTATGGAATCACTGGCCTTGGAAGGCAACCTTCTGGCTTTAAGAAACACTAAAAGAAATCAAGAACAAAAAATTTGGTAGTCAGTAATGGTTACTTTTTTTAACCAAGCATAGGGGAAAAATTATGGCCGGTGATTCCATAATTTTTGCCAGGGGTTGTATAAACGGTATTTATGGATCAAAGGTGGGAAGTCAAGGGGAGACAAAAGTACTGGTATAATGCATAGGTGACACGAACTTGAAGGATATTTTTACATGATATCCCCAAAAAAGTGGTGACAGACTCCCTTTAAAATGAAGCGGAGCTGATAAAGCTAACCCCGCCCACATCACAGCTAACCCTGCCCCCATCAGTCTCTCAGTGCACATAGCCAATAGACAGTGAGCTTCTTATCACGGGAGGGGGCGTAGCTGGACTAGTGTAGTTCTTAAATGATACTCTCTTAGGCTGGTTTCACATTTGCGGTTGGGTCCGCAGCGTATCGCAAACAAAAACGCCTGCATACGCAGCAGTTTTTAACCGCATCAACTTACGCATGACGCCAAAAAAACTCAGCATTTGCATGCGTTTTTTGCATGCGTTTGCGCTTTTTATGCGCATGCGTTTGATATTTCCAGGAGGGCATGTCTCAATGAGAATATCTAAATCAGTTTCTGGACATGCGCAGTCCGAAGTACGCAAGCACATCGAACGCATGCGTATGCAAAGACATGAGTACGCAAAGACATGAGTACGCATGCGTTCCCATAGACCGTAATGTGTTTAACGCAATCATCAGCATACGCATGCCTGCGCATATTTGACGGAAATTTGCAGCCTCAAAAATTCCAACATGGTGCATTAGTCGTGCCCGCCGCACACCGTAAAAAAACGCATGTGTAAGCAAAGAACACATGCAAACGCATGCACCTGCGTCTACAATGTTAAAGATAGGAAATCAAGATGCATGCGGATGTATGCGTCAGAAACACTGCGGACACAACAGCAAATATGAAACCGGCCTAAGTGATGATATATACTTCAGTTAGTAACCAACAGCAGCACTGTGACAAGTGACACATCCCTGAATTCTGTGCCTCAGCCTCTATCTCCTGCTGTCTTCACATTACATAACAAAAACCTGTTGACAGATTCACTTCCAAAGGAGTATTCAGCTTTCACTGGCAGTCCCATAATCAACAAACAGAGCGGAGGTCGGACATGCGCTCCTCTGTACAAACCAGATATCTGGATCACTGGAGGTCGCTGCAGTTAGACCACCGGTGACTAGCAAGTTCTCTCTTTTCCTATGGAAAATGAGTAACTTTCAACTGTGGGGCCACCCCTTTAATACAGTATTCCTCTCTGAAACTGACAGTATATGGCTACTACTGATCATGGGGAAGGAGGTGTGAGGCCCTCACCCCCTGCCCCCAATTTTTTCCTGCACAGCGGCATCCCTTGGGGAGCTGTGGCAGACCCCAATCACCTGCGCAGGGTTGTGGTGCCCCTGTGCTGCAGTTCCCCTTGCACAGTACACAGGTGGGCACCACGGTGTGGGGAATGACTGGCAAGAGGGTGTAGTGCTGGATTAGATCTGTTGCCCTATTATTTACTAGATGGTGGCCCGATTCTAACGCATCGGGTATTCTAGAATATGCATGTCCTCGTAGTATATTGCCCAGCCACGTAGTATATTGCCCAGCCACGTAGTATACTGCCCAGCCACGTAGTATACTGCCCAGCCACGTAGTATACTGCCCAGTCACGTAGTATACAGCACAGAGCATATTGCCCAGCGACGTAGTATATTGCCCAGTTACGTAATATATTGCCCAGTGAGGTAGTATATTACACAGCGACGTAGTATACAGCACAGAGCCACGTAGTATATTGCCCAGCTACGTATGTCACAGGTTAAAAAATATAAAATAAACATATACTCACCTTCCGATCCGAGGGCCCCTTGTAGTTCTGTCGCCAGCTTCCGGTCCCAGGGTGTGATGATGTCGTGGTCACATGACCGTGACATCATGGAAGGTCCTTGTCGCATACCATCCTTAACACCCTTAGGGTACCGTCACACAGTGCAATTTTCATCGCTACAACGGTATGATCCGTGACGCTCCAGCATCGTAACAATATCGCTCCAGCGTCGTAGACTGCTGTCACACTTTGCAATCTACGACGCTGGAGCGATAATTTCATGACGTATGTGCGATATAGAAGCCGTTGGTTACTATGCGCACATCGTATACGATATATGTTACACCATGCGATCATGCCGCCACAGCGGGACACTAGACGACAAAAGAAAGTTTCAAACGATCTGCTACGACGTACGATTCTCAGCGGGGTCCCTGATCGCAGGAGCGTGTCAGACACTGCGATCTCGTAACTATATCGCTCGAACGTCACGAATCGTGCCGTCGTAGCGATCAAAATTGCACTGTGTGACGGTACCCTTAGACAATTATATAATAGATTGGTGAGGTCCCAGAGATGAGACCCCCAACAATGAAAATGATAGCAGATCTTTTCAACATTTTATCACTTTATTGCATAGTAACACTGTTTTAACAAGGCATGTGACCATCTTTCCTGGAGAAATCCCAGTGGTTGGAAATGCTTGTGGCCCAGCAAGACGACTAAACCTGCCTCAAAGCAATGAGGTCAATGCCGTCAGCCATGGAGTGAAAAGTCTGTTGCCCGGTAAGAGCATGTAAACTATTCTTGCTGATCTATTCTGAAGTGTCCTTTCAGGAGTCTACAGCAGGATGATCAGTGAGTGTTCGGCCTGGGGGACGTGACACCACACCGCGCTCCACAGTACAATATAGGACGTGTCATGCCCTAGGTGACGGCACAATGTATGTGATCCAGCACAGTAGGACAATTCACAATAGCTCTCATTTACCTGACTTTTTTTCCTGTGCTTAAATAAAGTGTCTTTTAGTGCTTCGGTCATTATTTACAGTGACAATTAAAAATTACAACTTGATTGGTTGCCATACACACATTCTCAACTTTCCTTTGCACAAGTCTGGAGATAAAGACCTTTTTTTTTTTTTAACACTTTCCACAGCATAAGTGAGAACCTACAGATTGGTGAGTGCCCGACTGCTGGGATCAGAGTTTATTGGCAGAACAGAGAACTTTTATCCCCGTTACTAAATGCTGCTGCCGGTCGGATGTCTGGTTGCGGCTCCATTCATTCTCTAGGTGCTGCTGGCAGAGTCGAGTGCACGGCCCGGCATGGGCATCGACTCCATTCTAATGAGGATAAAAAGCCACCCCTGCTGCTGATCGGTGCGGGCCCAGCGGTCAGACTCCCACCGATTAACAAGTTATCACCAAGCTTTTGGACTGGTGATAAAGGGTTTGTCTGGTGAAAATACATTAAGGGCAATTCCCATGAGTTATGATCTGTGATTAGTTTCCGTCAGAAGAGCGGATATTAGGACAAGGGCCCATGTTAGGGGTGTTATTTGGAGCACAAGGTGAAAAAGTTAGAAAGATTTAATAGTATTTCTTAGAAGTGGAAACTTCAGATGTCTTTGGTAATGTGGTGGAATTAGGAGTCTCCTCCAGGTTTTACAGCGCAGTGATTGGATTCATCCAAGACGGACCCTCGACACAGTAACACGTTATGGGGTCTGTTCTCTCCAGTTATTTGTACAGTTTGTACTTATTTCATTCAAGGTTTACTATTAATGTTCCCATCAATATTGGCTCTCCAGTGTAGGTCGCTGTGACCAGCCCAACATTAAAAAGGATATTTTATACTAGCAAAGTAAAAAATGACTGATGAAAGTCACTCCGCCATCCTATGTGCAGACTTCTGCAATCATGAAAAAAAACTTGATAAAAGCTTTTGGAAGTCACATGGGGACAACCTTAAATGGAATCTGTCATCCCATTTTAGGCCTATAAGCTAAGGCCTCCGGCATCAGGGGCTTATCTACAACATTCTGTAATGCTGTAAATAAGCCCCCGATGTATCCTGAAAGATAAGAAAAAAAGGTTATATTATACTCACCCAGGGGCGGTCCCGGTGCGGTCTGATGGGCGTCGCAGCCGGGGTCCAGCACCTCCCATCTTCATGTGATGACGTCCTCTTCCTTGCTTCTGTCGTGGCTCCGGCGTACTGATTTGCCCTGTTGAGGGCAAAGTACTGCAGTGAGCAGGCGCTGGGCCTATCTGGCCTTCCCTGGCACCTGCGCACTGCAGTACTTTGCTCTTCCCACAACAGGGCAAATCAGTACGCCTGCGCCGGAGCCGCGACAGGAAGCAAAGAAGAGGACATCATCACATGAAGATGGGAGGTGCTGGACCCGGACCACGACGCCCATCAGACCGCATCGGGACCGCCCCTGGGTGAGTATAATATAACCTGTTTTTCTTACCTTTCAGGTTACATCGGGGGCTTATCTACAGCATTACAGAATGTTGTAGATAAGCCCCTGATGGCAGTGGTCTTAGCTTATAGGCCTAAAATGGGGTGACAGATTCCCTTTAATCAATATAGACAAAAAACATCCTTTGGAGTTGGAAAGGGCCATAAAAGAAAAAGGTAGCCATCTTTGGTCTTTGTATATTGAGTGGTGGCAAATTTGTAACTATTGAATGGGGTCCAAAGATCATTAAAAACTAAACAAAAAAAAACTATATCCCCTGCAGCAACTACTTGTCAGTGACACACGACTGCTGCAGCCAATCCCCCACCTCCGGGATGCACAGTACCAGACCACTGACGTCAGCAATCGGCTCCAGCGGTCACATGTGCACACTGGCATATCACTGCTGCAAGCAAGGAAACAAAGGCTAAGTGATGGAGCAACAAGGATATAGCTTTCACTATTGCTTTCATCACATACACTGCATTTGGACAATTTTTTTATGCTCTTGGGAGAAGTCCTAGAAGAGGATCCTCTGTTCTATGGGGCTCAAATGGCTAGAAACTACATACAAAAAGTGTCAATCTTAGTAGCCGCCACTAGGGGCATTTTTCTGCAGTTGTCTGCTATTGAGATCAATAAATCGCTTCTATGTTGCTCCACTCGATCTCAGAAGATTTCTGGACAAATCTATATACAGGTGCTTCTCACAAAATTAGATCATCAAAAAGTTAATTTATTTCAGTTGTTCAATAGAAAAAGTGAAACTCATATAGAGTCATTACACACAGTGTGATCTATTTCAAGTGTTTATCTCTGTTAATGTTGATGATTATGGCTTACAGCCAACGAAAAACCCAAAGTTATCTCAGTAAATTAGAATACTTTCGAACACCAGCTTGAAAAATGACATTAAAATCCAAAATGTTGGCCTGCTGCAATGTATGCTCAGTGAAAAAGCACTCATTTACTTGGTTGGGATTCTTTTTGCATCAATTACTGCATCAATGCGGCGTGGCATGGAGGCGATCAGCCTGTGGCACTGCTGAGGTGTTATGGAAGCCCAGGTTGCTTTGATAGCAGCCTTCAGCTAGTCTGCATTGTTGGATCTGGTGTCTCATCTTCCTCTTGACAATACCCCATAGATTCTCTATGGCAGAGGTGTCAAACTGCATTCCTCGAGGGCTGCAAACAGGTCATGTTTTCAGGGTTTCCTTAGTATTGCACCAGGTGATGGAATCATTCTGTGCAGGTGATTAAATTATCACCTGTGCAACACAAGGAAATCCTGAAAACATGACCTTTTTGCAGCCCTTGAGGAATGCAGTTTGACACGTCTGCTCTATGGGGTTAAGGTCAGACGAGTTTGCTGGCCAATCAAGCAGCACAGTGATACTGTTGTTTGTAAACCAGGTATTGTTACTTTTGGCTGTGTGGACAGGTGCCAAGTCCTGCTGGAGAATTAAACTTCCATCTCCAAAAAGGTTGTCAGCAGAGGGAAGCATGAAGTGCTCTAAACTTTCCTGGTAGACGGCTGCGCTGACTTTGGTCTTGATAAAACACAGTGGACCTACACCAGCAGGTGACATGGCTCCCCAAACCATCACTGATTGTGAAAACTTCACACTAGACCTCAAGCAGCTTGGATTGTGGCCTCTCCAGACTCTGGGACCTTGATTTTCAAATGAAATGCAAAATTTACTTTCATCTGAAAACACCTTGGACCACTGAGCAACAGTCCAGATCTTTTTCTCCTTGGCCCAGGTAAGACGCTTCTGACTTTGTCTATCGGTCATGAGTGGCTTGACACAAGGAATGCGACACTTGTAGCCCATGTCCTGGATAACTCTGTGTGTGGCGGCTCTTGAAGTAATGACTCCAGCAGCAGTCCACTCCTTGTGAATCTCCCCCAAAGTTTTGAATGGTCTTTTCTTAATCTCGTCAAGGCTGTGGTTATCCCAGTTGATTGTGCACCTTTTTCTACCACACTTTTTCCTTCCACTCAACTTTCCATTAATATGCTTGGATACAGCACTCTATGAACAGCCAGCTTCTTTAGCAATGACCTTTTGTGGCTTACCCTCCTTGTAGAGTGTGTCAGTGACTACCTTCTGGATAGCTGTCACGTCATCAGTTTTCCTCATGATTGTGGAGCTACTCAAACTGACTAAGGGACTTTTCAAAAAATGCTTAGAAAGCCTTTGCAGGTGTTTTTGTCAATTATTCTAATACTAGATGGTGGCCCGATTCTAACACATCGGGTATTCTAGAATATGTATAGCAGTATATAGCACAGCCCACGCAGTATATAACACAGGCCACGAAGTATATAACACAGGCCACAAAGTATATAACACAGGCCACAAAGTATATAACACAGGCCACAAAGTATATAACACAGGCCACAAAGTATATAACACAGGCCACAAAGTATATAACACAGGCCACAAAGTATATAACACAGGCCACAAAGTATATAACACAGGCCACAAAGTATATAACACAGGCCACAAAGTATATAACACAGGCCACAAAGTATATAACACAGGCCACAAAGTATATAACACAGGCCACAAAGTATATAACACAGGCCACAAAGTATATAACACAGGCCACGTAGTATATTGCCCAGCCACGTAGTATATTGCCCAGCCACGTAGTATATAACACAGGCCACGTATTATACAGCACAGCCACATAGTATATAGCACAGCCCACGTAGTATATAGCACAGCCCACGTAGTATATAGCACAGCCCACGTAGTATATAGCACAGCCCACGTAGTATATAGCACAGCCCACGTAGTATATAGCACAGCCCATGTAGTATATAGCACAGCCCACGTAGTATATAGCACAGCCCACGTAGTATATAGCACAGCCCACGTAGTATATAGCACAGCCCACGTAGTATATAGCACAGCCCACGTAGTATATAGGAATGTGGGCACCATATTCCTGTTAAAAAAATAATTAAAATAAAAAAAGTTACATACTCACCTTCCGGAGGCCCCCGGTTCCAGCCCAGGCGCTTAGCGATGCTCCTCGCAACGCTCCGGTCCCAAGAATGCATTGCGGCAATAACACGTGAGACCGCTACGTCATCATCTCGCGAGACCGCTATGTCATGTCCGGTCATTGCCGCAATTCGTTCTTGGGACTGGAGAGTCGCGAGGAGCGGGAAAGGCGCCGGAAGGTGAGAATATAATGATTTTTTTTATTTTTATTATTTTTAACATTAGATCTTTTTACTATTGATGCTGCATAGGCAGCATCAATAGTAAAAAGTTGGTCACACAGGGTTAATAGCAGCGTTAACAGACTGCGTTGCATCGCGTTACGCCGCTGTGTAACGCAGTCCGTTTAACGGACTGCTAAACCGCTATGGGGGCACTGACTGGGGAGTAGGGAGTGGGCACTGACTGGAGGGGAGTAGGGAAGGGCGAATTCGCGGCCGGACTGTGTCCGTCACTGATTGGTCGCGGCCGACGCGGGATTTCCGTTACAGACAGAAACAGATGGAAGTATCCCTTAGTCAATCGGGTATTCTAGAATATATATGTAGTTTATTTATGAAGATTTTAGAATAATACACTGAATACACAGAATTCGGCAGGCCGGGCGCGACCATTTAGTGAAGCGTGGTTCAAATCCCGCGCCAATTCGCGTCCGGAGTGCACCTGTCGCTGATTGTTCACGGTCGGCAACGTAGTATATAGTACAGCCACGTAGTATATAGCACAGTCACGTAGTATATAGCAGCCCACATAGCGTATAACACAGCCCACGCAGTGTATAGCACAGCCCACGCAGTACACTGCACAGCCCACGCAGTACACTGCACAGCCCACGCAGTACACTGCACAGCCCACGCAGTACACTGCACAGCCCACGCAGTACACTGCACAGCCCACGCAGTACACTGCACAGCCCACGCAGTACACTGCACAGCCCACGCAGTACACTGCACAGCCCACGCAGTACACTGCACAGCCCACGCAGTACACTGCAAAGCCCACGCAGTACACTGCACAGCCCACGTAGTACACTGCACAGCCCACGTAGTACACTTCACAGCCCACGTAGTATACTGCACAGCCCACGTAGTATACTGCACAGCCCACGTAGTATACTGCACAGCCCACGTAGTATATTGCACAGCCCATGTAGTATATAGCACAGCCCATGTAGTATATACCACAGCCCAAGTAGTATATACCACAGTCACGTAGTATATTGCAGAGCCGACGCAGTATATTGCAGAGCCGACACAGTATATAACACAGCCCACGCAGTATATAGCACAGCTGCGTAGTATATTACACAGCCACGTATTATATTGCACAGCCGATGTAGTATATAACACAGGCCACGCAGTATATAGCAATGTGGGCACCATATCCCTGTAAAAAAAAAAAAAAAAAAAAAAAAAGAATTAAAATAAAAAAGTTACCGGTAGTACACTGCACAGCCCACGTAGTACACTGCACAGCCCACGTAGTACACTGCACAGCCCACGTAGTACACTGCACAGCCCACGTAGTACACTGCACAGCCCACGTAGTACACTGCACAGCCCACGTAGTACACTGCACAGCCCACGTAGTATACTGCACAGCCCACGTAGTATACTGCACAGCCCACGTAGTATACTGCACAGCCCACGTAGTATACTGCACAGCCCACGCAGTACACTGCACAGCCCACGCAGTACACTGCAAAGCCCACGCAGTACACTGCACAGCCCACTGCACAGCCCACGTAGTACACTGCACAGCCCACGTAGTACACTTCACAGCCCACGTAGTATACTGCACAGCCCACGTAGTATATAGCACAGCCCATGTAGTATATACCACAGCCCAAGTAGTATATACCACAGTCACGTAGTATATTGCAGAGCCGACGCAGTATATTGCAGAGCCGACGCAGTATATAACACAGCCCACGCAGTATATAGCACAGCTGCGTAGTATATTACACAGCCACGTATTATATTGCACAGCCGATGTAGTATATAACACAGGCCACGCAGTATATAGCAATGTGGGCACCATATCCCTGTAAAAAAAAAAAAAAAAAAAAAAAAAAGAATTAAAATAAAAAAGTTACCGGTAGTACACTGCACAGCCCACGTAGTACACTGCACAGCCCACGTAGTACACTGCACAGCCCACGTAGTACACTGCACAGCCCACGTAGTACACTGCACAGCCCACGTAGTATACTGCACAGCCCACGTAGTATACTGCACAGCCCACGTAGTATACTGCACAGCCCACGTAGTATACTGCACAGCCCACGTAGTATATTGCACAGCCCATGTAGTATATAGCACAGCCCATGTAGTATATACCACAGCCCAAGTAGTATATACCACAGTCACGTAGTATATTGCAGAGCCGACGCAGTATATTGCAGAGCCGACGCAGTATATAACACAGCCCACGCAGTATATAGCACAGCTGCGTAGTATATTACACAGCCACGTATTATATTGCACAGCCGATGTAGTATATAACACAGGCCACGCAGTATATAGCAATGTGGGCACCATATCCCTGTTAAAAAAAAAAAAGAATTAAAATAAAAAAGTTACCGGTATATACTCAACCTCAGCCCAGGCCTTTCCCGCTCCTCGCGCGCCGCTCCGGTCCCAAGCAGCAATAACACGTGATGATGAAGCGGTCTTGCGAGATCGCTACGTCATCTCCGGTCATTGACGCAATGCATTCTGGGAATCGGAGCGGAACGCGAGGAGAGGGAAGGGCCGGGGCTGGATCCGAGGGCCGTCGGAGGGTGAGTATATAATGATTTTTTTTTATTATTATTAATTTTAACATTATATGTTTTTACTATTGATGCTGCATCAATAGTAAAAAGTTGGTCACATACAGAGTTAATGGCAGTGTTAACGGAGTGCGTTACACTGCGTTATGCTGCGGTGTAAGGCAGTCCGGTTAACGCTATGTGGGCGCTGTCTGGGGGGGAGGGGGAGGGTAGGCACTGACTGCAGGGGAGGAGGGAGGGGCCAATTCGCAGCCAGACTGTGCCCGTTACTGATTGGTCGCAGCTGCGACCAATCAGCGACGAGGGATTTTCGTGACAGACAGACAGACGGAAGTGACCCTTATACAATTATATAGTAGATAGATACTAAGATAATGACTTTTGGGTTTTCATTGGCTGTAAGCCATAATCATCAAGATTAACAGAAATAAAAACTTGAAATAGATCACACTGTGTGCAATGACTATACAGTCATGGCCAAAAGTATTGACACCCCTGCAATTCTGTCAGATAATACTCAGTTTCTTCCTGAAAATGTTTGCAAACACAAATTCTTTGGTATCATTATCTTCATTTAATTTGTCTTAAATGAAAAAACACAAAAGAGAATGAAGCAAAAAGCAAATGTAGAAGGACGTAGATCTGGGGATTTATTATGATGGAATATAGGCTGAACTGGATGGACAAATGTCTTTTTTCGGCCTTACTAACTATGTTACTATGTTACTATGTAAAACATTGATCATTTCACACAAAACTCCAAAAATAGGCCAGACAAAAGTATTGGCATCGTCAGCCTAATACTTGGTTGCACAACCTTTAGCCAAAATAACTGCGACCAACCACTTCCGGTAACCATCAATGAGTTTCTTACAATGCTCTGCTGGAATTTTAGACCATTCTTCTTTGGCAAACTGCTCCAGGTCCCTGATATTTGAAGGGTGCCTTCTCCAAACTGCCATTTTTAGATCTCTCCACAGGTGTTCTATGGGATTCAGGTCTGGATTCATTGCTGGCCACCTTAGAAGTCTCCAGTGCTTTCTCTCAAACCATTTTCTAGTGCTTTTTGAAGTGTGTTTTGGGTCATTGTCCTGCTGGAAGACCCATGACCTCTGAGGGAGACCCAGCTTTCTCACACTGGGCCCTACATTATGCTGCAAAATTTGTTGGTAGTCTTCAGACTTCATAATGCCATGCACACGGTCAAGCAGTCCAGTGCCAGAGGCAGCAAAGCAACCCCAAAACATCAGGGAACCTCCGCCATGTTTGACTGTAGGGACCGTGTTCTTTTCTTTGAATGCCTCTTTTTTTTCTCCTGTATACTCTATGTTGATGCCTTTGCCCACAAAGCTCTACTTTTGTCTCATCTGACCAGAGAACATTCTTCCAAAACATTTTAGGCTTTTTCAGGTAAGTTTTGGCAAACTCCAGCCTGGCTTTTTTATGTCTCGGGGTAAGAAGTGGGGTCTTCCTGGGTCTCCTACCATACAGTCCCTTTTCATTCAGACGCCAATGGATAGTACGGGTTGACACTGTTGTACCCTCGGACGGCAGGGCAGCTTGAACTTGTTTGGATGTTAGTCGAGGTTCTTTATCCAACATCCGCACAATCTTGCGTTGAAATCTCTTGTCAATTTTTCTTTTCCGTCCACATCTAGGGAAGTTAGCCACAGTGCCATGGGCTTTACACTTCTTGATGACACTGCGCACGGTAGACACAGGAACATTCAGGTCTTTGGAGATGGACTTGTAGCCTTGAGATTGCTCATGCTTCCTCACAATTTGGTTTCTCAAGTCCTCAGACAGTTCTTTGGTCTTCTTTATTTTCTCCATGCTCAATGTGGTACAAACAAAGACACAGGACAGAGGTTGAGTCAACTTTAATCCATGTCAACTGGCTGCAAGTGTGATTTAGTTATTGCCAACACCTGTTAGGTGCCACAGGTAAGTTACAGGTGCTGTTAATTACACAAATTAGAGAAGCATCACATGATTTTTCGAACAGTGCCAATACTTTTGTCCACCCCCTTTTTTATGTTTGGTGTGGAATTATATCTTATTTGGCTTTAGGAAAATTCTTTTTGTGTGTTTTCATTTAAGACAAATTAAATGAAGATAATACCAAAGAATTTGTGATTGCAATCATTTTCAGGAAGAAACTGAGTATTATCTGACAGAATTGCAGGGGTGTCAATACTTTTGGCCATGACTGTATAATACATGAGTTTCACTTTTTGTATTGAAGAACTGAAATAAATTAACTTTTTGATGATATTACAATTTTGTGAGAAGCACGTGTACCTGTAACTAGAATGGAAAGAATGGCTTTATTCGATCATAATAGCAAAAAGGTCTACCATGCATGATTAAAAAATAATAACTAGATATAGAAAGATGTTACAAAAATGTTTATAACTGTCCTATATAATGTGCAATCAGAACTGCTGCACACATTGGCAGGCAAAGAGATATGCTCTATGAATAGACTACAGACACCTATAAACTAGTGTGCACTCTAAAAGGGGATAAATTATATATTAAGGTGATAAATGATATAAACTGAGCTAGAGGTTGTTAAAGGGTATCTCTGTTAGAGGGTCTTTGCTATGTAATCTGAGAGCAATATGATGTAGGGGCACAGACCCTGATTTCAGCGATGTGTCACTTACTGGGCTGCTTGCTGCAGTTGTGCACTGTTTTCTCTGCTGCAGATCTTGCAGTTCTCTGTATGCTGAGCTCTGTATAACCCAGCGCATACTACTGAATGGCAGCTTTCTGTGTACACTGTGCATAGGCAGAAAGCGGACAATCAATGGCGTGGTCGGGGCTATAGAGGGCTCAGCATTCAGAGAACTGACAGATCTGCAGCAGATAAAACAGTAATTGTAACAAAAGTGCAGCAAACAGCCCAGTAAGCGATACATTGTTGGAATAAGGGGCTCAGTCTGTACAATATGCAGCGCTCAGATTAGATGGCAATACCTTAATGACAGATTCCCTTTAAGCACCAGGAGGAGTTTCTTTTTTCTTTAAACCAATTTTCCTTTTCGTTCCTTAAAAAAAACAAAGCACATCTCAGAAAACACGAAACTCATTGAGGTCATCGATGATGGAGGTGAAAATCCTGGCAATTGCCTGACGCTGTCTAGTCACTTTGGTGCCATACAGTCCATTAAACTGCGGTTATGCTTGGAAAAGATAATACCAAGTTAAATAAAAAGAAAACAAAATCCTGTGTATTGCACCGTTCATAAGACGTGGTTGTGTCCGGTTCATTTCATAGCATGCAAACCCGGATTTTATAGAAAGAATTGTGCAATCTTAGTTTCATTAACACATTCATAACTACAAGGGCTTACAAGTTTTTTTAGAACTATACTTCGCTATTTTTTGCATTAGGGTTTGTAAGGAACCCAACCCTTCATTCTGTTATACAATTTACAGATTACATTCTAGGAAATGCAAAGATTGAATTTGTCCTCACTTTAGAGGATTAGAAATCTAATTAGTGACATTGATGAACAGTTATACATATTTATGGATATGGTGGAAATGCTGGTGTAGGACACACAGGAGGGGACATTAAGGGCTGTTGTAGACACGGGTTGACTGAGGTAGGATTGCTTTGCTGGTGATCGGAGAGCCAAGTCCAAAAATAACAGCAAGAAGAGACCTAGCAACCATAAGATGTTTATATCTCTATCCAACACTGCCCTCCTCAAGGGACAAATGATCAGAATGTTCTGCGAAGAACCAGGCGGGAGGCAGCGAAAATTCCAAAACTTTCACCCATCTTCAGCGCCTGCACCCGCAGATACAGTTTATTGGATTTACCTACACTTTATCCTGCAGCGCAACCAGTATAAACCCAACAAAAATATATTGTTTTCTAACAAAAAAAAAACATGTATACATTCTTGTATTAATAGCCATCACTAATCTCTATAGAACAGGTGTTATATCCACCGTATACTAGAGGTGAAAAGTTGGTTATGCTTATGAATCTGAGGAAATCATAAAGTAGGGACAGAGACCCCGACTCTAGTGGTGCGTCCTCTACTGGGCTCTTGTTGCACTTTTGATAAAATCAGAGATTTAGGCTAAGTTCACATTTGCGTTGTGCGGTGCTGCGTCGGCGACGCAACGCACAACGCATGCAAAAACGCATGCAAAACGCAGCTTTTTGTGACGCATGCGTTCATTTTTGCATGATTTTTGGCGCAGAAAAAAATGCATCATGTAGCGTCCTCTGCGCCCTGACAGTTGCTCCAAAATGACGCATGCGTCACAAAACGCAAGACAACGCATGTCCATGCGCCCTCCATGTTAAATATAGGGGCGCATGACGCATGCGTCGCCGCAGCTGTGCCCGACGCTGCCCCGCACAACGCCAATGTGAACGTAGCCTTACCTGCTGCAGCTCTGCTAGTCCTCTCAGTGATGAGCTCAGCCTAACCTTGCCCCCCACCATTGATTGACAGCTGTCTGCTTGTACTGTAAGAGGCAGAAAACTGCCAATCAGATATGGCAGGACAAGGATAGCCGCAGTTCATAATTACCAAGGACATCTTAGCGGGAGCTCATCACCAAAAGGACTAGCAGAGCTGCAGCAGAAAAAAACCCCCAGGGTTTTATGAAAACTACAGCAATAACATCAATAGGTGACCCAGCATTAGAATCAGGATCTCTGCCCCTACTTTAGGTGGATCTGAGATGGGGCAGGAAAAACCTGGTGACAGATTCTCTTTATATAATATAGAAAATAATTTAGATTGTGAGCCCCATTGGGGACAGCGATGATAATGTGTGCAAACTGTAAAGCGCTGCGGAATATGTTAGCGCTATATAACAATAAAGATTATTAATATTCACAAACCAAGATAATGAAAATCTTGTATGAATCAAAACTCGACGGTAATGTTAGGTGTCATTTCCAACAGCGCTACAAAAACTAGCCAGGTAATCAATATAGTAACACTGTAAAGCACTATTCCCATCATATTGCTAGCATACGTCATAGCATTCTGACAGGTGGGAGTCCAACCGCAGGGACCCAAACATATCCTGAAAACAATGGCACGGAGGTCCCTTCACCAGGTCTCCTGCACAATAATGGTGGGCGCCGGGAGCTGCGCCATGGCTCTGTTCAAGTGAAAATGAGAAATTCCATCGCTATTCCCAGGAGACTGAAGACACAGATCACTGATGCAATAAAAAGAAATTAGCCGCTACTGTAGTACGGCTCATCTGAACACGGCCTCCTGGGGCTGCTCCGACATCAGCCGGGCTGGGAAGGCCTCGTATGACTACTAAGTGATCCACACCAATCACACAAGACACAGGTCTGGCCACTCCTTATGGCTAGTATGGCCAACCAGGAAAATTTTGAATCTGTAAATGGTAGATGGATATTAAGAAGATCAAAGCTAAAAGTTACTTAAAAGGGCTATCCAGGACTTTGTTTTCTTTTATGACTATGGGGCCAAGAACTTAGCAGGTACTGTAGTTGCCATCTACCTACCTGTCATACGACGACTGTTCCAGTTCATAGTGGTCATGGACGGTTCCTGCTGGTGATTCCCATACTTCCTTTGACCGCTCATCAAAAGAGCAGCTCTATCACTTCTTCTCTGCTGACGTCATGCTGATTGACAGCTAGCTCCTTCACATTTAGCGACGCTGCAGCGATACCGACAACGATCCGGATCGCTGCAGCGTCGCTGTTTGGTCGCTGGAGAGCTGTCACACAGACCGCTCTCCAGCGACCAACGATGCCGGTAACCAGGGTAAACATCGGGTAACTAAGCGCAGGGCCGCGCTTAGTAACCCGATGTTTACCCTGGTTACCATGCTAAAAGTAAAAAAAAACAAACACTAGATACTTACCTAACGCTGTCTGTCCTCCAGCGCTGCGCTCTGCTTCTCTGCTCTCCTCTTGTACTGTCTGGGAGCCGGAAAGCAGAGCGGTGACGTCACCGCTCTGCTTTCCGGCTCACAGCCAGTACAGGAGGAGTGCAGAGCGCAGCGCTGGAGGACAGACAGCGGTAGGTAAGTATGTAGTGTTTGTTTTTTTTTACTTTTAGCATGGTAACCCGATGTTTACCCTGGTTACCAGTGAAGACATCGCTGGATCGGTGTCACACACGCCGATCCAGCGATGTCAGCAGGAGTCCAGCGACGAAATAAAGTTCTGGACTTTATTCAGCGACCAACGATCTCCCAGCAGGGGCCTGATCGTTGGTCGCTGTCACACATAACGATTTCATTAACGATATCGTTGCTACGTCACAAATAGCAACGATATCGTTAACAATATCGTTATGTGTGAAGGTACCTTAAAGGTAGCGGTCAATCAGCATGCTGTTGGTAGTGATCCCCCGTCAACACAGCAGAGCAGAAGAAAATAATCTGATGTCGACATGACTTCATAGGAAGTGGGAGAATCGCCGGTAGGAGCTGTCCATGACCACTGTGAACCGGAACAGATCGGCACAGAGCAGAACATGCAGGTAGTTAGGTATATCATATCCTGTTGCAGGGGAAATTCAGCTTCTTGGTTCCATAGCAGATCTGACCGGACCTCGTAAAACCCAGCAGAGTCCAGAGTGCTTCTGACTGTATATACAAGCACTAGAGCAGTGCTTTGTATACAAAGATCGAAAAGGTAATTATGGTAATAAACATGGCTTGTCTACCCTGTGGGGAGTCTGGCTGTGTCTGACAGTCGGCTCACCAACTGCTTATAATGCACCAAGATTTTAGCATCTCAGTACGGAGTAAAGAGTGGACTGCCTGGATGTTTATATAGTTTTTGGGCAGTCCAGAAGTAGTTAAAAAAGTATATACATCACCCATACCAAACAACATCTCATCAATTGAAGCTCATTTGATGACAAGATTACGTCCGGGATTAAGAATGGTCTTAACAAATGTCACTATCACCTGATAAAACAATGGATGTTCTGTCACGGATTCATATGAGGAGAACAATAGCAATGAACTACGGAGATGTGAACAGAACCTACGTTTAATGCTGCAGCAGGGAAAAGTGATGAATGGCTGGACATGTCGCACCTATATTAACAATAGTACTGTCCCTTTATTAAAGTGGACCTGTCACTAGGTCAACAGTGGGCTGATTCTGCTCTTATTTTATTCCCACCACTCCTCTCAGTAATAAAGGAGGCTCACATGAGTCAGGCGGAGGGGTTAAGGCCCATAACTAGGGTATCATATGGCAGGAATGGGATAAGAGTAAAAACTGCCCAATTTGACCAGGTGACAGGTCCGTTTCATAATTTCTGAGCAATGTGAATGGTTACTAAGCCTGTGGGAAGCATAACAGACAAGGAACCTCTTCATCAATCACAAACAAAAACTACAAATAAAAAGAAGTGAACAGTGTCTCTTACCTGTCCGCAGCCCGGGGCGCTGCACACAAAAGGACGATCGTCTCCCATTACTTTTTCTACAGAGGGAAAAAAAAAAAAAAAGAAATAGTTAACTACAGTGTGTAAAATAAAGTATCACTTTCCATAAAGAGCGCTGCCAGTACAGATCCAGCTGTAATTTAGAATAGTATGGAAAACTATAAAACGGCATGTTCACGCTCTTTTTTTATTACATTTTATACGTTGGTTGAGTCCAGTGATTGATTTATTACTGTAGTCATGTGCTGAAGTTACAATGTCAATGGCAGGACGATTGTAACATGAAAAACCCTTTAATTATAGGTAAAAAAAATAATCAACTTTCATTTCATAATGAAGCTTTGCAGTAAGTGAATATTACTTTCTGCTGATACATCTGCAGCGCATACAACGATCATATTAAGGCCCAATTACACAGGCTGACTATTGGGGAACAGGCATCTGGAGGGAAACCAAATGGTGTTTGATGTTCTGCTGAAAACATGCTATTCTGCCAGCAAAGAATGATCATATTAACCATCGATCATGGCACATAAAATTCTGGTCAACTTGACGAAACTGGCCAGCAGACGGCTGACAATCGGCTTGCGTGGAGCAGATCAGTGGATCGCAGATATAAACTCAGCAATTGAGAGTTGAAGAACAAGTAGTTATACAAACACAACGTCACAGTTATAACCCATTTAGACAAGCCCATAATTAGGAAACAAATGTTTGTTATTAGACAGCTCGCTCCCAACTTTCAGCTTATCTCATTTGACAAGCAAACAAAACGCTCGTTTATCAGGTGCGATCACTTTAAAGAAGGCTTAAAATAAATCATGGTTCTCCGCACCACATCATCCTGCACGCACAGAACTGTCCACTAGACAGTCTACCACCAGTCGACTTGTATATAGCAGATCGGTGGCTGATCAACGGCGCGGATTGTGCCACGTAGACAAAGTATTGTCCGCCCAAACAGAGTACACTAAAACACAGCAGGATAGGACAACACTTGCTGCAGGAAACAAAGAATGGCCGCAGAGTGTACTCGCCTTATTCAAGCTTTTGCTATCTGGCGTCTCATTTCATAAAGGGGCATGTGGGATCAGACTTGTCCTCGGCTAAGGTCCAAGTGCCGCAGTGATGAGCGCTGTACAGCCACTCAGGAGATCTGCCCAGTCAACCTTGTTTGGGGTCAAACAGGTGGAAAAGTTGGAAGTCGCTCACCAATCATTTCACCACCCTCACTGTTGCCACTAAATGCAATCCTATCAGCTCCTAACTCATTCCTCCTGCCTTCCATCTACCAGTAGTTGTCATCTCCAAGGAACAATCTTTGACAGCAAGATATCACATTAACTTAAAGTGAACCTGTCACCAGGTTTGGCCAATAAGAGATACGGCCATCACCTTTCAGGGCTGATATATATCATTCTATAATGCTGTATATCTGCCCCCAACCCGACCTGAAAGAGAAGAAAAATAACTTTTTATACTCACCTGTGGGGCGGTCTGGTGGGTGTCGCAGGTCTTGGTCCAGCACCTCCCATCTTCTTACGATGCCCGTCCTCCTGCTTGCTTCGTGTGGATAACGCGTGCCTTCGTCATTCACGCAGTCTCCACGGCACAGTGCTCCTGCGCAGGCGCATGTAACTGCCCAGTCGAGGGAAAAAGCGCAGTGCCGAGGAAACACGTCATCCACACGAAGTAAGCAGGAGGGCGGCATCGCAAGAAAAAGGGAGGCGCCAGACCAAGAAGAGCAACGCCCATTGGATCAGACCGTCCCCACAGGTGAGCATAATAGAAGTTATTTTTTCTTCTCTGGCAGGTCGGGCTCTGAAAAGTGATGGCCGCATCTCTTATCGGCAAAACCAGGTGACAGGTTCACTTTAAAAGGGTTTTCCGATGTCAGGAGAAAAGTCTGCAGGCTCTCTATGTGACTGCAGAACCAGGACAGTGTGCAATGCCTACATAGTCAAGATCCTCCTGCATTCCCAGTGTCATGTGACTGCCCAGCCATGCCAGGAATAGAGAGGAATGATGACAGTGTGCAAATGTGTATACTGTCACAATTCAGCTGTCTGCAGACTTTTCTTCTGAGACTGGACAACCCTTTTAAATCGAACATCTGACCATACAGAAATCCGGATAATCTGCAGATAGTTTCTGACACAGAGCTCTTAGGTCTCACATACCCCAAGTAGCCACGCAGAAGACTCCACTTTTGAACAACAGAAGAGGTTATTTCCAAATTAACAATTTAACCGCTGAGATACCCATGATATCGAGAAGAGGTGATGTAGAACCCCATCCTAGACCTTCGGAAAAAGCAAAGTAGAGCTTTCTGCCATTCAGAATGGAAAAAAGATAACTACGCTGTAAGTAATCATGTAGACGCTTTAATGTTATCTTCATTTCTCTTAGGCCATGTTCACACCTTGCGTCGGGTCCCTGCGGGTTCTCCCGCAGCGGATTTGATAAATCTGCAGGGCAAAACAACTGCGGTTCTCCCTGCAGATTTATCGCGGTTTGTTCCGCGTTTTCCGCTGCGGGTTTCCGCCTATACTATTGATGCTGCATATGCAGCAATATGCAGCATCAATAGTAATGTTAAAAATAATAAAAATTGGTTATACTCACCCTCTGATGTCCGGATCTCCTGGGCGCTGCACCCGGCGGTCCGGTTCCTAAGATGCTGTGGGAGAAGGACCCTTCGTGACGTCACGGTCATGTGACCGCGACGTCACCGCAGGTCCTGGTCGCACAGCAACTCTGACCGGACGGCCGCGTGCAGCGCCCAGGAGCTCCGGACATCAGAGGGTGAGTATAACCAGATTTTTTATTTTTTAACCCCAAATATGGTTCCCAGGGCCTGGAGGAGAGTCTCCTCTCCTCCACCCCGGGTACCACCCGCACATTATCCGCTTACTTCCCGCAACGTGGGCACAGCCCCATGCGGGAAGTAAGCGGTTCAATGTATTCCTATGGGTGCAGAATCGCAGCGATTCTGCACAAAGAAGTGACATGCTGCGGGTTGTAAACCGCTGCGTTCCCGCACGGTTTTTCCCGCAGCATGTGCACAGCGGTTTGCGGTTTCCATAGGGTTTACATGTTACTGTAAACGCTATGGAAACTGCTGCGAACCCGCAGCATCAAAATCGCGGCGGTTCCGCGGTAAAAACCGCTAAGTGTGAATATAGCCTAAGATGTTACATCATGTGTTCTTCTATACTCGCATCAAAGGCAAAGAATAAATAACGAGTAATCAGTGTACGACTTCAGATAAAAACAAACATCCAATTAGGCCTTTCGAACATCTACATACTGTGTACCACCGATTTCATATGGAGTTTTATTTCTCTCAGATTCCAAACGAAAAGAAATGGAAAGCAGTGAGTACATAACCATTCTCCTCCAAGTATTACTGGTTCCGGGGCGAAACAGTTGCAGGAGCGGAGAATAGCTCACTATGTATGGCACCTGATAAAGCATTTGTTTGATGGCACTCAAGTCCCTACAGAATTAAAGAGGCCATCCCATGAACAAAATACATTTTAATTAATAGATCTTAGAACAATAAGCTCCACAACTGGATGTGTTAAAAGTAAAAAGTTCAGGTCAGGAAGGGAGCCATAAGTCGCTTATGATAAGTAAGTATACATACAAAGCAGCAGGGGCTCTCAGCTGCTGCTTTCTGAGATAACATTTCCCTGCCTGAGGTAACACATATACGGAGACTGCTGTTTATACATCACATACGATGCACCAAAACTGCTATATGTACATCATAGGGTCTGCGGTATACACATCACGTAGGACACAGAATGCAATGTATACAGTACATAGGATGCAATGCGACCGCTATATGTACATCATAAAGGATACACAGACTGCTGTATATACATCACATAGGATACATTGAGACTGCTGTGTATATATTACATAAAAGGAAAAAAAGGTTTGGTACAGCGTTAGCCAGTTGAAAAAAAGTTTGCTCAGTTGGAAAAACAAAATAGTCTTGTAATTATACCTTTTAATGGCTAACAAAAATGAAATAAATTATGTTGCAAAGCAGGCTTTTGAGACTGCTTAGGTCTCTTCATAAGGCATGGTACAAGTGAGAGAATTATGTCCCCTCTCCGGAGATGTCATTATGGATTTTACAATTTTTCTCTACAACACAGGTTTTTTTATTTTAATGTCCAAATAAGCCGCAAAATGATGCAAACTTGACAAAACAGTTACCGTAATAAAAAAATGATTTTGACTGACTATATCTTTCCCATTTGTCTATGGATACAATGCAAAATACTTCCCACAACATAGAAATTGCATCACGAAGAAGGAAACTTTGTTCAACTATTAAAATCAGAAAATCATGTTGATATGCAAATTATCAAAAAATGGAAACAAAATGTTTAAAACATCTGAATCTATTTAGCATCAAGTATGAGCACCACATGCAGAAGTCCCTGCATGGACAAGGATATGTCAGTAATGTAAGTAGTGGACAACTTCTTTAAGGCCACACTGTTTGCTCACAGTAACACGAACAACATGCGACCTTGTGTTACTGTATTGAAAAATAGCTCCTGAGACACTTTGGAGAGAAGATCGTACCACTGGTTCCACCATCAAACCAAAGAAAGGCTGAGCTGCCCGTGCACCTAGAATGAAGACTAAAGGGGTCTGACTCCCATACATTATGCCACCCCACATCATAATCCCAGGAGTAGGACCGGTGTGACATTCTCTCGTGAAGGCCTCTTTATGTCATTGTCCACATGGCCTGCAACCAGAGGCTAGAATGGAGGTTGATCCTTCTAAGCAAGTAGTCCCGCTTTTGCCTTGTACACAATGGCAGCCAAAGACTGGTCTGGAGAGACCACATTAGACATTAAGAATGCCGTGAGGACAAATTTACAAGGGATCCTACGCCAGGGATTATGGTGTGAAGTGGCATAATGTACAATAGCCGGAACCCTCTAATGTCACACTGATCCTACTCCACGGATTATGGCGTGGAGTGGCATAACGTACAATAGCCGAACCCCTCTAATGTCACACTGATCCTAGTCCTTGGATTATGGCGTGGAGTGGCATAATGTACAATAGCCGGACCCCTCTACTCTTCTTTCCAGGTGATCTAGCAGTTTGGAGTTACATTTACTTTGACGTGGAACCAGTGGTACAGTCATTTCTCCGTGTACCAGGACCCGTTTTTCAACACACCACCAGGCTGCATGTTGCTCATGCTGTTAGCAGCTTGCGTGGGCCTAAATGTGCTACCATGGCCTACAGCATCTGTGGACTTATAGCCCATCACCCACATCTGGGACATCATCGGTTGGCAATTCCAAAGGAAGCTGTCAGCAATGGATCTTGATGAATTTTAAAAGTGCAGAATATTACTCACACAACCATTAATAACCTAACTGATAGCAGGCAAAGGTGTGTAAGTGGAGGGGGGGATTACTTGATACAAGATAAAATCAGGAGGTTTTGAAAATGTTATTTCAATTCTCTTGATCATTTTCATGTCATATACATCCAGATTTATTCACTGTATAAATGAAGAACCGATTAGAAGAGGCGCGTTAGGGAATTAGCAAGCTTGTTTAATTATTATTTAGAGTCTGCAGAATGTTGTTTTTTTTGTTTGATGTATAAGCAATTTCAAGGTTTGAACAACCCCTTTAGTTAAAAGCAACTCCAGAGCTTCCTACAAGTAACTTGTAACCATCCTAGACTAAACAGCATTTTAGGTGGTAACCCACTAGGCCACCAGGGCTTTCATCAGTAATATTATCACAAACTCCTAAACCACCGAATCCAAAAACAAATGATGCAGTACAAGTGAGCGTAGTGGTAGCCTAGGCATCGGGCCATGTTTGTCATGGACAACAACAAAATTAGTGAGGTCCCTTTGTAAATCTTGCCATGCTATAATGCCTGGATATTAGCTGTAGCATGTACTCATCCAATCTCATCAGCAGAACGGCAGGAAAGACACACATGCACAGCAGCCAACATGAGTTCTGCACATTTTCAGAACGGAATGTAGTAATCATCTTGTCTTACAAGCCTCTGTCCCCCAGCATTTCCTGGGAAAGGCTGGTGGCCGCAGTAAGGATTCGGAGCCCATAAGACGTGCATGTGTATCTTTTTATTATTATTATTTAGAAATGAAGCGTGAAGGGAAAAAGCAATTCCACTCTGCAGCAGCTCGGAGCCTGGGACATGGTCCAAGTCGGCAGCAATCCACTCAGTGGATCTGCTGGGAAGCCGAGATACACTATGAAAAGCCGTCGTGTCAGCAACGGGCCTCAGGCAGAAGGTTTTACTCTGTATAACTGGAAGCTTTTTAGCCGGGGTGCACTGCAATCAGACTGGAAATCAGAAGTAATGTTATGCTTGGAAAGTAGTTTAATACGACATCTGCTCATTTCCACACTGGCCTCCCAGTGGGCCTGGGAAAACTGGCAACGTGTAGCTCTGTATCCCCCCAAAAGGTGCTGTTCTTGGAGGTGAGGATGGACACCTTCCTGAGTTACAAATGCAATGAAAAAATACTAGTAGCTAAGCTAATTTAACTCTGAAAATTGAGGTACAACTCTGGGCTTAAGGGCTTTTGTCCTCAATTTTGGCATCGCTGAAGGATTTCGTTTTGCCTTTCAGTAGAGCCGTATACCACAATACTCAAACTATGCTTACGTCTGACCATCGCTGGTCGACCAAGCCAGGTAGAAGTATGTCTATCTGGGCTATGGCTCAGCTAAGTACTACGTTCTGTAATCTGTTTTGTGCTTTTCAAGAACACGCACTTGGAGGATGACGAAAATTGCAATGTGTGCGGCACCTTGGGAAGGCTGTAGGCCTCAACTGAATACAATAACCTGAGCTGTTGAGGGACGGCTCAAGAAACCTCTTTTAATCAATTTATTTGTAGAGTGCTGAAAATATTACCCAAGACAGTCCAAATCAAATAACCACCTAAACACGTACCACCCTACACAGGTTCAGACATCATTGCACCCCAAGAAATTCTTATTATGAAGTACCGCGGTCAGCTCAGTTTGTGTAATAGGTGGCTCCTTCAATCAGTAATGCCCCCAGGCATCAGATGTAAGAGTTGCTGATACTTGTGATTCTACATTCAGGCAAGAAAGGTCAGACCCACATGAAGGTTCCCCATCTGCTGATTCCAGGAATCCAATGCAGTAGAAAATAAGAACTATTCTCCGATTGTGAAGACGTTTGAAATAGTCGCCAAGAGGACAAAGGCCGACAACGATAACATTTTGGAATCTAGACAAAATGTCATTTTTAAACACTTTTTAGAGTCTGGATAAATAGGAATGTGTAAGAAGGAGCCTGCAAGCTCTACAGATGTGATGTCCTGTTGATATGTAGGAAAATGACTACTGAGGTTATTATTTATTTATACATCACCATTAATTCCTTGGTGCTGTACGTGTGAAAACTGAGGTTATAAGTATCTAGAATATATTTTATGAATTAAAAAAAAATAAAATTTAGATTTCTGAGATAAAAAAAAAATTCTCTTTGATTTGCTGAATGATAATGTGAACAGACTCAGGGGTGTTATTCTGAGTTTATTTTATATTTTTCACATGATATTTAGGCCACAATTATCAAGTTTAGTGTTTTGCATGCCAGTCTTGACATAAGGTACTCTGGAGTAAGATGTGCCAAATTCATTCAGAGACATGCACCTCTTGATGAATTTGACACATCTTCCAGTAGCCAAGTGCCAGTATGAAAAGTTTACTCCATTCAGGGCTGGAGTACATTTCAGTGGTCATTCATGTGGTGTAAATTATGATGAATTTGTAGGTTGTGTTTGGACACCACCCTCCCTGCCAAACTCCACCTGCTTTTCAAAGAGTAGCAACAAAAAATGTTACAACATTTCAATGAGTTTTAAGCCAGAATTCTGGCAAGAGACATGACTTTTGGGTCTGAATGATGAGCTGTGAAATCTAATAAATTGTGACTACCATATCCAGAGCGGTCCTTGTGCTGCTCGAGTTTCTCATTAAATCTAAATGCCAGGAGAAAAGTTCATCTCCGTAAAGGGAACCTGTCACCCTAACCCCCCCCCCCAAGGCGGTTTTAACTGAAAGAGCCACCTTGTGCAGCACTAATGCTGCATTCTGTCAAGGTGGCTCTTTTAGTTCGGGTTCCTGCAAACGCTGCAATAATCGCTTTTATGATTTGTCCCTGATACCTTGAAATAGACCTGGGGGCAGGGCTTTCCCCCGGCTAGCCGTCACTCAAGGCCTCTGCGCATCGGGCGCCGCCTCCTCTTCCTTCATTAGCGTCTCCGGCGCCGCCAGCGCTGGAGCTCTACACCGTGTGGGTTCCATGTCCTCAAGCGACTTAGTACGCTAAACAGCCCCAAACCTGCATATTGCCCACTACTTTGGTGACAACCCACTTCATCAGGGAGACCAATTTACAGATTATACATATTGACCCAGCCATCCAGATAAACTGAACTCTTCTGAGGAAGGTCCACTTAGGACCGAAAACGTTCAACAACTATTGGTTCTGTGTCTGGACGCAAAATAAATTGAAAATTCTTTTCTTCACAAATGATTGAGTGCCAAGATATTTTTGACATTTGCTATTAGGGTTGGATACCCTACTTGGGCACCAACTTCTACGTCGCTGCAGTGTGCCGTATTTGTGCTAATCATCTGATCTAATGTCATTTTAAAAAAACACCGCTTGAAACCATTAAACACAGCGCAACGATCCTCTGTGCCCTGATATATATTGACAAAGACTGAGTAAGGTTGAAATATAAAATTTACACCTGTACACCTATTGGATTTACCAAATAAATTATCACTTGTACCAATATACCCTACTGGATAATATTTTGTGCCGACTCTAACCTCTGATATTACACGACACTGGTCATTTCTTCTAAGCACAATTCATCTATTGGAAGTAGTACAGTACTAGCTTATCTGCCAATAAGAGTATGTTAACGCAAAGTTTTTTTTAGGTGCTAACAATAAGCAAAAGAATAAATTAACTTCTATGTAAAAACAACTTACTGTTCATATGTTCAGCAGCTTGAGCGTCTCTTAACGGATTCAGATTTGTAACCCCCTTCCGACACATGACGTACAGTTATATCATATGCCGGCTCGCTGACTTTGATGCGGGCTCAGGATCTGAGCCTGCATGTTTACCGACAGATGATGACTGCGATGCTCCACCTGCGGCTGCTAACCCGCTAAATACCAGGGTCAATCTGTGACAGTGGTATTTACAGCATGTCGGCTGTAAAAAATATATAAAAATTAAAAGCCACCCCTCACCACCACCTCCTTCCCTCTATAAAAACTGAAATAAAAAAAAAAAACACATGTGATATCGCTACAGCTGTAAAAATCCAACCTATCAAAATATAAAACGAATTAACTCGATCAGTAACTATCATACCAAGGACGTGGGGAGGGGGAAACAACAAGTGAAAACTGTTTTTTTTTTCCAGCTGCTGCAACATCACAAAAAAGGAGGCGATCAAAACACTGAAAATGGTATCAATGAAAAATGCCTTGGCCCAGCTTCATCACCTGAAAACGTTACAAGACCTGGAAAATGGAGATTCAAGCAAAATACTATCTGAGTTTTTTCACCATTTAAGAAAAAAAAAAAAAACTATGCAATGTCTGGCATCACTGTAATCCTACTGACCTGGAATATTATATATTTCAAGAACATTTTGACTGTATAATAAATGCAGTAAATAAAAATTAAAGAAAAAATTCTGGAATTGCACTTTTTTCGCTATTTCACTGCACTTGGTATTTTTCTCTCCCTCGCAATCCAGTATGGATGGAATCAATCAAAACGCGTCGTGCACAAAATAAACCCTGAGGCGCGTAGGTCAACGAAGAAAAGGTTATAGCTCTTGGAAGAAGGGGAGGAAAAAAATAAAAGTGCAAAAACGAAAAAATGCCTGGTCTGGAAAGGGTTAAAGACGCCAAGTGGTTTAAAAGAAAAAAAAAAAACCTGACAATTCTTCAGGTGTTTTCCCACTATGAAGATGTTTTATTACTTTACAATATAAATCGATGAGGAGCTTCAACAGATGCAGCTTTTTTTTCAGGCATTTTGTCAATGTATTACAAAAAAAAATTCATGTTTAAAGCAAGCTGTAATTTCATTAGCATACTACTGAATGCAAAAATGTAACCACTGTGTAATGTAGCCTACAGAAGGGTGCAAAAACAGGAGAAAACATTGAAAACCCATGTAAAATTCATACATGAGGCTTTTTCTGGTACTTTGCAACTGCACAAGCTTTTTTTTGGATGACTATCTTAATGTGCAACTAAAAGATTTTTTTAAGAGATTTTTTTAAATAAATTTCTGTTAACTCTATAAAGTTTGCTGAACTGTAGAAAAAAAAAAAACCATGGGACTGCACATCCAAGAATCATAAGCAACTATAAAGTTATGTTGAAGAACCCATGAAGAAAACACAAAGTCTGAAAATGGGCATCCCTACTTTACAGATCCACGAGGAACCGATGCAAGAAGTGTAATGGGAATTTGTATGGGCCCCTAAACCAGGGCTGTGAAGTTGGTAAGCCAAACCTCCGACTCCTCAATTTTCATGGCACTGATTGACTCCACGACTCCGAATCCACAGCCCTGCTTTATACGAGTCTCGCAGCCCTGGTAATGGTCTGCCGTACCATTTATGCTCCGAGTGCAATTACCGTATATATTTCTCCATAAAATAGACTGCGGCCATTTGGCCACCAACGTGCAAAATAGAGCTATAAACCAGCTCCAGCCCCGAGGTGACAGCACAGACCTTGCTATGAAGACACAAAGGTGATGCCTGCACATCCCCACAAAGCTGAAGCGCTGGCACAGACCAACCATTCTTTTTCACATTTCCTATTCTGAGGCTGCTGTTAGAACAACAGAGTCCCACCGGCTTGGCGAGCTGCCTGCTGGGGAGAGGCAAAGTCAACTGTGGAATGCGAGAGGGAAAAAAACACCACAGACTTTTGGGGCCGAGCTTGGATTTCCTTCATTTCAAATTCTAGAAGTTTGGTCTAACAAACAAAAACGTAGTGATCAGAAGAAATGACAAACCATTCTGTGTCCTCCTCCTTCTCGGAGAGGCCTACAATCCCCAACTCTCCAACTATTGTGCCATGAAACCCACAAGGTGCCCACTAGAAAGCCACGGGCTGCGGCCTGAGCCATGCCCAGCAGCCAGTGCCATGCCAAGCAGCCAGTGCCGTATACATTGCACTCACCCCGGGTAACGTCCTTCCTTTTCCTGTGCAGATGTCGCAGCATGAAGCAAAGTTTCCATACATCTATGACCGAGAAGACCAGGACACATGAAGCGCTTCGCCTCCTGTACGCTGCTTTTCTGAAGAAGAGATGGTTCCCACTTGTCTCAGACATAACACATAGTAATAAACCGTCCGGCTGAAATCATTTCTTACCTGCTGTCAATGGACAGACTTGTACAGCTCATGTTATTTTCTGCGCCTCCCCCCACATGTGCGGAGGAGAGATTTGTAGGGCTGCTGCCCACTCAGTTATGCTGTGCCTTGGCTAGACTGTGTGTGTGGGAGGGAGAATCACGACGGCAGTGACGATCACACAGTAAGTTCCTGAAAGTGCACCGAGCGTAGTCAGAGGAGTATTGTCCTCATGGAGAATTGTGATAGTATTACTAGAGGAGTAGGAGCGTCCCGGTATGGTGAGGAGCTCACGGCCGGCCGTGCAATACACATATTCGGTTTGGTGCCTCACACCGCGGGCTACAGAGACAACGGCTTCATTCAATCGTTTTTATTTTTGCAAACAAGAAAAAAGTAGTAATTGTAAATCAATGTGCTGGATACAATTTTCAGTCATTTTCCTGCCATAAGTCCAATTTTTTTTTTTTTTTTAAATCTGTGATCATCTCCCCCTACCCATTAAAAAGCAAAAAACAGACAACACATTACTGGCGCCCGTGTGCTGCCTTTTACTTATATTTTTCCATTTCAATGGTCTGGACAATTTTTATCATGGATCCATAAGCACATTTTTTTCTTTGCTTTTTCTGTGGAATGAATGTTTTGCAAGCGTAAACAGCCCTATAGATTGCTGACTGCAAGTTCTGTCCATGAAACGCATGAGCAGAAGAGTTATGTGAACTGCACACGTGTGAACGAGGCGTGAGGGTAAATGCACACAATGAGGATATGTAGAAATCACATCTCACACTTCAGACCACAACAAGCAGAGTCCAGTATAGTCATCAGACAGAGTTGGCCGTGATCACATCTGTGCCAATACTCGGAGCCTCTGTACACAACTCCATCACATTGGAAAAAACGGACTTCATAAAAAAGGCAAGTGTAAATCAATGGCGTCCGTCGGGCGGCAAATGCCAAACCTCAGTTATAAAAAAGAAAAGATGGAGGCAGCACTCCGTTTGTAGTGAAAAAAAGCTTATTTCATCAGCCCAGAAAGCGACGTTTTCGGTCCCAACAGGAGCCTTTCTCAAGCTTGAGAAAGGTTCCTGTTGGGACCGAAATGTCGCTTTCTGGGCTGATTAAATAAGCTCTTTTTCACTATAAACGGTGTGCTGCCTCCTTTTCTTTTTTATTGCATACATTTTTCACATGTGAATTGACTTGCTGTACAGACTTTAAAATCCGCAGAATATAAAAAATCATTTTTTAAGTGGACTTTGTATTGCCCAAGATAAAATCTGCAACAAGATCAGCACGTCACACTTGAAAATCTACAGTGAAAAATCTATAACTATTCAGCAACATTTGCATTTACCCAAAAACTCCTTAGGGCTTGTTCACACTTTTTTTTTTCCCACTGCAAAAAAAAAAAAGCAAAAGTGTTTTCACTGTACCAGCAAAGTCTATGACATTTCTGAAATCTCATGCATGTGCTGCTTTTTTTTTTTCCTTGCAGATGTGACGCATTTTCCAATCTGCAGATTCTTGCATTCTCTGCTGCTGTTTTCACTAATGGAAATGAATGGTGAAAAAAAAGCCCATCAAAAATGCATCCAAATAAACTCAAAATTGGATGACGTCCTCATAAGGGATAAATGACAGTATGGGGAAAAAACAAACAAAAAAAAAACACAACAATTGATCTTGTGACCTGATGTTGGATACAGCAACTACAGCACTCGACCAGAAAACCTCCAACATCAACTTTGTGACCGATAACGGCCATGGGTCAGACCTGCTCATGGTGTTATTTCATTACTATGCTTGGCCTACATGACACCATCATATTCCACAGCGCTGTATAGACAACATTGCTGTCCCCATTAGTGCCCACAATCGACTTTCCCTATCAGTATGACTTTGGAGTGTAGGAGGAAACCGGAGAACCCGGAGGAAACCCACGCAAACACGGGGAGAACTTTCAAACTCCTTGCAATAGTTATCTTTAGTTGGACTTGAACCCAGGACCTCAGAGCTGCAAAGCAACCATGCTAACCACTGAGCCACCACGTAGGAAGGTATCCGTCATTTTTGTATGAATCGGACTCATCACTGTCCAAAATCTGTAGTGTTTAGCCAGATTATTGTAAGAGAAAGACTATGTGCACACACTGTGGAAAGGTGTGCGGATTTTTCCGCGCTGATTTTGGTAAATCCGCAGGAAACCTGCACTGAGGAATTACTTCGGAATTACCGTGGTTTTTGTGCGGATTCCACCTGCGGTTTTACATCTGCGGATTCCTATTGCGGAACAGGTGTAAACTGTTACGGAATCCGCACAAAGAGTTGACATGCTGTGGAATAAACAATGCAGCGTTCCGGCGCGTTTTTTCCCGCAGCATTTTGTTTTCCATAGGTTTACATGGTACTGTAAACTCATGGAAAATTGCCGCGAATCCACAGCGGCCAATCCACTGCGGATCCGCAGCAAAATCCGCAACGTGTGCACATACCCTAAGGGGCGATTAGAAAACCTCAATAGTGCTGCTTAGACACATGCTATGACAAGAAACAGAGAGGGAGGAAAATAAACAAATGGTAAACTTTCACTTTCCAGCAAACTTTGTGACGCACACACTCTCTTCCCGCTACACGGACAGTCACCCTGAGTCACTGTTATATACAGGCACATATCAAGGTGGGACACGTGCAGTCATAAAACAAGCTATTACGGTCACATTTACATCTGTCACTCAGCCGACAGGCAGGGCAGGGAAAGGTAGACGGCCTAAACTAAGAGAATGGAACAGTTCCCTGTATAGCCGGGAGGCAAAAAGTGTTCGTGAATATGGAGGAATTAAGAGTGAAACCGAGCGCTGCACCCACTTCATTCTCAACATCACTGGGGGTCCATGAAAACGGACATCACTGACGCTGATTTTGTATCATATATTTTTCCACTGTAAGATGGGAAAAAGCCCTTCCGAGGTGACCTGTCCTGTGCACTATGCTGCCCTCGCCTGCACCAGTCACTTAGGTTTATTTGTGCGAGTTTTGTAGAAATTACATTTTACCCGTCGGACCACAACAAGCAGAGTCCGCTGCGTGGGAAAGGTCCAATATATTCATCAGACAGATCTGGCCGTGCTGACATCCAGGGAGTCAGTAAGCCAAACCTCCGACTCCACAGCCCTGCTCACATTTGTGCCAAGGCTCACAGCCACGGCTCACAACTCCGTCAGGTTGGAAACACCGGACAAAGGAGTACAGTATAAACAAATGGGGTCGGTCAGGTGATGTATCGGGAACGGATTGTGATTAACACAGCCTTAGGCTGCCGTCACACTAGCAGTATTTGGTCAGTATTTTACATCAGTATTTGTAAGCCAAAACCAGGAGTGGAACAATTAGAGGAAAAGTATAACAGAAACATATGCACCACCTCTGTATTTATCACCCACTCCTGGTTTTGGCTTACAAATACTGAGGTAAAATACTGACCAAATACTGCTAGTGTGACGCCGGCCTAAGGCAGTGGCCCCAACCTTTCTGACCTGGAGAGCCACATTCAGCTCAGAGAGGGTCGCGAGCCACATCCAGCTCCCACTCACGTCACAGTTATGGCAATCAAAGACCCCATTACTGGTATAATGACAACAAAATCTTTTCTACAGAAATCACCCGAAAGCAGTATACCAAGATCCAGGGGTTCCCACAATACCCCCATTCAATATTCTACCAACCTATTGTCGCACCCAGCTTCATGTGTCTCTCCTGATAGGTGGCATCGTCCTGTCTCCAGGTTACCATAGTTAAATTATCTCTAGAAATATGTGTATCCAAATCTGTTCTTCTGTGCAGAGCTGCTCACAAAAGTCACCATTTTGAGATGTGCTCTTCATACCCATTTGGTAAACCTGGAGCTAATGCACCAAGATGGCAGACAGCCGCGAGCCGCAATTCATGGGACCGCGAGCCACATGTGTCTCCCGAGCTACAGGTTGGGGAGTCCTGGCCTAAGGCCTCATTCAGATGTCAAGGTTTTCTTATACAAGTGAAGAACTGACCAAGTGCTCACAGATTTTTTTCACTGGCCCCTAGCCTTGCATATTTTGATCTGACACTTGGATCAATATTGGACATTTCTCCATGATCTTGCATGGACCACTTGGTCTTAGGAAAATAATCTGACATGCACGGCCCCCGAGATTATCAGAATTACGAGTGCTGGCCATTAAAAAAAAAAACAAAACCTGACAGCACTCATACATGAAAAGCTCACATATGAATGAGCAGTCTAGAGCCAGATTCTGATTTTTGTGCAGGAGTCCTACCCCTGTGATTTTCACAGATCGCACTCATACTTGTGATCGTCTATGGGGCCATTCATATGTCAGTAATTTTTCAAAAATAGAGGAGACATTTCCAATTTCGATCTCACGGTCAGATCAGAATCGGCAATAAAATCTATGAAAAGAATTCATGCATCAGCGTGCAGTTCGATTTTCATAGACTGTAAGAATGGAGGTGGAGACCATGTTTTTGTTTTTTTTTCCTTCCACGTACAAGAAAATTGGGTGACACTTGGACCACACTCTGATTGGGAAAATTGGAAGGTCTTAGTCGTATGTCTGCCAGTTGCCGCTGGGAACAGTCAACACTTGTTGTCAGACACGCCCGTGACAGTTGGGTTGTCACTATGTCTATTTCAATATTGCAATTCAGAAATACCATTAAGTTTCCATGGAAAGTGGGGGATGGGGCCAGTGCCACCTATTTTTGGGTATAACAGGATCGGACTGGATGAACTCTAACTTGCCCAACGACTGAGCGCGTCCTCAGACATGAAGGTGTAAGAAGACCCTATGTTTATCGTGTCGGCCGGCTGTAATATCGGTGTAATTTAGCAGACATGACCCAAGTATTTCCTCTCGAACAACCCAATCCTATAGGGTTACCGGGTTATGAATGAAAAACAGCCGTTGCTAGACAAAGTCAATAACAATATGTAACGGATACATATGCTGACATAAGTCAGCACTACATCCGCCATAATTAGTGCTATTCCCGGCTATTTCCATGGTGGCACATTTTCAATAGTCCTGTTTTCCACCCTCCGCCGGCTATTCACAGTGTGCATTGATGGCTGTGGACACATGGTCAATCCCATCAGCTTTGTTCCCTCCTCCACACTTTTATATCCAGACCGGTGCGCTGAAAATAGAATTCCCACAACTGTTCCTACGGCTCAGCTATTTTCTGTCAGCATTAAACACATCCTCAGGAAAACCTCATCTTACTTACAACACAATACAACAGCGGCCGTTGTGTCTCTGCCAGCTCTGCTCCTGGTAAGATAGCCACCATGAGTACTGGGGAGGAGAGGGACGGAAATGCACGTCTGTCCTGGGGGGGCACAACAGTGAAGATGGGACCGGCCGCTAAACACACTGATTTGTCCAACTTACGAATATTTTCCCATTTTAATGTAACTCTTTACTTAACCCTATTTATACAAATGTGCCAAAACATGGTGAAGCTACAGAGCCAATATGATGGTAGTAGGCGCCCTGCTGCTGGACCGCCTGAAATCTGCACTAATCTGTGCAGTGATCCAGCAGCAGGGTACAATTTCCCTGCAGCACCACTTTAGAAGAAGGAAACATTACACAGGATTCCCTGAAAACCAAGGGCTGTGCAAATAATGCAACATATGTGGTCCTCCATAGCCCCCATTACAGCTGTTTTGGCTAAAAATTGGGGGTCCTGAATGGGTGTTTCTTCATGGGCGGTCTCTAGACGACCCCCTCCTCTACGACATGCATGCGTCCTAATAGGGCAGTGACTAATAGAATGGTATTTAACAGGGAGAAATGCAAGATTCTACATCTGGGAAAGAAAAATAAAAATAACATCTACAGAATGGGAGGACTAGAACTAAGCAACAGCACGTGTGAAAAAGACCTGGGTATACTAATAAATCACAGACTGCACATGAGTCAACAGTGTGATGCAGCAGCAAAAAAGGCAAACACAGTTATAGGATGTATTAAGAGAAGCATAGAGTCTAGATCACGTGAAGTAATTATCCCCCTCTACTCCTCCTGGGTCAGGGCTCATCTGGAATACTGTGTCCAGTTCTGGGCACCACATTTTAAAAATGGCAACTGGAGCAAGTTCATAGAAGAGCGACCAGAATGGTGAGCAGACTGAATAGTATGTCCTAAGAGGAACGGTTAAAGGATCTGGGAATGTTTAGCTTGCAAAATAGAAGGCTAAGATGAGATTTAATAGCTGAATGGATGTCACACTGTAGAGGGATCATCATTATTCTCATTTGCACATTGAAACACGAGAAGCAATGGAATGAAACTGAAAGGGGGAAGATACAGATTAAATATTAGAAAAACATTTTTGAGGGTGATCAACGAGTGGAACAGGCTGCCACGAGAGGTGGAGAGTTCTCCTTCAATGGAAGTCTTCAAACAGGCTGGACACACATCTATCTGAGACAGTTTAGTGAATCCTGCATTGAGCAGGGGGTTGGACACGACGACCTTTGAGGTTCCTTTCCAACTCTAAGGGTATGTGCACACGATGCAGATTTAGTGCAGATTTAATGCAGAACTGCAGCAGATTTTTCTGCAGCAGAAATGCTGCAGAACTGCACGGTGATTTACAGTACAATGTAAATCAATGTGAAAAAAAGCTGTGCACATGGTGCAGAAAATCTGCGCAGAAACGCTGCAGATTTCAAAGAAGTGCATGTCACTTCTTTTGTGCAGTTCTGCAGCGTTTCTGCGTCCCTCCATTTATAGAAATCCACAGTGGTAAAATCTGCACACAAAAAAAAAAACACACACCTGCGGATTCAGCCAGGAGATGCAGATTTAGTGCAGAAAATTCTGCACCACATTTCCTACGTGTGCACATAGTAACATTCCACGATTCTAACAGAATATACAGGTGATTCTCACAAAATTAGATTATCATCAAAAAGTTCATTTCAATTCTTCAATACAAAAAGTGAAACTCATATTATATAGAGTCATTACAAACAGAGTGATCTATTTCAAGTGTTTATTTCTGTTAATGTTGATGATTATGGCTTACAGCCAATGAAAACTCAAAAGTCATTATCACAGTAAATTGGAATACTTTATGATACCCATGTTTGTAAAGACTATATAATATATGAGTTTCACTTTTTGTATTGAAGAACTGAAATAAATTAACTTTTTGATGATATTCTAATTTTGTGAGACACATCTGTATATTTAAAGCAAATCTGTCACTCCCTGAACCATTTTGATCTATCACTATGGGCATACAGGTAATAGAAGGGTTTAACAAGTCTTACTTGTATGCCTCATAGTTGAAATGTAGATTTTGAGAAATTAATTTCTAATGTTATATGCTAATGATTTCTTCCAGACTCCGGGGCGTGAAGTGCCTGGAAGAAATCACTGCCTCCTGACGTCATTATAATGAAGAGACTTGCTGATGCCTGCACACAAGTTCAATGCAGACACTGCCCATAGGACGGCAGACAGGGTTTGCATAACCGCGTGCGTGCATAGTGCATGTGCAGGATTACAGCGCTGATCAGGTCAGTGTGACGCTGAAGGGAGGGGGTACTGTTATAATGAGGTCAGGAGGCAGTAATTTCTTCAAGGCACTGCACACCTCGGAAACTGGAAGAAATAATTAGCATATAATATTATAAATTAATTTCTCAAGATCTTCATTGCATCTGATTTAACCATTCTATTACCTGTATGCCCATAGTGATAGATCAAAATGGCCCACAGCGTGACAGATACCCTTTAAAAAAATCATGATGTCCAATCCGCAGACAGGATGAATGAAAGTCTGGATGCACAATTGCAGCTGGGTAGATTTTAAAGGGAACCTGTCACCCCGAAAATCGCGGGTGAGGTAAGCCCACCGGCATCAGGGGCTTATCTGCAGCATTCTGCAATGCTGTAGATAAGCCCCCGATGTTACCTGAAAAAGGAGAAAAAGACGTTATATTATACTCACCCAGGGGCGGTCCCGCTGCTGGTCAGGTCAGATGGGTGTCTCCGGTCCGCTGCGGCGCCTCCCATCTTCATTACAAGACGTCCTCTTCTGATCTTCAGCCACGGCTCCGGCGCAGGCGTACTTTGCTCTGCCCTCTTGAGGGCAGAGGATAGTACTGCAGTGCGCAGGCGCCGGAAAGGTCAGAGGCCCGGCGCCTGCGCACTGCAGTACTTTGTCTGCCCTCAACAGGGCAGAGCAAAGTACGCCTGCACCAGAGCCGTGACTGAAGATCAGAAGAGGACGTCTTGTAATTCCATCCATTTTGACTAAAGCCCAAAAACCGATCCCAAATCAAAATGCTGCCACCACCATGCTTCATTTTGGTTATGATGTTCTTTTAGTAATGCACAGTTTTGGCTTTGCGCCAAAGATATCTTTTGGAATTATGGCCAAAAAGTTCAACTATGGTCTCATCAGGCCATAACACGTTTTCCCACATGCTTTTGACAGACTTAATGAAGGTTTTGGCAAAATATAGGCGGGCTTAGATGTCTTTCTTTGTAAGAAACAAATCCTGTCTTGCTCCCCTTCCCCACATGCCAGACATATGAAGAACTAGCTGAAGAGCCCGGCGTTGCCTGGGCATAGTAAATATCTGTGGTTAGTTATAGCACCTCACTTCTCTTATTTTCCCATCACGCCTCTCATTTTCCCAATCACATCTTTCATTTTCCCCCTCACATCTCTCATTTTCTCCCTCACACCTCTCATTTTCTCCCTCACTCCTCTCATTCCCCCCTAACACTTGTCATTTTAACCTCACATCTGTCATTTTCTGATCACTCCACTATTTTTCCTCACTTCTCTCATTTTGCACTCACACCTTTTCATTTTCACCTCATCACCTCAGTATATACATGTTTGTCATCTCCCTTATATATAGTATACATCTGTATGTCATCTCCTGTATATAGTATATACCTGTATGTCATCTCCCCTGTATATAGTATATACCTGCTGTGTGTCATCTCCCCTATATATAGTATATACCTGAATGCCATCTCCTTCTATATATAGTATATACCTGTATGTCATCTCCTCCTGTATATAGTATATACCTGTGTGTCATCTCCCCTGTATATAGTATATATCTGAGTGTCATCTCCTCCTGCATATAGTATATACCTGCATGTCATCTTCTATATATAGCATATACCTGTATGTCATCTCCTCCTGTATATAGTATACCTGTGTGTCATCTCCCCTGTATACAGTATATATCTGAGTGTCATCTCCTCCTGCATATAGTATATACCTGCATGTCATCTTCTATATATAGCGTATACCTGTATGTCATCTCCTCCTGTATATAGTATATACCTGTATGTCATGTCCTCCTGTATATATATGTACCTATATGTCATCTCCTCCTCTATATAGTATATACCTGTGTGTCATCTCTCCTGTATATAGTATATATCTGTGTGTCATCTCCCCTGTATATAGTATATACCTGTGTGTCATCTCCTCCTGTATTAGACCTCGTTCACACGTTATTTGCTCAGTATTTTTACCTCAGTATTTGTAAGCTAAATTGGCAGCCTGATAAATCCCCAGCCAACAGGAAGCCCTCCCCCTGGCAGTATATATTAGCTCACACATACACATAATAGACAGGTCATGTGACTGACAGCTGCCGTATTTCCTATATGGTACATTTGTTGCTCTTGTAGTTTGTCTGCTTATTAATCAGATTTTTTTTTGAAGGATAATACCAGACTTGTGTGTGTTTTAGGGCGAGTTTCGTTTGTCAAGTTGTGTGTGTTGAGTTGCGTGTGGCGACATGCATGTAGCGACTTTTGTGAGATGAGTTTTGTGTAGCAACATGCGTGTAGCAACTTTTTGTGTGTCGAGTTACATGTGACAGGTTAGTGTAGCAAGTTGTGTGCAGCAAGTTTTGCGCATGGCGAGTTTTGCGCGTTGCGAGTATTATGTGTGGTGCCTTTTGAGTATGTGCAAGTTTTGTGTGAGGCAACTTTTGCATGTGTTGCAACTTTTGTGCATGTGGCAATTTTTCCGCGTGTGCAAGTTTTGCGTGTGGAGTTTTTCATGAGGAGAATTTTGCACTTGTGGCGAGTTTTGCAAGAGCCTAGTTTTTGCATGTGGCGAGTTCTGCGCGTGGCGAGTTTTGAGTGGCGACTTTTGTGTTTTGACTTTTATGTGGCGAGGTTGGTGTATTTGTGGTGAAATGTGTGTTGAGGGTAATATGTGTTCAAGCACGTGGTAGTGTGTGACGCATTTTGTGTGTGTTCATATCCCCGTGTGTGGTGAGTATCCCATGTCGAGGCCCCACCTTAGCAACTGTACGGTATATACTCTTTGGCGCCATCGCTCTCATTCTTTAAGTCCCCCTTGTTCACATCTGGCAGCTGTCAATTTGCCTCCTACACTTTTCCTTTCATTTTTTCCCATTATGTAGATAGGGGCAAAATTGTTTGGTGAATTGGAAAGCGCGGGGTTAAAATTTCACCTCACAACGTAGCCTATGACGCTCTCGGGGTCCAGACGTGTGATGGTGCAAAATTTTGTTGCTGTAGCTGCGACGCTTCCAACACTTTTCCTTTCACTTTTTCCCCATTATGTAGATAGGGGCAAAATTGTTTGGCGAATTGAAACGCGCGGGGTTAAAATTTCACCTCACAACGAAGCCTATGACGCTCTCAGGGTCCCGACGTGTGACTGTGCAAAATTTTGTTGCTGTAGCTGCGACGCTTCCAACACTTTTCCTTTCACTTTTTTCCCCATTATGTAGATAGGGGCAAAATTGTTTGGTGACTTGGAACGCGCGGGGTTAAAATTTCGCCTCACAATATAGCCTATGACGCTCTTGGGGTCCAGACGTGTGACTGTGCAAAATTTTGTTGCTGTAGCTGCGACGCTTCCAACACTTTTCCTTTCACTTTTTCCCCATTATGTAGATAGGGGCAAAATTGTTTGGTGAATTGGAAAGCGCGGGGTTAATATTTCACCTCACAACGTAGCCTATGACGCTCTCAGGGTCCAGACGTGTGACTGTGCAAAATTTTGTGGCTGTAGCTGCGACGGTGCAGATGCCAATCCCGGACATACACACACACACACACACACACACACACACACACACATTCAGCTTTATATAGTAGATATGGGGGATTGTGGTCACATGCAGTACATAACCAGTACTAGTTGCCACCTCTTTAAAGGGAACCTGACACAGCGCGCGATCTGCGCTGTAATCCCTTGCATCGGTGGGGGCGGCCATCTTCCTGTGGCCGCGCGAGTTTGCATCTCGGCTTTGGGAAAATGGCCGCCGCGATCTCTAATGCGCACGCGCGGCTGCCCGCGGCCATTTTCCTGAAGCCCCGTGCAGCAGAGTACTCCATCTGCGCACGCGCGGCCACAGGAAGATGGCCGCCCCCACCGATGCAAGGGATTACAGCGCAGATCGCGCGCTGTGTCTTCACGTGGGCGCAGGGAAGTCGGAACTCTGGACATGCGCACACCACTACGCCACCAACGGAAAGCTGGGGAAGAAAAGAGCGCTGTGAACACGCCCACCTGACCAGACCAGCCTGATTGACAGGCGAAAACGGCGACTTTGGTAATGTATTTCTCAGCATACATGGGGAATCGGGGTACACTACATACACTATAGTAACGCACAGCGCAGGCCCTATTTAACAGTATTTATAGCTCAATCTCAAAAAACGGGGTGACAGGTTCCCTTTAATGTTGCTGAAAGGGACTCTGTCACCTGAATTTGGCGGGACTGGTTTTGGGTCATATGGGCGGAGGTTTTGGGTGTTTGATTCACCCTTTCCTTACCCACTGGCTGCAATATTGGATTGAAGTTCATTCTCTGTCCTCCATAGTACACGCCTGCGCAAAGCAATCTTGCCTTGTGCAGGTGTGTACTATGGAGGACAGAGAATGACCTTCAATCCAATATTGCAGCCAGCATGCAGCCAGCAAGTAAGGAAAGGGTGAATCAAACACCCGTAAACTCCGCCCATATGACCCAAAGCCAGTCCCGCCAAATTCAGATGACAGAGTCCCTTGAAGGCCTCTTGGTACTTTCAAGACAAATTTTCTTCTTGCCTTTTCATTAATTTTTGGTGGGACTGCCATTTCTATAGGGAATGCCACAGTTCGTCATGAGTTAGACAAGATGTGACATCCTGTCCTGCCCATTTTGTCAGAGCTGGGAGAAACCAAAAGTTGCAAAATTTTGCAAATTTTCAAAGCTTTTACACCACAATTCTAGCTTGAAAGGTTTGATGTATAGGGCCCCATGGCTTTTGCTGTAGAAGGCAACTAAGAAAAAGGAAAATCCTACTAGAACAGCTAAACATTAAAAATCACAATAAATGAAACGGCGCTTGAGGGTGTGTAATAAGGAAAAAACACAGAATAAAACGCAATAGAATAGTCGCTTAGTAGTACGGTATAGTACACAAACGTGTGGCTCCTTTAAATTTAGCTGAGACACTACATGCTACCGCTGCAATTGCCCAGTACGAACTGGTGCAAATGACGTAGTGCCCAGAATGTGAATGTATAAATTCAAATGGCAGTCACCACTTAATGCAAAAAGATGTCGCCCCTTTAAATATACACCATTTGTTGGGGTCACTGAGGTGGGCCAGTTGATGAGATGGTATAGATGAAGCAGTGCCCAAGATTTAGATTCAAGGGAAAAGTACAACAAGAGTAGAATAAAAACAGATTTTTTTTTGCACGTTTTTCTTTGGTGTTAATTTACGGACTGTTTTTCTGTATATATGGACAAACAAGATGTAAAACAAAATAATAATAATAATAATAATAATAATAAAAAAAAAAAAAGAGATGAGGGATTAGCAGCATTGAACAACTTAAACTCCAGATCTTATGACTCCAAATTTAGAGTAAAAAGAAAAGGGAAATTCTAAAACTAGGATCAAATCTAAATCGGGAACAAAACAAAAAAATAAAAGATTTTCAAAATGCTCCCTCCTGAGACTGCACCACTCCGGTCTTTGTCCAATATTTCAGACCAGTCCCAGTCGGGCCTCAGGAGTAGGTAAGGCCCTTTTCACACATCAGTTTTTTGCCATCAGTCGCAATCCGTTGAATTTTGAAAAAAAAAATGGATCCAGCGACTGATGCCACCAGATTCGTTTTTTTTCTCATAGACTTGTTGTTCCCCTAAACGGCGAAAATTGTTTGTCCGGCGGCCGGAGACAAAAGGACATAGTAACTTTTTGGTGTCCGTCGAAAAAACGGACAGCGACGGATCCATCGCCGTCCGCCGTTTGCTAGAATGGAAATGACGGAATCCTGCGACGGATTCAGTATTTTTTAATTGAGCATGCTCCGATCCAATTAGCCAGATCCGCTAGTTGGAGCCGTCCAAAAATCGGATCCGTCGCATCAGTTTTTCCACAATCTGCAACGGATCCGTCGATCCAACGGATTGTGACTGACGGCAAAAAACAGATGTGTGAAAGGGGCCTAAGGCAACGTTCACATTAGCGTTCCGCTAATGTGCGTCGCTGTTGCGTCGGCGACGCAGCGCCCCTATGTTTAACATGGGGGACGCGTGCGTTTTTTTTGTTGCGTTTTCCGACACGTGCGTCGTTTCCGACGCTAGCGTCGGACGCAAGAAAATGCAACAAGTTGCATTTTTCGTGCGTCCGATTTTCGTCAAAAACGACGCACGCGTCGCAAAACGCGTTTTTGCGTGCGTTTGCGCGCGTTTTTGTGCGTCGTGCGTTGCCGACGCAGCGGCGCGCAACGCTAATGTGAACGTAGCCTTAGACATACTTCCCAGACAACATTTATTCACGTAGATTTCAATTTGACATAACATAATTAGTAATAACAAATGTAATGCTGAATATGGTAATATCAGGCTTTTCATCAGCATAAAATATCATTTTAGGAAGAGGCAGCAGATGTTTCATCCGAAATGAGTGAGTGTGAAGCAGCCGCTGATCGGCTGCAGGACTCATGTGGTATAACGTCAAGCAATCCCCTGCACCAGAGGTGAGCACAGGTTGTTTTTTTACATGGTGGAATATGGCGATTGAAAAAAGGTAGTCTGAATAGTGGAAAACCCCTTTAAATAGAGCGAAGGACCACAGGAAAAAGCGACCCAGTCTAATTAAATCAGTGTCATGTGATACCAGAGGACTACCTATCACTACACTGCTCGTGTTTGTTACTGTACGGATATACGGTATAGCCAAGTTGGCAAAATCTGCCTAGTAGCTCTGGCCTAATGAACATTTTTGGATATAACCAATTTCTACTTCTTTAGGACAAGTTAATGTTTTAACAAATGCAGTTGCTCAGGGACTTGTTGTAAAGGGAGAGTTCTCCTATTCTGTAATTTTTTTTTAATTTTTTTTTTTGAGTGGGCAGTCCCTCTCCTTTAGCATTCCCCCTGCACTATTGGTGCCGGAACTACCTTTTCCCTCACTTCCCAGCGTACAGTTTGACAGACAGGGAAGCAGTGAGACTTGACTCTACTTCATGTGAAAATTGTCTAAAAGAAGAATTTAAAATAAAGCAGCTATGCTGAACATGTGGCACTACATAAATCACAAAAAACAGACTTTCATATCAACTTTTTACTTGAAGTAGAATGAAACAAGTTTGTGGAAGTCAACATTTTACTCAAATGCAAAGTACACTCGGGGGATCATCAAGGAATGTTATCACACCGTATATAGAGCGAACTGCCCTGGGATTGCTGGACAACGTCATAGAGAAAAAGAAGAGAAATACAGTCTTTCATCGAGTTTCTCACTGAGGAAATCAGCAATTTCTTATTAAAATAAATGCACATTCAGAGAATAAAAATTATAAATTTTGAGATCATTAAAAAGTGATCACCCAGCAATGGTATGTCTTTGAATCTAGGGCGAGGAATAAAAACTCAATTACTTAACATATCAAAGATCACTAAGAGCTGCCACCAACAGTAGTAACTCCAGCCCGGGCCTCGCTGCAGGACGCACATAGTAACTCCAGCCCGGACCTCGCTGCAGGACGCACATAGTAACTCTGGCCCAGGCCTCGCTGCAGGACGCACATAGTAACTCTGGCCCAGGCCTCGCTGCAGGACGCACATAGTAACTCTGGCCCAGGCCTCGCTGCAGGACGCACATAGTAACTCTGGCCCAGGCCTCGCTGCAGGACGCACATAGTAACTCTGGCCCAGGCCTCGCTGCAGGACGCACATAGTAACTCCGGCCCGGGCCTCGCTGCAGGGCACACATAGTAACTCCGGCCCAGATCTCACTGCAGGACGCACATAGTAACTCCAGCCCGGGCCTCGCTGCAGGACGCACATAGTAACTCTGGCCCAGGCCTCGCTGCAGGACGCACATAGTAACTCCAGCCCGGGCCTCGCTGCAGGACGCACATAGTAACTCCGGCCCGGGCCTCGCTGCAGGACGCACATAGTAGCTCCAGCCCGGGCCTCGCTGCAGGACGCACATAGTAACTCCGGCCCAGGCCTCGCTGCAGGACGCACATAGTAACTCCGGCCCGGGCCTCGTTGCAGGACGCACATAGTAACTCCGGCCCGGGCCTCGCTGCAGGACGCACATAGTAACTCCGACCCGGGCCTCGCTGCAGGACGCACATAGTAACTCTGGCCCAGGCCTCACTGCAGGACGCACATAGTAGCTCCAGCCCGGGCCTCGCTGCAGGACGCACATAGTAACTCCGGCCCAGGCCTCGCTGCAGGACGCACATAGTAACTCCGGCCCGGGCCTCGTTGCAGGACGCACATAGTAACTCCGGCCCGGGCCTCGTTGCAGGACGCACATAGTAACTCCGGCCCGGGCCTCGCCGCAGGACGCACATAGTAACTCCGACCCAGGCCTCGCTGCAGGACGCACATAGTAACTCTGGCCCAGGCCTCACTGCAGGACGCACATAGTAGCTCCAGCCCGGGCCTCGCTGCAGGACGCACATAGTAGCTCCAGCCCGGGCCTCGCTGCAGGACGCACATAGTAGCTCCAGCCCGGGCCTCGCTGCAGGACGCACATAGTAACTCCGGCCCAGGCCTCGCTGCAGGACGCACATAGTAACTCCGGCCCGGGCCTCGTTGCAGGACGCACATAGTAACTCCGGCCCGGGCCTCGCTGCAGGACGCACATAGTAACTCCGACCCAGGCCTCGCTGCAGGACGCACATAGTAACTCTGGCCCAGGCCTCACTGCAGGACGCACATAGTAGCTCCAGCCCGGGCCTCGCTGCAGGACGCACATAGTAACTCCGGCCCAGGCCTCGCTGCAGGACGCACATAGTAACTCCGGCCCGGGCCTCGTTGCAGGACGCACATAGTAACTCCGGCCCGGGCCTCGCTGCAGGACGCACATAGTAACTCCGACCCAGGCCTCGCTGCAGGACGCACATAGTAACTCTGGCCCAGGCCTCACTGCAGGACGCACATAGTAACTCCGGCCCGGGCCTCGCTGCAGGACGCACATAGTAACTCCGGCCCAGGCCTCACTGCAGGACGCACATAGTAACTCCGGCCCGGGCCTCGCTGCAGGACGCACATAGTAACTCCGGCCCAGATCTCACTGCAGGACGCACATAGTAACTCCGGCCCGGGCCTCGCTGCAGGGCACACATAGTAACTCCGGCCCAGATCTCACTGCAGGACGCACATAGTAACTCCGGCCCGGGCCTCGCTGCAGGGCACACATAGTAACTCCGGCCCAGATCTCACTGCAGGACGCACATAGTAACTCCGGCCCAGATCTCGCTGCAGGGAGCACATAGTCGGATCAACATCATTCATGCACAGGTAAAATGTGCTACATGACTCCTCTCTATATCCTTGGTCTCAGACTTCAGTTCACAGCTGTTCGTCTATTGCTCCTGTTCACACAATGATATTGGAAGAGAAAAAAATACTAAAATCAGTAGCAGTCTCTTGGCCACAACATGGCAGAAGCAATCTGCCAGAATAAATTGCATGTTATTTAAAGCATGTTCACAGTTTTTGGGGGGTGGATTTTTCCTACTTGTTTTAAGCACTTGACTGTTTCAGAACGATGAAGTGGTGAAAAGAAGAGACAAAAGACTGAACACATGCACAGCATTGTCATTTTTACATTGCTGTGGGGGTGTGTTCATTTTTTTTTGCAATGGTTTCGCAACACTTTTTCAGGCGAGTTCCAGGAGGAATCCATCTGAAAAAGACAGTGTGCACATATCTTTATTCTTCATGAAAAGCTGCTGGATAAGGGTAAGTTCAGATGAACGTATTTTTGGTTCATGTGCAGCAGTGTTTCCCAAATCCAGTCCTCACGGACCCCAACAGGTCATGTTTTCAGGATTTCCTTAGTATTGCACAGGTGATGGAAGTATCAGGAGTTCTCTCACTTGTGCAGCACTATGGAAATCCTGAAAACATGACCTGTTGGGGTCCGTGAGGACTGGAGTTTAGGAAATACTGATGTACAGTTTTTGTGGAAGAATGATCCAAACGGATCCAATGTTAGCCTGTGTGTTAGTTCACACGGGCCGTTTTTACAGCAAGTCCGTGCTCTAATCTGGTCTGATTTATGGATGAGATGGCAGCTATTTACATGTGATGCGGATGAGACTGGTTCGATAAATTGCGTGGATCATGCGAATAGCCTAAACCACAGTGAATGGCCCTAATCCTCGTGGGTTTTGGGGGTAAAACAACTGCTCTGCTGAACAGGTTACTTTTGCAGCTATTGAACTGAACTGTCAACTTTGTGAATCTATGAAAAATAAGCATATTTGGCATTATTAGATTGTTATTATAATTATTTTGCTTACACGGTACATGACATAGGCAAAAAACTCTACAACAAAAATGTGTAAAAAAAAAATCCTTTTTTAAAAAAAAAAAAACGAAACAAAAAAAAACACAAGACCATAATTTTGGAATTGCCGTAAACGTATTAAACTACAGAATCAACTATCAGGTTTCTTACAGCAAAGTAAAAAATGCTGTAAAATTGAAACCCTAAAAAACAATGGTGGATTTTCTTCTCTCACCACTTCACTGCCGGTAACGAGTCCCTTTTTTTAGGTTGTAATACAAAGTGGCCGTATATGATAAAATTTTGGCCAAAATAACAGATTTTGGCGAGATCAGCTGACAATCTTAGGTACATATCGGCTCCTGATGTAGTGGTGGAAATGGATGGGGCATCTTAGATTTCATCATGACTGATCTTTTGTTTGATTCAGAGAAGTTGCCAAACTGAAAACAACAGTCAGCCGATAACCATTGAGCTGGGGCATCAGTCAATAAGCTGCAGTTGGTGCTAACTGTCATAAGCCCAGCTGTCAAATACTGTAGATGCAATTTTGCCCCTTTTCTTAATTTGGGAACCGTTCCTCAACATGCCTATATGGAGAAATCATGCTGCAGTATGTATAGTGATATCGCACGCAGAAGGAGCGGAGCTCTGCTTTATACTCCAGATCAGCTCTGTGCACTATTGCCTCACTTCCTATGGCAGAACCCACAGCAAGCCAATCACTTGGCCACCAGTTTACGTATTGTCTTACAATACCTGGCACTTGTCCTGATAACGTTTAGAAGTGGAGAGGAGTGGCATCTCTCTGCCCCAACGTGCGTTTCACCCAGCGTTTTTGGTATATACCTAATTTTATTCCTTATACCATTATATATTATATCTTACCTTTCATACATTGGAATTCCTCCCTAGGTGAATACTTTGTCAGAAACCAAAGGCACTTACATGCTGCAGTATACATGTGGCAGTTGTGGTGCAGTGACCCCTGTGGTAGCTAGGGGGCGCTGTGTGTGCTCTTTGGGATGTGCATGGAGGCATATCTATTGTGATAATGGTGGTGAAACAGTGACTGGCAGAATTGTGAGTGGCCAATATGTGTCGCAGAGGGAGTCTGCGTGGTAAGTCTGATGCAATGTTGTTGTTCTGGGACCTGTAGTCCCTCAAGAGTGTGTATATGTATGGTGTAGTTGTAAGGGAGACTTACTAGGCTAGTTGTGTGAGATGGGTGGGACAAACTAGCCACACAATAACACTCCCATCCAGGGGAGTGGTTAAGGGTATATAATGTGACCAGGGTGTGGGTCACATGTTCTTGTGTGGTTCCAGTGTTTGGACTTGAGTGATGAAGGTCCTGGAAGTATGTGTTGGACTTCCTTGGAGTAGGAGTCCTGAAGAGCACACTGAACAACCTGTGTTGGATTTCCTGGGAGTAGGAGTCCTGAAGAGCACATGGTGGGGCTTTGGACTTGCTAGTGGCCTGGGGTGTTGGTCTGGCGTCCTGAACAGCATCTGGACAGGTCATATGCCTGGGGTATTGGACTGACGTCCTGAATAGCACCTGGACAGGTTATATGCCTGGGGTGTTGGACGAGGTCCTGAATAGTACCTGAACAGGTCATATGCCTGGGGTGTTGGACGAGGTCCTGAATAGCACCTGGACAGGTCACATGTGCGGTTCATGTGAGGAGGAGATGTGTTATGATCTGGTGGCCTTGGAGCAGCATGAGACGTACTCTGGAGAAGGTGGAACCTGTACTGACCGCAAACCCTGAACTTAACAGCGCAACTAGAAGTAGCTGTGGGGGGTACCTAACACTCCCTAGACCCCTCGACACAGCCTAAGAAATAACTACCCCTAAAGACAGAAATAGGAAACCTATCTTGCCTCAGAGAAAATCCCCAAAGGAAAGACAGCCCCCCACAAATATTGACTGTGAGAGGAGAGGGAAATAACATACGCAGAAATGAAATCAGGATTTAGCATAGGAGGCCATACTACCTAAAAAGAAAGAATAGAACAGAGTACTATGCGGTCAGTATTAAAACACTAGAAAATATCCACCACAGAAAATACAAAATACCACATCTGACTAAAGACATGGAGGGTGTATCTGCATCTCCAGAGAAATAGCTAGGCTGCAAAAAATCCTTCACAGACTAAGCTGGACAAGACAAAAACATGAAAATGCACAGAACTATAAGGTCCACAGCAGGTGGACAGCAAAAACAAAGCCAGGACTTATCTTTGAAGAAAAGCACAGCAAACAGGAGAGACCAGAAGGGATGTGAACCCTCCAAAAACAATGGACAACTGGCACTGACTAAAAGATCAAGCAAGGCTATATAGCCCAGCCCAAATTGCAAAAAATAGATACACCTGATAAATGCTGCGATCCAACTACCGCAGCACTACCACTCATAACCACCGGAGGGAACCCAAGAGCAGAATTCACAATAGAGATGCCAGTGTGTTAGATTTCCTGGGAGTAGGAATCCTGAATAGCACACTGGGCAACCTGTGTTGGAAGAACTGGGAGGAGGCTTCCTGAAGAGCACATGCTGGTGTGTTGGGAGGTCCTGGGAGTAGGACCGGATCCCTGAATAGCGCACAGAAAGACTGATTCTGGATGGTCTATGTGGGGGAAGCTACCGTCCTTCAGTGGGCCTGGATTGACTAGGATATGCCACCCAGGCAAGTTAGTGATCCCTGTGAGGCAGCTTTCCCGGAGGAGTGGACTGACAAGGAGTCAGCAGGTGGAGCAAGAGCTCTCGTCAGGTACCTATACAGACTGTTGGTGCTTGTGATGTTCCATGAACTGTGTTGTCTCCCACGGTGACTGAACGGAGTGAGGTTCGGCGTGTTTAGAGACCGCGACCCAGTGTCATATGCGCTGTATGTGACTTGGGACATTGGTGAACTGTACGGCGTACGGACACCCATGGTAACTGGGCAAAGTGAGAGGTCCAGCATGTTTAGTGTCCGTGAGTCAAAGCCGTAAATGAAGTGTTAAGATGAAGCTGCACGTTAATATCACCAGTTGGTGCCTGTTGTGTTTCTAAGAAATGTACATAATGAACTATGCATAAATCGGTTTATGACCCTTTAATAAACCGCATGGACTGTGTTTAAGCGAAAAATCGTACCTGACTACGTTAATCCCGTGCCAAGCGAGTGTCCCCCAATACACTTAGTGAGAGCAATTTTACACAGTACATAATCCTGCTCATAAGGGTCATTCCATGGTAGTTTATGTTACAACACAAAATAGAAACTTACGTTACAAAGATGATGGTAACTTACCCTACAATAAGTTTAATCCAATGGATGGTAACATATTGTAACGTAACAAAAGTTACTATACTATGCGGTAACGTAAGTTATCTATATTTCTTGTAATAAAAACTGTTGCTTTTAACTTGAGAGGTTAAAATAAATTTTTTTAACGTTTCTGGGACTATGGTGTTTAAAAATAGTGCTTCTCCCCTGTTTACCAGAACAGAAGATTTGGCAGACTCATGAAGGACAATTGCCTTTCTTTTTTTGACACGTAAGTTACCAAGTAATAACACTGTATTTTGTATTTAAAGGGAACCTGTCACCCTGTTTTTTCAATATGAGCTAAAAATAGCGTTCAATAGGGCCTGAGCTGTGCTTTACAATAGTGCCTTTATTATCCTCTGATTCTCCACCTTTGCTGCCAAAATACCTTTGTAAAGGTCCGATGGGCATTGCCAAATCGCTGTCTCTCCCCCCGCTCCTCGGCGTGTCAGACGTAACACGATCTGTGAATAGCACAGATTGCGCTCATTTTTGGCGGTTGCGCAGTGCATTAGGCACTAGCGCATGTGCAGTATGTATTGCCCAACTGTTGGCAAAGTATACAACACATCATTGCACATGCGCTGGTTTTCACTGTAACCTCTGTGCCCCGGAAGTCAGTATATGCACAATTTGCATATGCTGACTTCCGGGGCACAGAGGTTACAGTGTAAACCCGCGCATGCGCAATGATGTGCTGTATGCTATGCCCACAGTTGGGCAAAGCATAATGCGCAGGCGTGAGATTACACTGTAATGCGCAGGTGCGAAATACAACGCCAACGGCGGGAAGAAGTTTCTTTGTGAAAACCCGGAGGTGGTGAGAATCGGAGATTAGCCAACGCCTATCAGACCGGACCGGGGTGATTGACAGCCGAAAACGTCGAGTTTACAAAGGTATTTTGGCAGCAAAGGTGGGGAATCAGAGGATAATAAAGGCACTATTGTAAAGCACAGCTCAAGCCCTATTGAACGCTATTTTTTAGCTCATATTGAAGAAACGGGGTGACAGGTTCCCTTTAATTTAATTGTTGAAAAATCAAACGGTGTTGAAATCTCTTGAGATTAGTTTAATGTAAAATAAACATTCACTCCTTTTTGTGCCTGCCTTCAAAGAACAGTCTGTAGCCAGTTTTTGGCTTGTGAATTTAATGAAAGTTACCATGGAATGATGCATAAGGAAGATAACACAAAGCCCTCGGTAAGCTGCATGGTACATGCAAATTAATCTGAGCCCTTGTTGACCCATAATAGAATTTCGTACCTTTGTCATGCAGTTTGCATGTAATATAATACAGAGCCCTTAATATGCTGCGTCTCAAATGTTAACCAGATTCATAGTTTACCTATAACACAACTAAGAGCCATTGTCATGCTGCATGTTATATGCTTAACTAGTCACTCCTAATAGTGCTTAAGTGCTTTGCATCTAATCACCTTAAATAATGATAATATCCTGTTATTGCAGTTATTATAGGGAAGGAGAATACAAAGTTCTTGCGTAAAACCAGTATCTGGTACTCCTGCACTATTAATCCTGCACTTTACAAGCATTGCACTTTGTAAGGCTGCTTTCAGCACTGCATAATTGATCTCTTAAATTAGAGGAAATTATATGTCAATGAAGAATCCTCTTAACATATAGCAGGACTTTTTTCTGCCAAAGGCATTACTTCTCTTTCTGTGGTAGCAGGATTTACTAGAGTATTGCTTTACATTAGCATCATATGCTCAATACAATACTGTACCCTAAAAATTCTGCAGTCCTAGTAGGAGAGCGCATTGATATTTTCACATAACTTGGCTGTCCTGTTACTTACATTGTCCCGCCATTTCAGAATTGTTTTTTTTTAACTTTTACTGTTTTTAATTTTATTCTAATAAATAAATGCATTTTAATTACTGTTTGCAGCTCTTTGGTGTTATTGGGCTTACCACAGCCCACCCTTGGAGTTGCTATGTTCAGTTATCAAGTGCCGACCTCCTACATGCTCTACAACATAGTAGGATATTAGTGATAATTAGTGATGAGCGAATATACTCGTTACTCGAGCATGCTTGGGCGTCCTCCGAGTATTTTTTAGTGCTCGGAAATTTATTTTTTCTTGCCGCAGCTGAATGATTTACATCTGTTAGCCAGCATAACTACATGTGGGGGTTGTCTGGTTGCTAGGGAATCTGCTGTGAATTCTGTGGCCAAGCTCCCTCCTGTGGTCGAGAGTGGTACTTCGGCTGGTTCTGTCTATGAGCTTCCTTTGGTGGATGAGAGTAGTACTGCGGCTTCCGAGTTTCCTTCCTCAGGTGATGAGGTTAAGTCGTTAGGTGCTGCTCTATTTAACTCCACCTGGTGCTTTGATCCTGGCCTCCAGTCAATGTTCTAGTATTGTTCTTGCTTCCTCCTGGATCGTTCCTGTGGCCTGTCCATCCTGCATAAGCTAAGTTTTGCTTGTGTTATTTTTGTGTGCTATTTTTCCTGTCCAGCTTGCTATATTGGTTTTTCTTGCTTGCTGGAAGCTCTGAGACGCAGAGGGAGCACCTCCGTACCGTTAGTCGGTGCGGAGGGTCTTTTTGCCCCTCTAAGTGGTTGTTTGTAGGTTTTTGTGTTGACCGCAAAGCTATCTTTCCTATCCTCGGTCTATTCAGTAAGTCGGGCCTCACTTTGCTAAATCTATTTCATCTCTGTGTTTGTATTTTCATCTTACTCACAGTCATTATATGTGGGGGGCTGCCTTTTCCTTTGGGGAATTTCTCTGAGGCAAGGTAGGCTTATTTTTCTATCTTCAGGGCTAGTTAGTTTCTCAGGCTGTGCCGAGTTGCATAGGGAGCGTTAGGCGCAATCCACGGCTACCTCTAGTGTGGTGTGATAGGATTAGGGATTGCGGTCAGCAGAGTTCCCACGTCTCAGAGCTCGTCCTTTGTTTTTGGTATTTGTCAGGTCACTTTGTGTGCTCTGAACTTCAATGTCCATTGTGGTTCTGAATTACCTGTTCATAACAGGAATCCCCACATGTACTTATGCTGGCTAACAGATGTAAATCATTCAGCTGCGGCAAGAAAAAAATAAAACTCTGAGCACTAAAAAATACTCGGGAGGACCCGAGTAACGAGTATATTCGCTCATCACTAGCGATAATCTAAAGCCATGTGAAGGCCACAACACACGGAATAGTCATGGGTGTCCCGACCTGAACTTTGCAGACTCACTTATGCGTATGATGAGGCTGTCGACTTCGGGTCAGACATACATGAGGTCGTCTAGTTCAGGCCAGGAGAGGAGTCCGGTCTGTGCATCGGGGTCAGTTCTCAGACAGCTAAACAAGGACGTGTGAATCTATCCTCGTGGTAGGTCCCCAGTATATGTAGATTTGTGGAAAAAAAAATCTGCTAAATATTATAGGTCGAGTAGTGAAGGACAATTCACAATCCTGTGCACACGCAATTTTCCAAAAAGTCTACAACCGGTTCCCTTTAAGAAGCACGACAGTGCACATAGTAAGGGCATGATCACACGTAGCAGCATTGCTTTTTTTTCCCGTCATGTCCAATACTGCACTTTGCAGCAACATGTATAAGATTTTTATAACCTCAAGCACGTACTTTTTTCCCTTGCGGTTTTTAACCTGTGGTGTGTTTGTTTCAAATTCTAACATGTCACCTCTTTCTATGTTTTTGCAGCAATTTTTATCCATTATTTTAATGGTATATAGAAAAAGTATATAAAAAAGCGCATAAAAATAAGCATAACACAGCGTTTTTTATGAAAACACTCATGCAGAAAAAGACATACCACAAAAGCTACATGTGAACGTACCCTAATAGTTCCCGTTCATCGTTTTACAGATTTCTCGTCCGTTATGGTGGTCCATTTCCCATCAAGGAAAAGCTTGGGCAGGTCGCCTCTGTTCTGACCGGTGTTTTGCATAATTATGTTGTTTTAGAGCCATGAACGGTTGGATGACTGACGACAATAGTTACATCCACAAACAGTTTTTACCCATCATCAAAAAAATGAACCTGACAACTGGGAAGAAAATGTAGTCCCATGGCAGACAAAGGAAGGGATTACCAGCCGCAGCCCTGAATACCCCATTATTGAAGCAGGCTTCAAAGCATCTTTGTCAGAGCTGAATGCTCTTGAAGAACACGGAGTTTGAGTAACCAGTAGAGCCGGCTTGTTCTTCACTTCTGTGCGGCAACAATGAAGGACCTCAGAAGTGACAGACTGCAGGCATGGGACACAAGTAGTCATATAAGGCAAGGGAAAGATCTAACACGCCGATGTGTAAGAACCCTCTAGAAATTACGGGAAACAGCTTAATGCATCCACTAGTGTAAGGTCACAATAAATCAGAATATGGAGCAGAAGACCTGAGGAAACCAGCACGTGGCCACATCCCAGTAACTCTGCACTCCGGGGTGGAGATTGTCTCATTCATCACTACAGGAGCCGATAATGAACTTCATGGATAGCCACAGAAAACATACAACTACTTCTGTTTCCGGGTATGTGCACACGATGCAGATTTAGTGCAGAATTGGTGCAGAACTGCAGCAGATTTAGTGCAGAAATGCTGCAGAACTGCACTGTACAATGTAAATCAATGTGGAAAAAAAAAGCTGTGCACATGGTGCAGAAAAATCTGCGCAGAAACGCTGCAGATTTCAAAGAAGTGCACGTCGCTTCTTTTGTGCAGTTCTGCAGCAGTTTTTTCTGCACCATGTGCACAGCTTTTTTTTCACATTGATTTGCAAACTGCACAGAAACTGCACAGAAACTGCACAGAAACTGCAGATGCAGAGTTAGTGCAGAAAATTCTGCACCACATTTCCTAAGTAAAATCTTAGGTGTGTTGGGAAGTGAAGCAGGAGCAATGGGAGATAAGATCCTATAATAAAACAATTGTGTCTAGAGAACTACCGCAATTTCATTTTGGGTATTCTGGCCAAAAAATTGCAACCTACTCACTGGATTGGTGATGAAAATGGTTTCAGTCAGGATTTCCAACAACTTGTTCTCCGGCACATTACTAAAACGGGGGACTCTGCCCCACATCGGCAATGTTTCTGGCACTGGAATAGGATTGAGTTACCATGGTCATTTATCAGTGTGAGTCGGAAAAGCTTAAAAAATGAAATTGGACTAAAAATTGCAAAATATATATGCTTGCTAGTGATGAGCGAGTATACTCGTTTCTCGGGTTTTCCCAAGCACGCTCGGGTGGTCTCCGAGTACTTGTGACTGCTCGGAGATTTAGGTTTTGTTGCCTCAGCTGGATGATTTATGGCTGCGAGCCAGGCTGAGTACATGTGGGGGTTGCCTGGTTGCCAGGGAATCCCCACATGTAATCAAGCTGTCTACAACCCGCAAATCATGCAGCTGTGGTGACGAAAACTAAATCTCCGAGCAGTCACAAGTACTCGGAGACCACCCGAGCGTGCTTGGGAAAACCCGAGAAACGAGTATACTCGCTCATCACTAATACTTGCCTCACAAATGGCCCAGCGCCTTTGCTCCATCTCCACATGCGCTGATGTAACTTTAGTGGCCACAGGAAATGCTGCTGCGTGGACAGACATGAGACAGACGGGGACCAGTGGCAATCCGTCACCACGTTTTTGCTACCTCATCTGAGAGGAGCATGATGTAGAGACCGAGACTCTGCTTCCAGCAATGTGTCACTTACTGGGCTGCTTGCTGTTATTCGGATTACCATAAATAATTTTTCTGTGCTGGGGATCTTCTCAGTTCATACTGTACACTGTGCATAGGCAGTAATGTACTAGTGGTGGGGGTGGGGTTATACAGAGCTCATAAATATGGTGGACTACATGGAAGAAGGTTAACTAGTTCTGTAGTGATAATCTCCTGATGAAACAGGTATTTTATTAAAACTACAGCAAGCAGCCTAGTAAGCGACATCACTGGAATCGGGGTCTCTGTTCCTACATTATGCTGCTCCAAGACTAGATGGAAAAAACTGGTTACAGATTCTCTTTAAATGCTAGAAATATATATAAATATATATATATATATATATATATATATATATATATATATATATATATATATATATATATATATATATATATATATATATATATATATATATATATATATATATATATATACACACACACACACAGTACAGACCAAAAGTTTGGACATACCTTCTCATTTAAAGATTTTTCTGTATTTTCATGACTATGAAAATTGTACACTCACACTGAAGGCATCAAAACTGTGAATTAACACATGTGGAATTATATACTTAACAAAAAAGTGTGAAACAACTGAAATTATGTCTTATATTCTAGGTTCTTTAAAGTAGCCACCTTTTGCTTTGATGACTGCTTTGCACACTCTTGGCATTCTCTTGAGAGCTTCAAGAGGTAGTCACCGGGAATGGTCTTCCAACAGTCTTGAAGGAGTTCCCAGAGATGCTTAGCACTTGTTGGCCCTTTTGCCTTCACTCTGCGGTCCAGCTCACAACAAACGATCTCGATTGGGTTCAGTTCTGGTGACTGTGAAGGCCAGGTCATCTGGCGTAGCACCCCATCACTCTACTTCTTGGTCAAATAGCCCTTACACAGCCTGGAGGTGTGTTTTGGGTCATTGTCCTGTTGAAAAATAATTGATGGTCCAACTAAACGCACACCGGCTGGAATAGCATGCCACTGCAAGACGTATTGGTAGCCATGCTGGTTCAATATGCCTTCAATTTTGAATAAATCCCCAACAGTGTCACCAGCAAAGCACCCCCACACCATCACACCTCCTCCTCCATGCTTCACGGTGGGAACCAGGCATGTAGAGTCCATCCGTTCACCTTTTCTGCATCACACAAAGACACGGTGGTTGGAACCAAAGATCTCAAATTTGGACTCATCAGAGCAAAGCACAGATTTCCACTGGTCTAATGCCAATTCCTTGTGTTCTTTAGCCCAAACAAGTCTCTTCTGCTTGTTGCCTGTCCTTAGCAGTGGTTTCCTAGCAGCTATTTTAGCATGAAGGCCTGCTGCACAAAGTCTCTTCTTAACAGTTGTTGCAGAGATGTGTCTGCTGCTATAACTCTGTGTGGCATTGACCTGGTCTCTATTCTGAGCTGCTGTTAACCTGCGATTTCTGAGGCTGGTGACTCAGATAAACTTATCCTCAGAAGCAGAGGTGACTCTTGGTCTTCCTTTCCTGGGGCGGTTCTCATGTGAGCCAGTTTCTTTGCAGCGCTTGATTGTTTTTGCAACTGCACTTTGGGACACTTTCAAAGTTTGCCCAATTTTTCGGACTGACTGACCTTCATTTCTTAAAGTAATGATGGTCACTAGTTTTTCTTTACTTAGCTGCTTTTTTCTTCCCATAATACAAATTCTAGCAGTCTATTCAATAGGACTATCAGCTGTGTATCCACCAGACTTCTGCACAACACAACTGATGGTCCCAACCCCATTTATAAGCCAAGAAATCCTACTTATTAAACCTGACAGGGCACACCTGTGAAGTGAAAACCATTCCCGGTGACTACCTCTTGAAGCTCATCAAGAGAATGCCAAGAGTGTGCAAAGCAATCATCAAAGCAAAAGGTGGCTACTTTGAAGAACCTAGAATATAACACATATTTTCAGTTGTTTCACACTTTTTTGTTAAGTATATAATTCCACATGTGTTAATTCATAGTTTTGATGCCCTCAGTGTGAATTTACAATTTTCATAGTCATGAAAATACAGAAATCTTTAAATGAGAAGGTGTATCCAAACTTTTGGTCTGATATATATATATATATATATTCTGAAATAAATTTCCCCACAACGTGCAGTAGTTTTTTAATCTATATGATGTGATATGAAGTCAGTTTTGTTCTCATGTAAACAGACTATGCACAGTTGCACTTGAAAGCTTGAGAACTTTTCAGAATTTTCCTTATTTCTGCACAAGTTTGTCCTAAAATTACATCTCATTTTCACATACTTTTGTCACAGCAATATTAGATAATTTCTCTTTTAAAAAAAAAAAAAAAAAAAAGATAAATGTGAATTTTTTTTTAACTTTTCACGTGATGTCAGCACCCCACAGCCAATGTCAGACAACAGGTGCTGCAATGGAGCCTCACCGATGGACTTGGGAAGGAGAGTACAGAGCGGATGTAACATAGTAACATAGTAACATAGTTAGTAAGGCCGAAAAAAGACATTTGTCCATCCAGTTCAGCCTATATTCCATCATAATAAATCCCCAGATCTACGTCCTTCTACAGAACCTAATAATTGTATGATACAATATTGTTCTGCTCCAGGAAGACATCCAGGCCTCTCTTGAACCCCTTGACTGAGTTCGCCATCACCACCTCCTCAGGCAAGCAATTCCAGATTCTCACTGCCCTAACAGTAAAGAATCCTCTTCTATGTTGGTGGAAAAACCTTCTCTCCTCCAGACGCAAAGAATGCCCCCTTGTGCCCGTCACCTTCCTTGGTATAAACAGATCCTCAGCGAGATATTTGTATTGTCCCCTTATATACTTATACATGGTTATTAGATCACCCCTCAGTCGTCTTTTTTCTAGACTAAATAATCCTAATTTCGCTAATCTATCTGGGTATTGTAGTTCTCCCATCCCCTTTATTAATTTTGTTGCCCTCCTTTGTACTCTCTCTAGTTCCATTATATCCTTCCTGAGCACCGGTGCCCAAAACTGGACACAGTACTCCATGTGCGGTCTAACTAGGGATTTGTACAGAGGCAGTATAATGCTCTCATCATGTGTATCCAGACCTCTTTTAATGCACCCCATGATCCTGTTTGCCTTGGCAGCTGCTGCCTGGCACTGGCTGCTCCAGGTAAGTTTATCATTAACTAGGATCCCCAAGTCCTTCTCCCTGTCAGATTTACCCAGTGGTTTCCCGTTCAGTGTGTAATGGTGATATTGATTCCCTCTTCCCATGTGTATAACCTTACATTTATCATTGTTAAACCTCATCTGCCACCTTTCAGCCCAAGTTTCCAACTTATCCAGATCCATCTGTAGCAGAATACTATCTTCTCTTGTATTAACTGCTTTACATAGTTTTGTATCATCTGCAAATATCGATATTTTACTGTGTAAACCTTCTACCAGATCATTAATGAATATGTTGAAGAGAACAGGTCCCAATACTGACCCCTGCGGTACCCCACTGGTCACAGCGACCCAGTTAGAGACTATACCATTTATAACCACCCTCTGCTTTCTATCACTAAGCCAGTTACTAACCCATTTACACACATTTTCCCCCAGACCAAGCATTCTCATTTTGTGTACCAACCTCTTGTGCGGCACGGTATCAAACGCTTTGGAAAAATCGAGATATACCACGTCCAATGACTCACCGTGGTCCAGTCTATAGCTTACCTCTTCATAAAAACTGATTAGATTGGTTTGACAGGAGCGATTTCTCATAAACCCATGCTGATATGGAGTTAAACAGTTATTCTCATTGAGATAATCCAGAATAACATCCCTCAGAAACCCTTCAAATATTTTACCAACAATAGAGGTTAGACTTACTGGCCTATAATTTCCAGGTTCACTTTTAGAGCCCTTTTTGAATATTGGCACCACATTTGCTATGCGCCAGTCCTGCGGAACAGACCCTGTCGCTATAGAGTCACTAAAAATAAGAAATAATGGTTTATCTATTACATTACTTAGTTCTCTTAGTACTCGTGGGTGTATGCCATCCGGACCCGGAGATTTATCTATTTTAATCTTATTTAGCCGGTTTCGCACCTCTTCTTGGGTTAGATTGGTGACCCTTAATATAGGGTTTTCATTGTTTCTTGGGATTTCACCTAGCATTTCATTTTCCACCGTGAATACCGTGGAGAAGAAGGTGTTTAATATGTTAGCTTTTTCCTCGTCATCTACAACCATTCTTTCCTCACTATTTTTTAAGGGGCCTACATTTTCAGTTTTTATTCTTTTACTATTGATATAGTTGAAGAACAGTTTGGGATTAGTTTTACTCTCCTTAGCAATGTGCTTCTCTGTTTCCTTTTTGGCAGCTTTAATTAGTTTTTTAGATAAAGTATTTTTCTCCCTATAGTTTTTTAGAGCTTCAATGGTGCCATCCTGCTTTAGTAGTGCAAATGCGTTCTTTTTACTGTTAATTGCCTGTCTTACTTCTTTGTTTAGCCACATTGGGTTTTTCCTATTTCTAGTCCTTTTATTCCCACAAGGTATAAACCGCTTACACTGCCTATTTAGGATGTTCTTAAACATTTCCCATTTATTATCTGTATTCTCATTTCTGAGGATATTGTCCCAGTCTACCAGATTAAGGGCATCTCTAAGCTGTTCAAACTTTGCCTTCCTAAAGTTCAATGTTTTTGTGACTCCCTGACAAGTCCCCCTAGTGAAAGACAGGTGAAACTGCACAATATTGTGGTCGCTATTTCCTAAATGCCCAACCACCTGCAGATTTGTTATTCTGTCAGGTCTATTAGATAGTATTAGGTCTAAAAGTGCTGCTCCTCTGGTTGGATTCTGCACCAATTGTGAAAGATAATTTTTCTTGGTTATTAGCAGAAACCTGTTGCCTTTATGGGTTTCACAGGTTTCTGTTTCCCAGTTAATATCCGGGTAGTTAAAGTCCCCCATAACCAGGACCTCATTATGGGTTGCAGCTTCATCTATCTGCTTTAGAAGTAGACTTTCCATGCTGTCTGTTATATTTGGGGGTTTGTAACAGACCCCAATGAGAATTTTGTTACCATTTTTCCCTCCATGAATTTCAACCCATATGGACTCGACATCCTCATTCCCTTCGCTAATATCCTCCCTTAAAGTGGACTTTAGACAAGACTTTACATAGAGACAAACCCCTCCTCCTCTCCGATTTTTACGATCCTTTCTAAACAGACTGTAACCCTGTAAGTTAACTGCCCAGTCATAGCTTTCATCTAACCATGTCTCGGTTATTCCCACTATGTCAAAGTTACCTGTAGATATTTCTGCTTCTAGTTCTTCCATCTTGTTTGTCAGGCTTCTGGCGTTTGCGAGCATGCAGTTTAGAGGATTTTGTTTTGTTCCAATCTCCTCACTGTGGATTGTTTTAGAAATGTTCTTACCTCCCTTCTGAGTATGTTTTCCTGGGTCGTCTTTGTTCGAGTCTAATGTTTTTCTTCCCGTCCCCTCTTCTTCTAGTTTAACGCCCTCCTGATGAGTGTAGCGAGTCTTCTGGCGAATGTGTGTTTCCCAGGTTTGTTGAGGTGTAGTCCGTCTCTGGCGAGGAGTCCATCATACCAGTAATTCACACCGTGGTCCAGGAATCCAAATCCTTGTTGTCTGCACCATCGTCTTAGCCAGTTGTTTGCATCAAGGATCCTGTTCCATCTCCTGGTGCCATGCCCGTCTACTGGAAGGATAGAAGAAAAAACTACCTGTGCATCCAGTTCCTTTACTTTCTTCCCCAACTCTTCAAAGTCCTTGCAGATTGTCGGTAGGTCCTTCCTTGCCGTGTCATTGGTGCCAACATGTATCAGAAGAAATGGGTGGACGTCCTTGGAGCTGAAGAGCTTTGGTATCCTATCGGTCACATCCTTGATCATCGCACCTGGAAGGCAGCATACTTCTCTTGCAGTTATGTCCGGTCTGCAGATGGCTGCTTCGGTGCCTCTCAGTAGTGAGTCTCCCACCACCACCACTCTTCGTTGCTTCTTGGCTGTACTTTTTGCTGTCACTTGTTGCTGTGTGCCCTTTTCTTTTTTGCTTGCTGGTATTGCTTCATTCTTAGGTGTGCCATCTTCATCCTCTACAAAGATTTGATATCGGTTCTTCAGTTGTGTGGTTGGTGATTTCTCCATGGTCTTCTTGCTTCTTTTGGTCACATGCTTCCACTCATCTGCTTTTGGAGGTTCTCTGACACTTTTTGCACCTTCTGTGACCAGTAGAGATGCTTCTGTTCTGTCTAGAAAGTCTTCATTCTCTTTGATGAGTTTCAAAGTTGCTATTCTTTCTTCCAGACCCCGCACCTTTTCTTCTAAAAGGGCCACTAGTCTACACTTCTGACAGGTGAAATTGGATTCTTCTTCTGGTCGATCTGTGAACATGTAGCACATGCTGCAGCTCACCATGTAGGTTGTCACATCTGCCATGTTGCTCCTAGATCCTGCTGACTTGCTGTGTGTTTTCCTTCTTGTGTAATCTACTCAGCCAAGCTCTCTTGCAATAATGTCCTACAGGCAAAAATTCACGCGCCGTAAGGCGCGCGGTTTGGTGATGCTTTCGAAGCAGCTGGTCCCGGCTGTATCCAACGATCTTCTAGCTTAGGGAGACTTCGCTTCTCCCAGAAGGCACCTGGAATATGCAAATTAGCCTCCTGAAGCTTGAATCCCTGGTTTGGTGATGCTTTCGAAGCAGCTGGTCCCGGCTGTATCCAACGATCTTCTAGCTTAGGGAGACTTCGCTTCTCCCAGAAGGCACCTGGAATATGCAAATTAGCCTCCTGAAGCTTGAATCCCTGGTTTGAAGCTTGAATCCCTGGTTTGAAGCTTGAATCCCTGGATGTTTAATAATAATAGCCTGCAGCTGGGTACGGACATTTACTAAAAGGCAACAACCCCCTTAAGCCAGTCAGACTCTGTATCAAAGGGCTCATACTCACTTGCGAGAAACTCGGATGAGTCTCGCACGTCAATACCCGGCACTAAGATCGGAGCGTGCGGCCACATAGCAATACATGCAGCCGCACGCTCCGCTCCTGAGTGCCGGGTATTGATGTGCAAGACTCATCAGAGTTTCTCGCAAGTGAGTATGAGCCCAAATGCACAGACTGCTAATGTCCTGATTACACAGGGCGATATGCTGCTGAGAACGATTAACTTTTAATCAAGCCAAAAGTTGATTTCACCTGACGAACGAGCGGTGTGCTCTTTTGTTGAGTGATTGGCAGTCTGTACTTACTGACTGAACATTGACATTGAGGATTTCACGGACTGCTCCCTCCCTATAAGGCTATGTGCACACGTAGGTGGGATGTCTGCAGATTTTTCCGCACCTGTTTTTGTAAATCTGCAGGTAAACCGCACTGCGGATTACCTGCGGAATTACCTTTGTTTTTTGTGCAGATTCCACCTGCGGTTTTACACCTGCGGATTCCTATTATGGAGCAGGTGTAAACCGCAGCAGAATCCGAAGAATTGACATGCTGCGGAATGTAAACCGCTGCGTTTCCGCACGTTTTTTTCCGCAGCATGTGCGGATTTTGTTTTCCATAGGTTTACATGGTACTGTAAACTCATGGAAAACAGATCCGCAGTGTGTAACATAGTAACATAGTTAGTAAGGCCGAAAAAAGACATTTGTCCATCCAGTTCAGCCTATATTCCATCATAATAAATCCCCAGATCTACGTCCTTCTACAGAACCTAATAATTGTATGATACAATATTGTTCTGCTCCAGGAAGACATCCAGGCCTCTCTTGAACCCCTCGACTGAGTTCGCCATCACCACCTCCTCAGGCAAGCAATTCCAGATTCTCACTGCCCTAACAGTAAAGAATCCTCTTCTATGTTGGTGGAAAAACCTTCTCTCCTCCAGACGCAAAGAATGCCCCCTTGTGCCCGTCACCTTCCTTGGTATAAACAGATCCTCAGCGAGATATTTGTATTGTCCCCTTATATACTTATACATGGTTATTAGATCGCCCCTCAGTCGTCTTTTTTCTAGACTAAATAATCCTAATTTCGCTAATCTATCTGGGTATTGTAGTTCTCCCATCCCCTTTATTAATTTTGTTGCCCTCCTTTGTACTCTCTCTAGTTCCATTATATCCTTCCTGAGCACCGGTGCCCAAAACTGGACACAGTACTCCATGTGCGGTCTAACTAGGGATTTGTACAGAGGCAGTATAATGCTCTCATCATGTGTATCCAGACCTCTTTTAATGCACCCCATGATCCTGTTTGCCTTGGCAGCTGCTGCCTGGCACTGGCTGCTCCAGGTAAGTTTATCATTAACTAGGATCCCCAAGTCCTTCTCCCTGTCAGATTTACCCAGTGGTTTCCCGTTCAGTGTGTAATGGTGACATTGATTCCTTCTTCCCATGTGTATAACCTTACATTTATCATTGTTAAACCTCATCTGCCACCTTTCAGCCCAAGTTTCCAACTTATCCAGATCCATCTGTAGCAGAATACTATCTTCTCTTGTATTAACTGCTTTACATAGTTTTGTATCATCTGCAAATATCGATATTTTACTGTGTAAACCTTCTACCAGATCATTAATGAATATGTTGAAGAGAACAGGTCCCAATACTGACCCCTGCGGTACCCCACTGGTCACAGCGACCCAGTTAGAGACTATACCATTTATAACCACCCTCTGCTTTCTATCACTAAGCCAGTTACTAACCCATTTACACACATTTTCCCCCAGACCAAGCATTCTCATTTTGTGTACCAACCTCTTGTGCGGCACGGTATCAAACGCTTTGGAAAAATCGAGATATACCACGTCCAATGACTCACCGTGGTCCAGCCTATAGCTTACCTCTTCATAAAAACTGATTAGATTGGTTTGACAGGAGCGATTTCTCATAAACCCATGGTGTACATACCATAACAACGCGCTGTAAATGCACCTTAACACTATGTTCACATAGGGCAGACAGAATCCGACAGGGCACTTGTTCATTCACACATAAGGTTGAAAAGTTCATAGCAAATTGAAAACCTCATCCACACTCTCCAGAAAAAAGTCTGCATGGAAAGGACATGAAGTCATTCAAAAGTGTGCAATGGATGGAGTGAAATCTGCAGAATAGACACTACCGATTTTGATAATTTTTTTTTTTTAGTTTGAGTATACCATTAGAGAATCTGGAAGTCATGGAAGGAAGACCCCCCCCAAGGTTCTTGCTTGCAGCAATTCATGGACCACCACAGTTGGGCTACATAAACCTGACTACAGGCCACTACATCTATAAAGCCACTACATCCAGACCAAACCATGATGAGCAGACCCCTTAGTAATAATGCACCCTTCGGTCACTACAGCAGGGTCTTTACTTATTGCCTTCGTTCAGGTGGTCCCTTGTCAAATACTGCACAGTTCACTTTTAGGACCCTCAATCCAGTGTGACAGAATTGTCACACTGAGCCCGGCTCGTGAAGTCACTACAGGTACCAAAAATCATAGGTCACAATGAGGAGCGACCACAGGAGGCGTCACTGAGACATAGCCATGATGAGCACAAAGATCGGCTCCTCTGACAGCTCCGCTGTCCGTGATGGCATGCCCTATTGTAGTCATTCAGGGTAAACTTCCCATAACTCTGCATTGTGCCGTTCCTCTGTTACGCCTCTGGAAATATATGAATAAATTGACACTTGGGCGTTACGAGCTGGGGGTGCGTCCGTACACACTGACATTGTCCAATCAGTGCTGACAGTTTCGGGCTGTACGTGACAACTCCCAGTTATCAATTTATTCAGACATTTCCAGATGTAAAACCAAAGGACCAGACCAACAAAGTATCCATGAGCAGTTTGTTTAAAAAAAACTGGCTTTACTCACCTTCCCCAGGTTCTGCGCTGATGCCTGAGAAGCCTGCTATTGTCTGCAGTGCTGACATCACATGGACAGCCAATCAGTGAGCTCAGAGACTCTGCCCATACAGACTTAATGGGCGACTGAGCTCACTGATTGGCTGCCACACTGCTGACATGACGTCAGCACTGTAGCCAGGAACAGATGTAGTGGTGGAGACTCAGCGAGGCGAGTAACGTAGTTTAGGGTTTTTTCTAAGTGACAACCTCTATAAAAGGGAATCTGTAACAAGTTTTTTGCCACCTAATCTGAGAGCAGCTTAATGTAGGGATAGAGACCATGAATCCAGTGATGTGTCACCTGCTGGTGCTGTCTGCTGTAGGTTCGATTATCTACTGCTGATAAAACAGTGATTTTATCATTGGAGGGACCAGTAAATGTGCTGCCATGTCGTCCTCCATATTTGTAAACTCTGTATAATCCTGCCCCCACCACTGATTGGCAGCTTTCTGTGTGCACTGTGCATAGGCAAACAGTTGCCAATCAGTGGTGTGGATGAAGATATACCGAGCTCATGAATATGGAGGACGACATGGTAGCAGATTTACTAGTCCACCAGTGATAATCTCCTGCTGATAAAACAGCAATTTTTTTTAGTCAAAACTGCAGCAAGCAATCCAGTAAGTGTCATACCACTATAATCAGGGAATCTGTATCTACATTATTCAGATTAGGTGGCAAAAACCTAGTGACAAATTCCCTTTAATGGAAAAATGCAAGTATTTACTACAACATGGGAGGAGAATGGAAAGCACCTTATGAGGTTTCTAACTAAAAGAGCAAAATATAAGACCCAAAGCAAATGTTACAAGGGTTAAAGCAGTGTTCCCCAACTCCAGTCATCAAGAGCCACCAACAGGTCATGTTTTCAGGATTTCCTTATTTCACAGGTTATGGATTTATTGCCTGTGAAAGTGATGCAATTATCACCTGGGCAATACTAAGCAAATCTTGAAAACATGACCTGTTGGTGACTATGAGGACCGGAGTTGGGGAACACTGAGTTACAGGCTCAAGACATTGATGGTTTTTAGGACAGACCATTATTATGGGATCAGGGTATGAAACTGAGGACCCCCACCAATCTACTCTGTACAAACTGTATAAAGGGGCTTACACCAGCACTGACCCTTTCAGACACCTCATCGGCAGAGGAAGCCAAAGCCTCCTGATCAGATATAGACGGCGTTTCCGAATAACGGGCTCATGTGTCCTCCGGTAAAAATACAATGCCTTCACAATCCTCTCATGATCTCACAGACCCCTAAAAAAGCCACTAAACGTCAAAACATCGATACACCAGACTGTTAGGAACACCGCATCATCTGTCAGACAGAGGGGAAAACCATGAACAGGCACCACCAGCATGGTAGTGAGCAGAACTACAACACTGCGCAGGAGGTCACAGCACACTCAGACGTGGGCAACATATGTCTGGCACAAGGTACTCAACATTGGGCACCCCTGGGCGAGAGCAGACCTCTGGGCCGGTTGCTGGTGGGGAGGAGACATTTGGGACCGACCCACGGTGGGTGGGGCAAGTCACAAGGGAAGAAGAAACTCGGGGATGGCCCGTAGTGGGGAGGAGACCCCCAGAGTCGGCGGCCGGCAGGGACCAGACAGACACTCAGTATCAGCAGACACTCGTGGGCTGACCCTGGCATGGGGCAGAAGACCCCCGGCCAGCCACTAGAGGGAAGTAGACACTTGGGGTTCCGGGGACAGTAGAACAGCAGACCCCCAAGGCTGGCAGGATGCACACTCTTGGGGTTGTGTGAGCGGTAGACCCCCCACGGCAGACCCCTGGCAGGGAGCAGACTCTTGGGAGTTGGAGCAGACACTTGGGGTTACAGGGACCGCAGTCTCCTGGAGCTGGCCGCTGGCAAGGAGCAGACACTCGGTGTCGTGCGGGCAGCGGACCACCCGGGACCAGCCCATGGCTGGGAGCAGACACTAGGGGTCGTGTGGGCAGTGGACACCCGGGACCAGCCCGTGGCTGGGAGCAGACACTAGGGGTCGTGTGGGCAGAGGACCCCCAGGCCGGCCCCTGGCAGGGAGCAGACACTCGGGGTCGTGTGGGCAGAGGACCCCCGGGACCAGCCCATGGCTGGGAGCAGACACTCGGGGTCGTGTGGGCAGTGGACCCCCAGGACCAGCCCGTGGCTGGGAGCAGACACTAGGGGTTGTGCGGGCAGAGGACCCCCAGGCCAGCCCCTGGCAGGGAGCAGACACTAGGGGTCGTGTGGGCAGTGGACCCCCGGGACCAGCCCATGGCGGGGAGCAGACACTAGGGGTCGTGTGGGCAGTGGACAACTGGGACAAGCCCGTGGCTGGGAGCAGACACTAGGGGTCGTGTGGGCAGAGGACCCCCGGGCCGGCCCCTGGCGGGGAGCAGACACTAGGGGTCGTGTGGGCAGAGAACCCCTGGGCCGGCCCCTGGCGGGGAGCAGACACTAGGGGTCGTGTGGGCAGTGGACCCCCGGGCCGGCCCCTGGCGGGGAGCAGACACTAGGGGTCGTGTGGGCAGAGGACCCCTGGGCCGGCCCCTGGCGGGGAGCAGACACTAGGGGTCGTGTGGGCAGAGGACCCCTGGGCCGGCCCCTGGCGGGGAGCAGACACTAGGGGTCGTGTGGGCAGAGGACCCCTGGGCCGGCCCCTGGCGGGGAGCAGACACTAGGGGTCGTGTGGGCAGAGAACCCCTGGGCCGGCCCCTGGCGGGGAGCAGACACTAGGGGTCGTGTGGGCAGAGGACCCCTGGGCCGGCCCCTGGCGGGGAGCAGACACTAGGGGTCGTGTGGGCAGAGAACCCCTGGGCCGGCCCCTGGCGGGGAGCAGACACTAGGGGTCGTGTGGGCAGTGGACCCCCGGGACCAGCCCATGGCGGGGAGCAGACACTAGGGGTCGTGTGGGCAGAGAACCCCTGGGCCGGCCCCTGGCGGGGAGCAGACACTAGGGGTCGTGTGGGCAGTGGACCCCCGGGACCAGCCCATGGCGGGGAGCAGACACTAGGGGTCGTGTGGGCAGAGGACCCCCGGGCCGGCCCCTGGCGGGGAGCAGACACTAGGGGTCGTGTGGGCAGAGGACCCCCGGGCCGGCCCCTGGCGGGGAGCAGACACTAGGGGTCGTGTGGGCAGAGGACCCCCGGGCCGGCCCCTGGCGGGGAGCAGACACTAGGGGTCGTGTGGGCAGAGGACCCCCGGGCCGGCCCCTGGCGGGGAGCAGACACTAGGGGTCGTGTGGGCAGAGGACCCCCGGGCCGGCCCCTGGCGGGGAGCAGACACTAGGGGTCGTGTGGGCAGAGGACCCCCGGGCCGGCCCCTGGCGGGGAGCAGACACTCGGGTCGCAGACACTTGGCCGGCAGCGCAGACAGACATGTAGTCTGCTGAGATTGGAACACTCTGTCCCGGGCCTCTTTCAGATCCCGCCTCCTGCTGCTTCCTATTGGGTGTCCTACCTGTCACTTGTTCATACTCCGCCTCCTATTGGCTGTGCTCTGCAGCCCTCAGGACGGGGGCGTCTCCCCGGTCTGGGCCTCTCTGAACCTCTGGGGTATTTGGGGCGTTGTGTCGGAGAATCCGTACGTGACATGCAGCGTGTGGGTTACGGACGCCTCAGCTCTCGGCCGCGGTCTCTCACCGTGTCAGGTTTCTGTTCCCTCCGAGTCCCGGCCCCGTTCTCCTCCGGCAGCAACCTACAGCAGCGCGGGCGCCCCGATCGTCGACTCTCGCGAGAACAACATGGGCGGGGCAGGCTCCGGCCTCGTGACGTGCAGCACTTCCAGCTGACTGTCAGGGGATGGGGAGGGGCCAGACGCTGACATCTAAGGGGGCGGAGCTATGATGACTGACAGGAATGTGAGTGGGTGGAGCCGAGGGTCCGCCGTGGTATGTGGGCGGGCTGTCTATGGGAATCTCGGCGTCAAAAGATGCAGAGCGCCCTCTGCTGGTCATGTGATATTACTACATGTATGTGCTATGTGTACGAAGTGGAGTTCTGCTGCTGAGATGACAGAATAGGAGACCCCCAACTGTGAGATAGGAGAGGGGGCTCCGGCTGTGGAGTGCGCCCCCACAGGATGACGCCCTCACAGCAGCAGCCCTCTTACCTGGCCTGCAGCCTGCCCTCTGTCATGTGATGTCAGACTGTCACATGACCTGGCGGTCCTTCTGATTTGGAGCAGGACATGTTCCTTGTGCGCCTCTGACTCCTGAGGAAACAGATGCGGCTGAACTTGCGACAAATTCCTGTTTTTAGATTTTTTTTCCCCCAATTTTTATGATTCTATGATTCCTTACAGAGCCGTGAGTCACATTAAGTTAAGTTCACACTGGGCATTTTTGCTGCTTTTTTAATGCTAATTTTCAGCTACTTTGTACAGTACCACCAAAGCCTATGGGATTTCAGAAATCTCATGCACACACAATGGTTTTTTGCGTGATCAGTATTTTGTGCTTTGCAGCGTTTTTTCCCCCATTGACTTGAATGGATGGTGAAAAAACGCTACAAATACACTAGGTTGTCTTTTGTAGCGTATGTGCTGCAGAAAAGTCAAGGACACCCGGATGTGACGTCACACTCGGCTCCGCTACATCTAGATGGCAGGCTGCATGATGCGTCTATACAGCCTGTCATCCAGCAGAGCGGACGCGATCCCCATTCACTTGAATGGGGGGTCCGACCTTACAGTGTTTGACACACTGTCATATGCATGACAGCACGGCTAACACCGCTTCTGATCGGCGGGGAAATCCTTCCTGCCGGTCAGAGAGCTGCGGTTCCCACGCTGTCAGAAGTCAGCGTGATCACTCAGCTGTGATCGGAGGTGTAAACTTCACCTCCGATCACTGGTGTCAGCTGATGGGACTACTGCTCCCATCATCTGACACCTACAGCCGCTAATTACAGTGAACGCAGGAGCGGCAGATGGGAGTTTTCATCCTCCACACCTGCGCTATAAATAAATTAAAAAAAAAAAAAAGCGTGGGTTCCCCCCTAATTTTGATAACCAGCCAGACAAAACTCACAGCTGGGGGCTGCAACCCCCTGATGTCAGCTTCAGCAAGGCTAGTTATCAAAAATAGAGGGGTTCTCACGCTTTTTTTTAAAAAAAAATATTTAAATAATTTTAAAAAACGGCGTGGGGTCACCCCGACTTTTGACAACCAGCCTTGCTAAAGCTCACAGCTGGGGGCTGGTATTCTCAGGCTTGTAAGGGGCCATTGATATAGGCCCCCCAGCCTAAAAATAGCAGCCCACAGCTGCCCAGAAAAGGCACATTTATCTGACGCTTTGCCCGCCTCTTCCCACTTGTCCTGTAGCAGTGGCAAGCAGGGTAATGAGGGGTTAATGTCACCTTGCTATTGTAAGGTGACATTAAGCCTGCTTAGTAATGGAGAGGCGTCAGTAAGAGACCTATTTATTACTAATCCTATAGTAATTAAAGGGTTAAATAAACACACACACACACACACGTCTTTTAATGAAATAAAACAACACAGTTTTTTAGTCTTTTTATTGTTCTACTGTTCCAAAGCAAAACCCTCGATCTTCTGTAATAAAAATAAAATAAAAAAACAAAAGTATACTCCCTGATCCGTCGCAGCCCAATATAATGAGTGTCCCACGCAGTATCTGGGGGAGATAAAGCTAACAACCGGGGGAGATAAAGCTAACAACCGGGAGCGATGCTAATGCGACCGCTACTGGGGAATGAATGAGACCAGGACGGATTATAGTGCGGTCAATCTGGGCGGTAGCCCAGGGCCCAGTGGTGGGCCCAGATTGACCGCCGCCATCAGGGCATTGCTGCCATGACTGGCGTATTGGCTCGGTGGGCAGAGGGGGGGCGGATCAGGCCCCGTCTCATCTGCTCTATCGGCACTGCGGCAGTTTAACGCTATTGACGTGCGGGCCCGCACCTGCACGTCAATAGTTAACAACCGCCAGCCAATCGGAGGCTGGCAGCTGACGTCAGCCGCAGCGCACACGTCGCCGGCATCTGATGTCATTGTCAGTCACCGGCGAGTGGACACATTGGGGGCAGAGATGCTGGACACATTTGGGGCAGAGATGCTGGACACATTTGGGGCAGAGATGCTGGACACATTTGGGGCAGAGATGCTGGACACATTTGGGGCAGAGATGCTGGACACATTTGGGGCAGAGATGCTGGACACATTGGGGGCAGAGATGCTGGACACATTGGGGGCAGAGATGCTGGACACACTGGGGGCAGAGATGCTGGACACACTGGGGACAGGACTGGAGACATGGGCAGAATGTAGATACGGGGCATGATTGGAGACACGGGGCAGAATGAAAGACATGGGGCAGAATTGGAGACAAATCGTGCAGAATCATGGGGCAGGATGGATATGATGGAGACTGATGGGGCAGGATGGGGAGATCATATGGGGCAGGATGGATACTTACGAGGGCAGGATGCGAGAACATATGCAGGAGCCAGGAAAGAGATACATGGGGCCAGGATAGGGGATATTATTATTACCATAGGGGCTAATTAAGGGATATTATTACTGCAGTGATGTATTTATTTTATTTTTTGAGTATACTGTTTTAAATGGGGGGGGGGGCGGTCCTGTTACTGTGCAGAGTGACACTGTCGCCTTTTTTTCTTCATGTGGTGTAATGTAGAAGTTGGGAAAAATGAAGTAATGTGTTCTGCAAGCGGAGCTCGAGATAATTGTGTTATTTCCTGCAGAGACAAGTCCAGGCTGGATGAAGTGATGGCGGTCTGTGCTGGATGAAAGATGAAGGACTTCACCTAGAGACATCACTGGTGAGTCAGTGTGTTACCTATACACTGACACTATACACTGTATACTATATACAGAGCTCCTGTGTATAATGTCACCAGTGATCACTGTATAACCTCTACACACCTATAACCTACTGTATTCTCACCCATCCCTTGTAGATTGTGAGCCTTCGCGGGCAGGGTCCTCATTCCTCCTGTACCAGTTATGACTTGTATTGTTTAAGATTATTGTACTTGTTTTCATTATGTATACCCCTCCTCACATGTAAAGCGCCATGGAATAAATGGCGCTATAACAATAAATAATAATAATAATACACAGACACTGCATACTGAGTACAGATTTCCTGTGTATAATGGCACTTATGGTGCTAGTATTGTGGGGGGGGGGTTATTACTGATCAGTATTGCAGTATTAGGTCATTATGTGGTGGTAATAAGTGGTCTGGACATGGTGTTGTGGTATTTGTTCCTTGTAAGTGCTATTTGGTCACTTTGTAGTGGTAATATGTGGTCTGGTCATGGTGCAGTGGTATTTGTTCTTAGTATGTGCTATGATTCGGTCACTGGTGGTAATATGTGGTCTGGTCATGGTGTTGTATTCCTTGTATGTGATATTATTGGTCATTTTAAAAATGGAAAAATAAATAAAAATATACCTAAATTGTATTGCATATTTTAACAAATATTTAATAGGTTATAATAGAGTAGGGCCCGGCCAAAAGTGTCTATCGTGTTATGGTGGCGGCTTGAAAAATCTTTTGGCCAAAACAAAAGCTGCCAGCTATATGTGTGATCTGGTGATGGGAACTGTTAATGTGTGATAGGTGAGAAGTGGAGTTTCACTCAGCAACTATTTTTCTGGAATAATCTGGTTCAGGTATATGATGACCCCGTCGCATGACCCCGTCACATGATCGGGGGGCCCACAGAGTCTGAACAGCCGGGGCCCTGGCTACCCTTAATCTACCCCTGAATGAGACAATGATGGTTGAGCCATCTTCAGTGGGCACAGGCTCAGTAACTAGCGGTGACGTCACCGAGCCTGCGCTCCCTCATAGCCTGACCTGAGGTAACCTCTGCACCGTGGGAAAATGCCAGGGAAGAGGTTACCGCAGGTAATGTATCTATTCTATCAATCTATTCATTCTATCTATTCTATCAATCTATTCTATCAAGCTATTCATTCTATCCTATCAGTCTAGCTATTCTATCTACAAGAAGTTGATTTTTTTCCTCTGTGTCCACTCAACTTTATTAGCATGCACAAAGAGAAAAAAAAACATGAAAAAACATCACCAAAAACGCTGCAAAAACACACCAAAAACTCAGCTAAACCTGCGTTTTTGGCGCAGCTTCTTTCCTGCCAAGATGATCAGGTTTTGCTGCAGAAAAAAACGCAGCAAAAACGCCCTGTGTGAACTTACCCTAACATGTTTTAACCAATTTAAAAAAAACAAAAACAAAGTGCCACCTTTAAAAAATAAAGGGTTAAATTTTTCTTCTGACTTCTGCACATAGGAATTTTTACCCCAAAAAATACAACAGAAAAGTGTTAGAAGCCGGAGTTATGGCTGCCCTCCTGACAGAAACTGTTACCCATTAGTCGCAAAGACCACCCACTGACCCATAGTGGCCCACACACAGCCCAGACTGACCCACACTGGTCCACCGTGCAGCCAGAGTAATCCAATGCTTATGTTCACCTCTTCTCTGCAGATCACTTATTATTATTTATTTATATAGCACCATTAATTCCATGGTGCTGTACATTAGACGGGGTAACATCAAAATACAAATATCACTTACATAAATCAAAACTAACAATGACAAACTGGGCTTACATTCTACAGGATTATGGGAAAGGAGACAGTAGGTCGAGGGTTGCAGTAGCTCCAATGGTGTTGAGGTGGCCGTGTGGTCATTACAGGCTGTAAGCTTCTTTGAAGAGATGGGTTTCCAGGTTCCGTCTGAAGGATTCAAATGTGGTGGATAACCGGACGTGTTGGGGCACAGAATTCCAGAGGATGAGGGATATTCGGGAGCAGTCTTGGAGGCGATTGGGTGAGGAGCGAATAAGCTTGGAGGAGAGAAGAAGGTCTTTGGATGACCAGAGATTACGTGAGGGAAGATATTGAGAGATTAGTTCGAAAATACAGTATACGGAGGAGAAAGGTTATGGATGGCTTTGTAGGTCAGTGTTAGTAGTTTAAACTGGATAAGCTGGGAAATTGGGAGCCAGTGAAGGGATCTGCAAAGAGGGGAAGCAGGAGTGTAGCGAGGAAAGAAATTAATTAGTCGGGCAGCAGAGTTAAGGATGGACTGGAGAGGTGCGAGAGTGTTAGAAGATAGGCCACAAAGGAGGATGTTGCAGTAGTCGAGGCGGGAGATGATGAGGGTATGCACAAGCATTTTGGTAGAGTGTGGGTTGAGGAAAGGACGTATTTTGGAAATATTTGTGAGCTGGAGGTGACAGGAGGTGGCGAGAGCTTGGATGTGCGCTATAAAAGACAGGGCAGAGTCAAGGGTTACTCTGAGGCAGCGGATTACTGGGACAGGGGAAAGTATAAATTCATTTATTGTGATAGATCAGGTAGGAAATGTGTGCGAGATGGAGGAAAGATAATTAGTTCAGATTTTTCCACATTGAGTTTGAGGAAGCGAGAGGAGAAGGATATGGCTGATATACACTCTGGGATTCTGGAGAGCAGAGAGGTGACATCTGGGCCAGAGAGGTAGATCTGAGTGTCAGCATATAGATGGTACTGGAAGCCATAGGACTTTCTGATTTGTCCCAGGCCAAGGGTATAGATTGAGAAGAGAAGGGGTCCTAGGACAGAGCCTTGTGGGACAACAACAGAGAGGGGGCGAGATGAAGAGGTAGTAAGGGAGTAGGAAATGCTAAATGTGCGGTTGGTAAGGTAAGAGGAGATGCAGGATAGGGCAAGGTCTTTGACACCAAAGGAAGAGAGGATCTGTAGGCAGTGGTCAACAGTGTCGAAGGAAGAGGACAGGTCTAGAAGGAGGAGTATAGAGAATTGTCTGTTAGCTTTGGCTATAAGAAGGTCGTTCGTCAGTTTGGTCAGGGCAGTCTCAGTGGAATGGTGGGGACGGAAGCAAGATTGTAGGTTGTCGAAGAGAGAGTTAGATGCAAAGTGAGTGGAAAGATCAGCGTGAACGAGTTGCTAAAGAAGTTTGGAAGCAAATGGGAGCAAAGATAAGAGGCGGTAGCTGGTCATAGCGCTCGGGTCAAGGAAAGGCTTTTTGAAGATAGGCGTGATTGTGGCATGTTTGAAAGCAGTTGGGAAGGTACCAGAAGTTAGGCTGGTTTCACATTTGCGTTTTTTCCCCTATATTTAACATTAAAAACGCATGCGTTTTTTTGCATGCGTTTTGATGCGTTTTTGCAACACATGCGTTTTTTCTCTGCATGCGTTGTGTTGCAGAAATGCAACATGTAGTAATTTTTGCGGAGTTTTTTTTGCCGCAAAAAAAGCATGCGTTTTTTCGCGGCAAAAAAACGTATTGATGTCTATGTAAGGCTGGTTTCACACTTGCGTTTCAAAACGCATGTGTTTAAAAAAAAACGCATGGTGAAAAAACGAATGTAAACGCGTGCAAACGCTGCATTTTTTTGACGCATGCGTTTTTGCATGTGGTGAAAAACGCGGCGTTTTGACGCGTTTACATGCATTTTTTCATGCGTTTGCGTTTTTTAAACGCATGCAGATAAATGTGTGACAGCTGCCAATCATCAAAATAAAGTAAAAAACCCACTATAAACAGAAAGAGCTAGGGTTAGGGGTAGGGTTAGGGGTAGGGATCCTAACCCTAAAGGGATCCTAACCCTACCCTTAACTCTAACCCTAAAGCAGGGGTCCCCAACTCCAGTCCTCAAGGCCCACCAACAGGTCATGTTTTCAGGATTTCCTTTGCATTGCACAGGTGATGCAATTATTACCTGGGCAAGACTAAGGAAATCCTGAAAACATGACATGTTGGTGGGCCTTGAGGACTGGAGTTGGGGACCCCTGCCCTAAAGGAATCCTAACCCTAACCCTACCCCTAACCCTACCCTTAAAGGGGTTAGGGGTAGGGTTAGGGGTAGGATCCCTTTATCAATTTTATGGTGTGGGGAGGTTTATCAGTGTGTTTTTATGTTTTTTTTTTTAAAAACGCATGCGTTTTTAACACATGCAAACGCATTCACAAAGAAACGCATGCGTTTCCATTGACTCCAATGTGTTTTTTGACCCCAAAAAACCGCATGAAAACGCATGCGTTTTTTTGTGTCCAAAAAACGCCTCTCAAAAATACTACAAGTTGCATTTTTGAAAATGAACGCATGCAGTAAAAAAACGCATGCGATTGAAAACGCGACCAAACGCGTACACAAAAAAACGCATGCGTTTTCAATGTTAAATATAGGGAAAAAAACGCATGCGTTTTTTTGTGCACAAAACGCTGCAGACAAAAACGCAAGTGTGAAACAAGCCTAAACGCATGCGTTTTTAAGCACATGCGTTTTTAAACGCATGCGTTTTTATAGAAAAACACAAAACACCCTAACCCAAACTCTAACCCTAACACAAACCCTAACCCAAACTCTAACCCAAACCCTAACACAAACCTTAACCCAAACCCTAACCCAAACTCTAACCCAAACTCTAACACAAACTCTAACACAAACCCTAACACAAACCCTAACACAAACTCTAACCCAAACCCTAACCCAAACTCTAACCCAAACCCTAACCCAAACTCTAACACAAACTCTAACACAAACCCTAACCCTAACACAAACTCTAACACAAACTCTAACACAAACCCTAACCCAAACCCTAACACAAACCCTAACACAAACCCTAACACAAACCCTAACACAGACCCTAACACAAACCCTAACACAAACGCTAACCCAAACTCTAACACAAACCCTAACCCAAACTCTAACCCAAACTGTAACACAAACCCTAACACAAACTCTAACACAAACTCTAACCCTAACACAAACTCTAACCCTAACCCAAACCCTAACAGAAACCCTAACAGAAACCCTAACACAAACCCTAATACAAACCCTAACACAAACCCTAACACAAACTCTAACACAAACCCTAACCCTAAGTGATCCTAACCCTAACCCTAAGGGTTAGGGTTAGGATCCCTAGGGTTAGAGTTTGGGTTAGGGTTTGTGTTAGATTTTGTGTTAGGGTTAGTGTTATGATAAGGTAATTCAGTACCACAATGGACATAGAAGTCAGAGCACATACAGTGACCTGACAATAACCCAAAAACATAGAACGAGCTCTGAGACGTGGGAACTCTGCTGACCGCAATCCCTAATCCTCTCAAACCACACTAGAGGCAGCCGTGGATTGCGCCTAACGCTCCCTATGCAACTCGGCACAGCCTGAGAAACTAGCTAGCCTGAAGATAGAAAATAAGCCTACCTTGCCTCAGAGAAATACCCCAAAGGAAAAGGCAGCCCCCACATATAATGACTGTGAGTTAAGATGAAAAGACAAACGTAGAGATGAAATAGATTTAGCAAAGTGAGGCCCGACTTTCTGAACAGAGCGAGGATAGGAAAGGTAACTTTGCGGTCAACACAAAACCCTACAAACAACCACGCAAAGGGGGCAAAAAGACCCTCCATACCGACTAACGGCACGGAGGTACACCCTCTGCGTCCCAGAGCTTCCAGCAAGCAAGAAAAACCAAATAAGCAAGCTGGACAGAAAAAAACAGCAAACAAAATAACAAAAGCGGAACTTAGCTATGCAGAGCAGCAGGCCACAGGAACGATCCAGGAGGAAGCAAGTCCTATACTAGAACATTGACTGGATGCCAGGATCAAAGCACTAGGTGGAGTTAAATAGAGCAGCACCTAACGACTTCCCCACATCACCTGAGGAAGGAAACTCAGAAGCCGCAGTACCACTCTCCTCCACCAACGGAAGCTCATAGAGAGAATCAGCCAAAGTACCACTTGTGACCACAGGAGGGAGCTCTGCCACAGAATTCACAACAGTACCCCCCCCTTGAGGAGGGGTCACCGAACCCTCACCAGAGCTCCCAGGACGACCAGGATGAGCCATATGAAAGGCACGAACAAGATCGGGAGCATGGACATCAGAGGCAAAGACCCAGGAATTATCTTCCTGAGCATAACCCTTCCACTTAACCAGATACTGGAGTTTCCGTCTTGAAACACGAGAATCCAAAATCTTCTCCACAATATACTCCAACTCCCCCTCCACCAAAACCGGGGCAGGAGGATCAACAGATGGAACCATAGGTGCCACGTATCTCCGCAACAATGACCTATGGAATACGTTATGGATGGAAAAAGAATCTGGAAGGGTCAAACGAAAAGACACAGGATTAAGAACCTCAGAAATCCTATACGGACCAATGAAACAAGGTTTAAACTTAGGAGAGGAAACCTTCATAGGAATATGACGAGAAGATAACCAAACCAAATCCCCAACACGAAGTCGGGGACCCACACAGCGTCTGCGATTAGCGAAACGTTGAGCCTTCTCCTGGGACAAGGTCAAATTGTCCACTACATGAGTCCAAATCTGCTGCAACCTGTCAACAACAGTATCCACACCAGGACAGTCCGAAGACTCAACCTGCCCTGAAGAGAAACGAGGGTGGAACCCAGAGTTGCAGAAAAACGGCGAAACCAAGGTAGCCGAGCTGGCCCGATTGTTAAGGGCGAACTCAGCCAAAGGCAAAAAGGACACCCAGTCATCCTGATCAGCAGAAACAAAGCATCTCAGATATGTTTCCAAGGTCTGATTGGTTCGTTCGGTCTGGCCATTAGTCTGAGGATGGAAAGGATGAAAAAGACAAGTCAATGCCCATCCTAGCACAAAAGGCTCGCCAAAACCTCGAAACAAACTGGGAACCTCGGTCAGAAACGATATTCTCTGGAATGCCATGTAAACGAACCACATGCTGGAAAAACAATGGCACCAAATCAGAGGAGGAAGGCAATTTAGACAAGGGTACCAAATGGACCATCTTAGAGAAGCGATCACAGACCACCCAAATGACTGACATCTTTTGAGAGACGGGAAGATCTGAAATAAAATCCATAGAGATATGTGTCCAAGGCCTCTTCGGGACCGGCAAGGGCAAAAGCAACCCACTGGCACGAGAACAGCAGGGCTTAGCCCGAGCACAAATCCCACAGGACTGCACAAAAGTACGCACATCCCGCGACAGAGATGGCCACCAAAAGGATCTAGCCACTAACTCTCTGGTACCAAAGATTCCAGGATGACCAGCCAACACCGAACAATGAACCTCAGAGATAACTTTATTCGTCCACCTATCAGGGACAAACAGTTTCTCCGCTGGGCAACGATCAGGTTTATTAGCCTGAAATTTTTGCAGCACCCGCCGCAAATCAGGGGAGATGGCAGACACAATTACTCCCTCTTTGAGGATACCCGCCGGCTCAGATACACCCGGAGAGTCGGGCACAAAACTCCTAGACAGAGCATCCGCCTTCACATTTTTAGAGCCCGGAAGGTATGAAATCACAAAGTCAAAACGGGCAAAAAACAACGACCAACGAGCTTGTCTAGGATTCAACCGCTTGGCGGACTCGAGATAAGTCAAGTTCTTATGATCAGTCAAGACCACCACGCGATGCTTAGCTCCTTCAAGCCAATGACGCCACTCCTCGAATGCCCACTTCATGGCCAGCAACTCTCGATTGCCCACATCATAATTTCGCTCAGCAGGCAAAAACTTCCTGGAAAAGAAGGCGCATGGTTTCATCACCGAGCAATCAGAACTTCTCTGCGACAAAACAGCCCCTGCTCCAATCTCAGAAGCATCAACCTCGACCTGGAACGGAAGCGAAACATCTGGTTGACACAACACAGGGGCAGAAGAAAAACGACGCTTCAACTCTTGAAAAGCTTCCACAGCAGCAGAAGACCAATTGACCACATCAGCACCTTTCTTGGTCAAATCGGTCAATGGTTTAGCAATACTAGAAAAATTGCAGATGAAGCGACGATAAAAATTAGCAAAGCCCAGGAACTTTTGCAGACTTTTCAGAGATGTCGGCTGAGTCCAATTATGGATGGCTTGGACCTTAACAGGGTCCATCTCGATAGTAGAAGGGGAAAAGATGAACCCCAAAAATGAAACCTTCTGAACACCAAAGAGACACTTTGATCCCTTCACAAACAAAGAATTAGCACGCAGGACCTGAAACACCGTTCTGACCTGCTTCACATGAGACTCCCAATCATCCGAGAAGATCAAAATGTCATCTAAGTACACAATCAGGAATTTATCCAGGTACTCTCGGAAGATGTCATGCATAAAGGACTGAAACACTGATGGAGCATTGGCAAGTCCGAATGGCATTACTAGATACTCAAAATGGCCCTCGGGCGTATTAAATGCAGTTTTCCACTCATCGCCTCGCTTAATACGCACAAGATTATACGCACCACGAAGATCTATCTTGGTGAACCAACTAGCCCCCTTAATCCGAGCAAACAAATCAGATAACAATGGCAAGGGGTACTGAAATTTAACCGTGATCTTATTTAGAAGGCGGTAATCTATACAAGGTCTCAGTGAACCATCCTTCTTGGCTACAAAAAGAACCCTGCTCCTAATGGCGACGATGACGGGCGAATATGCCCCTTCTCCAAAGACTCCTTTACATAACTCCGCATAGCGGCGTGCTCAGGCACAGATAAATTAAACAGTCGACCTTTTGGGAATTTACTACCAGGAATCAAATCGATAGCACAATCACAATCCCTATGCGGAGGTAGGGTATCGGACTTGGGCTCATCAAATACATCCCGGTAATCAGACAAGAACTCAGGAACCTCAGAAGGGGTGGATGACGAAATAGTCAGAAATGGGACATCACCATGTACCCCCTGACAACCCCAGCTGGACACAGACATGGATTTCCAATCTAATACTGGATTATGGACTTGTAGCCATGGCAACCCCAACACGACCACATCATGCAGATTATGCAACACCAGAAAGCGAATAACCTCCTGATGTGCAGGAGCCATGCACATGGTCAGCTGGGTCCAGTACTGAGGCTTATTCTTGGCCAAAGGCGTAGCATCAATTCCTCTCAATGGAATAGGACACTGCAAGGGCTCCAAGAAAAACCCACAACGCCTAGCATACTCCAAGTCCATCAAATTCAGAGCAGCGCCTGAGTCCACAAATGCCATGACAGAATACGATGGCAAAGAGCAGATCAAGGTAACAGACAGAAGAAATTTTGACTGTACCGTACCAATGGTGGCAGACCTAGCGAACCGCTTAGTGCGCTTAGGACAATCAGAGATAGCATGAGTGGAATCACCACAGTAGAAACACAGCCCATTCAGACGTCTGTGTTCTTGCCGTTCAACTCTGGTCAAAGTCCTATCGCACTGCATAGGCTCAGGTTTAAGCTCAGGTAATACCGCCAAATGGTGCACAGATTTACGCTCGCGCAAGCGTCGACCGATCTGAATGGCCAAAGACATAGACTCATTCAGACCAGCAGGCATAGGAAATCCCACCATGACATCCTTAAGAGCTTCAGAGAGACCTTTTCTGAAAATAGCTGTGAGCGCACCTTCATTCCACTGAGTGAGTACGGACCACTTTCTAAATTTCTGACAATATACCTCTATTTCATCCTGACCCTGACACAGAGCCAGCAAATTCTTCTCTGCCTGATCCACAGAATTAGGTTCATCGTACAGCAATCCGAGCGCCAGGAAAAATGCATCAATATTACTTAATGCAGGATCTCCTGACGCAAGAGAAAATGCCCAGTCCTGAGGGTCGCCACGCAAAAAAGAAATAACGATCCTAACTTGTTGAACTGGGTCACCAGAGGAGCGAGGTTCCAAAGCCAGAAATAGTTTACAATTATTTTTGAAACTCAGAAATTTAGTTCTATCTCCAAAAAACAAATCAGGAATAGGAATTCTCGGTTCTAACATAGAATTCTGAACCACAAAGTCTTGAATACTTTGTACTCTTGCCGTGAGCTGATCCACACATGAAGACAGACCTTTAATGTCCATTGCTACACCTGTGTCCTGAACCACCGAAATGTCTAGGGGAAAAAAAAGGCAAAACACAGTGCAAAGAAAAAAAAATGGTCTCAGAACTTCTTTTTTTCCCTGTATTGGGAATCATTAGTACTTTGGGCCTCCAGTACTGTTATGAAAGGTAATTCAGTACCACAATGGACATAGAGGTCAGCGCACATACAGTGACCTGGCAATAACCCAAAAAACAAGAACGAGCTCTGAGACATGGGAACTCTGTTGAACGCAATCCCTAATCCTCTCCAACCACACTAGAGGCAGCCGTGGATTGCGCCTAACGCTCCCTATGCAACTTGGCACGGCCTGAGAAACTAGCTAGCCTGAAGATAGAAAATAAGCCTACCTTGCCTCAGAGAAATACCCCAAAGGAAAAGGCAGCCCCCACATATAATGACTGTGAGTTAAGATGAAAAGACAAACGTAGAGATGAAATAGATTTAGCAAAGTGAGGCCCAACTTTCTGAACAGAGCGAGGATAGGAAAGGTAACTTTGCGGTCAACACAAAACCCTACAAAAACCACGCAAAGGGGGCAAAAAGACCCTCCGTACCGAACTAACGGCACGGAGGTACACCCTCTGCGTCCCAGAGCTTCCAGCAAGCAGAAAAAAAACAAATTGACAAGCTGGACAGAAAAAAACAGCAAACAAATAGCAAAGAAGAACTTAGCTATGCAGAGCAGCAGGCCACAGGAACGATCCAGGAGGAAACAGGTCCAATACTAGAACATTGACTGGAGGCCAGGATCAAAGCACTAGGTGGAGTTAAATAGAGCAGCACCTAACGACTTCACCACATCACCTGAGGAAGGAAACTCAGAAGCCGCAGTACCACTTTCCTCCACTAACGGAAGCTCACAGAGAGAACCAGCCGAAGTATCACTTGTGACCACAGGAGGGAGCTCTGCCACAGAATTCACAACAGGTTAGGGTTAGAGTTTGGGTTAGGGTTACAGTTTGTGTTTTAGGGTTAGGGTTAGAGTTTGTGTTTTAGGGTTAGAGTTTGTGTTAGAGTTTGTGTTAGGGTTAGAGTTTGGGTTAGGGTTAAGGTTAGAGTTTGTGTTTTAGGGTTAGGGTTAGAGTTTGTGTTTTAGGGTTAGGGTTAGAGTTTGTGTAAGGGTTAGGGTTAGAGTTTGGGTTAGGGTTTGTGTTTTAGGGTTAGGGTTCGAGTTTGTGTTTTAGGGTTAGGGTTAGAGTTTGTTTTAGGGTTAGAGTTAGAGTTTGTGTTAGGGTTAGAGTTTGGGCTAGGGTTAGAGTTTGTGTTTTAGGGTTAGGGTTAGAGTTTGTGTTTTAGGGTTAGAGTGTGTTAGAGTTTGTTAGGGTTAGAGTTTGTGTTAGGGCTGGAGTTTGTGTTTTAGGGTTAGAGTTTGTGTTTTAGGGTTAGGGTTAGAGTTTGTGTTTTAGGGTTAGGGTTAGAGTTTGTGTTAGGGTTAGAGTTTGGTTTAGAGTTTGGGTTAGAGTTTGTGTTTTAGGGTTAGAGTTTGTGTTTTAGGGTTAGAGTTTGTGTTAGAGTTTGTTAGAGTTTGTGTTAGGGTTAGAGTTTGTGTTTTAGGGTTAGGGTTAGAGTTTGTTTTAGGGTTAGAGTTAGAGTTTGTGTTAGAGTTTGTTAGAGTTTGTGTTAGGGTTAGAGTTTGAGTTAGGGTTAGAGTTTGTGTTTTAGGGTTAGGGTTAGAGTTTGTGTTAGGGTTTGTGTTAGGGTTTGTGTTAGGGTTTGTGTTAGGGTTTGTGTTAGGGTTTGTGTTAGGGTTAGAGTTTGGGTTAGGGTTACAATTTGTGTGTTAGGGTTAGAGTTTGTGTTTTAGGGTTAGAGTTTGTGTTAGAGTTTGTGTTAGGATTAGGGTTAGAGTTTGGGTTAGGGTTAAGGTTAGAGTTTGTGTTTTAGGGTTAGAGTTTGTGTTTTAGGGTTAGAGTTTGTGTTAGAGTTTGTTAGAGTTTGTGTTAGGGTTAGAGTTTGGGTTAGAGTTTGTGTTTTAGGGTTAGGGTTAGAGTTTGTTTTAGGGTTAGAGTTAGAGTTTGTGTTAGAGTTTGTTAGAGTTTGTGTTAGGGTTAGAGTTTGAGTTAGGGTTAGAGTTTGTGTTTTAGGGTTAGGGTTAGAGTTTGTGTTAGAGTTTGTGTTAGGGTTTGTGTTAGGGTTTGTGTTAGGGTTTGTGTTAGGGTTTGTGTTAGGGTTTGTGTTAGGGTTTGTGTTAGGGTTTGTGTTAGGGTTTGTGTTAGAGTTTGTGTTTTAGGGTTAGGGTTAGAGTTTGTGTTTTAGGGTTAGAGTGTGTTAGAGTTTGTTAGAGTTTGTTAGGGTTAGAGTTTGTGTTAGGGTTAGAGTTTGTGTTTTAGGGTTAGGGTTAGAGTTTGTGTTTTAGGGTTAGGGTTAGAGTTTGTGTTTTAGGGTTAGGGTTAGAGTTTGTGTTTTAGGGTTAGGGTTAGAGTTTGTGTTTTAGGGTTAGGGTTAGAGTTTGTGTTTTAGGGTTAGGGTTAGAGTTTGTGTTAGGGTTAGAGTTTGTGTTAGGGTTAGAGTTTTGTTTAGAGTTTGGGTTAGAGTTTGTGTTTTAGGGTTAGAGTTTGTGTTTTAGGGTTAGAGTGTGTTAGAGTTTGTTAGGGTTAGAGTTTGTGTTTTAGGGTTAGGGTTAGAGTTTGTGTTTTAGGGTTAGGGTTAGAGTTTGTGTTTTAGGGTTAGGGTTAGAGTTTGTGTTAGGGTTAGAGTTTGTGTTAGGGTTAGAGTTTTGTTTAGAGTTTGGGTTAGAGTTTGTGTTTTAGGGTTAGAGTTTGTGTTTTAGGGTTAGAGTTTGTGTTTTAGGGTTAGGCTTAGAGTGTGTTAGAGTTTGTTAGGGTTAGAGTTTGTGTTTTAGGGTTAGAGTTTGTGTTAGAGTTTGTTAGAGTTTGTGTTAGGGTTAGAGTTTGGGTTAGAGTTTGGGTTTTAGGGTTAGGTTTAGAGTTTGTGTTTTAGGGTTAGGGTTAGAGTTTGTGTTTTAGAGTTAGGGTTACAGTTTGTGTTTTAGAGTTAGGGTTAAAGTTTGTGTTAGACTCTGTTAGAGTTTGTGTTAGGGTTAGAGTTTGGGTGAGGGTTAGAGTTTGTGTTTTAGGGTTAGAGTTTGTGTTTTAGGGTTAGGGTTAGAGTTTGTGTTTTAGGGTTAGGGTTAGAGTTAGGGTTAGAGTTTGTGTTTTAGGGTTTGAGTTTGTGTTAGAGTTTGTGTTAGGGTTAGAGTTTGGGTTAGGGTTAAGGTTAGAGTTTGTGTTTTAGGGTTAGGGTTAGAGTTTGTGTTTTAGGGTTAGGGTTAGAGTTTGTGTTTTAGGGTTAGGGTTAGAGTTTGTGTTTTAGGGTTAGGGTTAGAGTTTGTGTTTTAGGGTTAGGGTTAGAGTTTGTGTTTTAGGGTTAGGGTTAGAGTTTGTGTTTTAGGGTTAGGGTTAGAGTTTGTGTTAGGGTTAGAGTTTGTGTTAGGGTTAGAGTTTTGTTTAGAGTTTGGGTTAGAGTTTGTGTTTTAGGGTTAGAGTTTGTGTTTTAGGGTTAGAGTGTGTTAGAGTTTGTTAGGGTTAGAGTTTGTGTTTTAGGGTTAGGGTTAGAGTTTGTGTTTTAGGGTTAGGGTTAGAGTTTGTGTTTTAGGGTTAGGGTTAGAGTTTGTGTTAGGGTTAGAGTTTGTGTTAGGGTTAGAGTTTTGTTTAGAGTTTGGGTTAGAGTTTGTGTTTTAGGGTTAGAGTTTGTGTTTTAGGGTTAGAGTTTGTGTTTTAGGGTTAGGCTTAGAGTGTGTTAGAGTTTGTTAGGGTTAGAGTTTGTGTTTTAGGGTTAGAGTTTGTGTTAGAGTTTGTTAGAGTTTGTGTTAGGGTTAGAGTTTGGGTTAGAGTTTGGGTTTTAGGGTTAGGTTTAGAGTTTGTGTTTTAGGGTTAGGGTTAGAGTTTGTGTTTTAGAGTTAGGGTTACAGTTTGTGTTTTAGAGTTAGGGTTAAAGTTTGTGTTAGACTCTGTTAGAGTTTGTGTTAGGGTTAGAGTTTGGGTGAGGGTTAGAGTTTGTGTTTTAGGGTTAGAGTTTGTGTTTTAGGGTTAGGGTTAGAGTTTGTGTTTTAGGGTTAGGGTTAGAGTTAGGGTTAGAGTTTGTGTTTTAGGGTTTGAGTTTGTGTTAGAGTTTGTGTTAGGGTTAGAGTTTGGGTTAGGGTTAAGGTTAGAGTTTGTGTTTTAGGGTTAGGGTTAGAGTTTGTGTTTTAGGGTTAGGGTTAGAGTGTGTTAGAGTTTGTTAGAGTTTGTTAGGGTTAGAGTTTGTGTTAGGGTTAGAGTTTGTGTTTTAGGGTTAGGGTTAGAGTTTGTGTTTTAGGGTTAGGGTTAGAGTTTGTGTTGTAGGGTTAGGGTTAGAGTTTGTGTTAGGGTTAGAGTTTTGTTTAGAGTTTGGGTTAGAGTTTGTGTTTTAGGGTTAGAGTTTGTGTTTTAGGGTTAGAGTATGTGTTTTAGGGTTAGGGTTAGAGTGTGTTAGAGTTTGTTAGAGTTTGTGTTAGGGTTAGAGTTTGGGTTAGAGTTTGGGTTTTAGGGTTAGGTTTAGAGTTTGTGTTTTAGGGTTAGGGTTAGAGTTTGTGTTTTAGAGTTAGGGTTACAGTTTGTGTTTTAGAGTTAGGGTTAAAGTTTGTGTTAGAGTTTGTTAGAGTTTGTGTTAGGGTTAGAGTTTGGGTGAGGGTTAGAGTTTGTGTTTTAGGGTTAGGGTTAGAGTTTGTGTTTTAGGGTTAGAGTTTGTGTTTTAGGGTTAGGGTTAGAGTTTGTGTTTTAGGGTTAGGGTTAGAGTTTGTGTTAGGGTTAGAGTTTTGTTTAGAGTTTGGGTTAGAGTTTGTGTTTTAGGGTTAGAGTTTGTGTTTTAGGGTTAGAGTTTGTGTTAGAGTTTGTTAGAGTTTGTGTTAGGGTTAGAGTTTGGGTTAGGGTTAGAGTTTGGGTTAGAGTTTGTTAGAGTTTGTGTTAGGGTTAGAGTTTGGGTTAGGGTTAAAGTTAGGGTTAGAGTTTGTGTTTTAGGGTTAGAGTTTGTGTTTTAGGGTTAGGGTTAGAGTGTGTTAGAGTTTGTTAGGGTTAGAGTTTGTGTTTTAGGGTTAGAGTTTGTGTTAGAGTTTGTTAGAGTTTGTGTTAGGGTTAGAGTTTGGGTTTTAGGGTTAGGTTTAGAGTTTGTGTTTTAGGGTTAGGGTTTGTGTTTTAGAGTTAGGGTTACAGTTTGTGTTTTAGAGTTAGGGTTAAAGTTTGTGTTAGAGTTTGTGTTAGGGTTAGAGTTTGTGTTAGGGTTAGAGTTTGGGTTAGAGTTTGTTAGAGTTTGTGTTAGGGTTAGAGTTTGGGTTAGGGTTAAAGTTAGGGTTAGAGTTTGTGTTTTAGGGTTAGAGTTTGTGTTTTAGGGTTAGGGTTAGAGTGTGTTAGAGTTTGTTAGAGTTTGTTAGGGTTAGAGTTTGTGTTTTAGGGTTAGAGTTTGTGTTAGAGTTTGTTAGAGTTTGTGTAAGGGTTAGAGTTTGTGTTTTAGGGTTAGAGTTTGTGTTTTAGGGTTAGGGTTAGAGTGTGTTAGAGTTTGTTAGAGTTTGTGTTAGGGTTAGAGTTTGGGTTAGAGTTTGGGTTTTAGGGTTAGGTTTAGAGTTTGTGTTTTAGGGTTAGGGTTAGAGTTTGTGTTTTAGAGTTAGGGTTACAGTTTGTGTTTTAGAGTTAGGGTTAGAGTTTGTGTTAGAGTTTGTTAGAGTTTGTGTTAGGGTTAGAGTTTGAGTTAGGGTTAGAGTTTGGGTTAGAGTTTGTTAGAGTTTGTGTTAGGGTTAGAGTTTGGGTTAGGGTTAAAGTTAGGGTTAGAGTTTGTGTTTTAGGGTTAGAGTTTGTGTTTTAGGGTTAGGGTTAGAGTGTGTTAGAGTTTGTTAGGGTTAGAGTTTGTGTTTTAGGGTTAGAGTTTGTGTTAGAGTTTGTGTTAGGGTTAGAGTTTGTGTTAGGGTTAGAGTTTGTGTTAGAGTTTGGGTTTTAGGGTTAGGTTTAGAGTTTGTGTTTTAGGTTTAGGGTTAGAGTTTGTGTTTTAGAGTTAGGGTTACAGTTTGTGTTTTAGAGTTAGGGTTAGAGTTTGTGTTAGAGTTTGTTAGAGTTTGTGTTAGGGTTAGAGTTTGGGTTAGGGTTACAGTTTGGGTTAGGGTTAGAGTTAGAGTTTGTGTTTTAGGGTTAGGGTTAGAGTTTGTGTTTTAGGGTTAGGATCCTAACCCTAGGTATATCTGTTTATAGTGGGTTTTCTAGTTGATTTTGATGATTGGCAGCTATCAAAAGACACTAGGCTGAGTAGGCACCATCTACATATAAAAGAAACCTGAAGGGATCACCACATGCATACTAAAAATCAATAGAGACCAGCAGAGCAAAGTGTATGCATACAAATTGGGATCACCAAGTAAATATAGAAAATATACAAAAGTATCTTTATTTATGGAACACAACACAAAAACATAAAAACATTTAAAAACCCCCAATGAGACCTGGGGTAACGGGTCCATACAAATAACAGGTAAATACCATAATAGAACATACAACGCTGCACAGCAAATACACATAAAGAAACATTACAATAAGAAAGGACACAAACCCATTGTCCATTAGAGATACAGGGAGGATAAGCTATAGTGTACTCTATCCTACAAACCTATACCATAATAGGCAAGCCATGTGAGTAACAAGCAATAAGCTGTGCGGTTGCAGAGACTCACGCGTATCGACGCCTATAGCGTCTTCCTCAAGGTCGATAATGAGCAAGTGGCGTGTTCCCCAGCTTAAATAGAGAAATAATTCCTAATAACACCTACCAGGTGTGAGCAGCTACGGCAGCAGAGGGACACCATTCTCGGCGTCTACCGGGATCCACTGCGCAAGTGCAGCAATGTCTCCTGTCATAATGTGACGTCTACGATCAGCGCATGCGCACTGAATCCTCAAGGCGGCTCCGCCTCCATGTAAGCACAGATCTGCCGTCACTAGGGCACGTGACTACAGTCTGTGTCTCCGTACCCAGTATGTTTGCTGGGCGTACCAGCGGCTCAGGCGTCGCTGCCAGTGCATAGAAGATACACCATACTATGCAGGGTGGAGAAAAAAAAATCTCCACACCAGCCACACGTAGTATTTTTGAGTCCTACAAAATGGCAGGAGACTCAAAGCCCCACATTCAGCACAAGAGTGTGTTGAGGCAGACAATAGAAATAGCAGATAAGTGCGGTTATAAACATGCGCCAATAGACAGAGAAAGGTGACATATACAATTATTTATAAAGTTCTTATGAGGGCACCACTTTGCTCTGCTGGTCTCTATTGATTTTTAGTATGCATGTGGTGATCCCTTCAGGTTTCTTATATATGTAGATGGTGCCTAGTGTCTTTTGATTGTTACTTTTATAACTGGTTTCTTTTGCTGGTTTTCATGAGTGGTGGCACATCTTGGCATAAGTTATATTTATATTAATATGAACTTAAATGCCAGGGAAGCAGCGTGGCGTAGTCAGGACACAGACATTTTTGGAGAAAGGAATGTTACATCAGGGACGAGCATTTCGGGTGATAATGATTTTGAGGTTCTGACCTCTGATATTACAAACTTACATAGGAATTTGACTAAGACATGGTGGAATATCAAGACGCTAGAGGAGTATAAAAAACAGAATCTTACCCCTAGAGGATTACGAGTACAGATATTCCCTGCATGGGAGGTTGACTCGGACTTCAGGGACATCTGGGAGAAGGGGTTGCATAAGTGCTCATTTATATTGATTGATCTCCTTATTAACCATGATCAGCAATTACTGACAAATTTGAAGGAAGAGATTAGGAATAAGGAGGCTAAATTGCACTCCTTCGATAAAAAGGAAAAGGTAAATCCATTTAAGGAACATCTCAAATCAATAATCGATAAATTTGAAAAAGACATCATTAGGGGTAAGAAGTGTTGTGAATTCTGTGGCAGAGCTCCCTCCTGTGGTCACAAGTGGTACTTCGGCTGATTCTCTCTATGAGCTTCCGTTGGTGGAGGAGAGTGGTACTGCGGCTTCTGAGTTTCCTTCCTCAGGTGATGTGGGGAAGTCGTTAGGTGCTGCTCTATTTAACTCCACCTAGTGCTTTGATCCTGGCCTCCAGTCAATGTTCTAGTATAGGACTTGCTTCCTCCTGGATCGTTCCTGTGGCCTGCTGCTCTGCATAGCTAAGTTCCGTTTTTGTTATTTTATTTGCTGTTTTTTTCTGTCCAGCTTGCTTATTTGGTTTTTCTTGCTTGCTGGAAGCTCTGGGACGCAGAGGGTGTATCTCCGTGCCGTTAGTCGGTACGGAGGGTCTTTTTGCCCCCTTTGCGTGGTTGTTTGTAGGGTTTTGTGTTGACCGCAAAGTTACCTTTCCTATCCTCGCTCTGTTTAGAAAGTCGGGCCTCACTTTGCTCAATCTATTTCATCTCTACGTTTGTCTTTTCATCTTAACTCACAGTCATTATATGTGGGGGCTGCCTTTTCCTTTGGGGTATTTCTCTGAGGCAAGGTAGGCTTATTTTCTATCTTCAGGCTAGCTAGTTTCTCAGGCTGTGCCGAGTTGCATAGGGAGCGTTAGGCGCAATCCACGGCTGCCTCTAGTGTGGTTGGAGAGGATTAGGGATTGCGGTCAGCAGAGTTCCCACGTCTCAGAGCTCGTTCTATGTTTTTGGGTTATTGTCAGGTCACTGTATGTGCTCTGACTTCTATGTCCATTGTGGTACTGAATTACCTTATCTTAACAGTACTGGAAGCCAAAAGTACTAATGATTCTCAATAGAGGGAAAAAAGAAGTTCTGAGACCATTTTTTTTTCTCTGCACTGTTTTGCCTTTTTTTTCCCCTAGACATTTGGGTGGTTCAGGACACAGGTGTAGCGATGGACATTAAAGGTCTGTCTTCATGTGTGGATCAGCTCACGGCAAGAGTACAAAATATTCAAGACTTTGTGGTTCAGAATTCTATGTTAGAACCAAGAATTCCTATTCCGGATTTGTTTTTTGGAGATAGAACTAAATTTCTGAGTTTCAAAAATAATTGTAAACTATTTCTGGCTTTGAAACCTCGCTCCTCTGGTGACCCAGTTCAACAAGTTAGGATCATTATTTCTTTTTTACGTGGCGACCCTCAGGACTGGGCATTTTCTCTTGCGCCAGGAGATCCTGCATTAAGTAATATTGATGCGTTTTTCCTGGCGCTCGGATTGCTGTACGATGAACCTAATTCAGTGGATCAGGCAGAGAAAAATTTGCTGGCTCTGTGTCAGGGTCAGGATGAGATAGAGGTATATTGTCAGAAATTTAGAAAGTGGTCCGTACTCACTCAATGGAATGAAGGTGTGCTCGCAGCTATTTTCAGAAAGGGTCTCTCTGAAGCCCTTAAGGATGTCATGGTGGGATTTCCTATGCCTGCTGGTCTGAATGAGTCTATGTATTTGGCCATTCAGATCGGTCGACGCTTGCGTGAACGTAAATCTGTGCACCATTTGGTGGTATTATCTGAGCATAAACCTGAGCCTATGCAGTGCGATAGGACTTTGACCAGAGTTGAACGGCAAGAACACAGACGTCAGAATGGGCTGTGTTTCTACTGTGGTGATTCCACTCATGCTATCTCTGATTGTCCTAAGCGCACTAAGCGGTTCGCTAGGTCTGCCACCATTGGTACGGTACAGTCAAAATTTCTTTTGTCAGTTACCTTGATCTGCTCTTTGTCATCTTATTCTGTCATGGCATTTGTGGATTCAGGCGCTGCCCTGAATTTGATGGACTTGGAGTATGCTAGGCGTTGTGGGTTTTTCTTGGAGCCCTTGCAGTGTCCTATTCCATTGAGAGGAATTGATGCTACGCCTTTGGCCAAGAATAAGCCTCAGTACTGGACCCAGCTGACCATGTGCATGGCTCCTGCACATCAGGAGGTTATTCGCTTTCTGGTGTTGCATAATCTGCATGATGTGGTCGTGTTGGGGTTGCCATGGCTACAAGTCCATAATCCAGTGTTAGATTGGAAATCCATGTCTGTGTCCAGCAGGGGTTGTCAGGGGGTACATGGTGATGTCCCATTTCTGTCTATTTCGTCATCCACCCCTTCTGAGGTTCCAGAATTCTTGTCTGTTTACCGGGATGTATTTGATGAGCCCAAGTCCGATACCCTACCTCCGCATAGGGATTGTGATTGTGCTATCGATTTGATTCCTGGTAGTAAATTCCCAAAAGGTCGACTGTTTAATTTATCTGTGCCTGAGCACGCCGCTATGCGGAGTTACGTGAAGGAGTCCTTGGAGAAGGGGCATATTCGCCCGTCATCGTCGCCATTAGGAGCGGGGTTCTTTTTTGTGGCCAAGAAGGATGGTTCGCTGAGACCTTGTATAGATTACCGCCTTCTAAATAAGATCACGGTTAAATTTCAGTACCCCTTGCCACTGTTATCTGATTTGTTTGCTCGGATTAAGGGGGCTAGTTGGTTCACCAAGATAGATCTTCGTGGTGCGTATAATCTTGTGCGTATTAAGCGAGGCGATGAATGGAAAACTGCATTTAATACGCCCGAGGGCCATTTTGAGTACCTAGTGATGCCATTCGAACTTGCCAATGCTCCATCAGTGTTTCAGTCCTTTATGCATGACATCTTCCGAGAGTACCTGGATAAATTCCTGATTGTATACCTGGATGATATTTTGATCTTCTCGGATGATTGGGAGTCACATGTGAAGCAGGTCAGAACGGTGTTTCAGGTCCTGCGTGCTAATTCTTTGTTTGTGAAGGGATCAAAGTGTCTCTTTGGTGTTCAGAAGGTTTCATTTTTGGGGTTCATTTTTTCCCCTTCTACTATCGAGATGGACCCTGTTAAGGTCCAAGCCATCCATGATTGGACTCAGCCGACATCTCTGAAAAGTCTGCAAAAGTTCCTGGGCTTTGCTAATTTTTATCGTCGCTTCATCTGCAATTTTTCTAGTATTGCTAAACCATTGACCGATTTGACCAAGAAAGGTGCTGATGTGGTCAATTGGTCTTCTGCTGCTGTGGAAGCTTTTCAAGAGTTGAAGCGTCGTTTTTCTTCTGCCCCTGTGTTGTGTCAACCAGATGTTTCGCTTCCATTCCAGGTCGAGGTTGATGCTTCTGAGATTGGAGCAGGGGCTGTTTTGTCGCAGAGAAATTCTGATTGCTCGGTGATGAAACCATGCGCCTTCTTTTCCAGGAAGTTTTCGCCTGCTGAGCGAAATTATGATGTTGGCAATCGAGAGTTGCTGGCCATGAAGTGGGCATTCGAGGAGTGGCGTCATTGGCTTGAAGGAGCTAAGCATCGCGTGGTGGTCTTGGCTGATCGTAAGAACTTGACTTATCTCGAGTCTGCCAAGCGGTTGAATCCTAGACAGGCTCGTTGGTCGCTGTTTTTTGCCCGTTTTAACTTTGTGGTTTCGTACCTTCCGGGCTAAAAAAATGTGAAGGCGGATGCCCTGTCTAGGAGTTCTGTGCCCGACTCTCCGGGTTTATCTGAGCCGGCGGGTATTCTCAAAGAGGGAGTAATTGTGTCTGCCATCTCCCCTGATTTGCGGCGGGTGCTGCAAAAATTTCAGGCTAATAAACCTGATCGTTGCCCAGCGGAGAAACTGTTTGTCCCTGATAGGTGGACGAATAAAGTTATCTCTGAGGTTCATGGTTCGGTGTTGGCTGGTCATCCTGGAATCTTTGGTACCAGAGAGTTAGTGGCTAGATCCTTTTGGTGGCCATCTCTGTCGCGGGATGTGCGTTCTTTTGTGCAGTCCTGTGGGATTTGTGCTCGGGCTAAGCCCTGCTGTTCTCGTGCCAGTGGGTTGCTTTTGCCCTTGCCGGTCCCGAAGAGGCCTTGGACACATACCTCTATGGATTTTATTTCAGATCTTCCCGTCTCTCAAAAAATGTCAGTCATTTGGGTGGTTTGTGATCGCTTCTCTAAGATGGTCCATTTGGTGCCCTTGTCTAAATTACCTTCCTCCTCTGATTTGGTGCCATTGTTCTTCCAGCATGTGGTTCGTTTACATGGCATTCCAGAGAATATCGTTTCTGACCGAGGTTCCCAGTTTGTTTCGAGGTTTTGGCGAGCCTTTTGTGCTAGGATGGGCATTGACTTGTCTTTTTCCTCGGCTTTCCATCCTCAGACTAATGGCCAGACCGAACGAACCAATCAGACCTTGGAAACATATCTGAGATGCTTTGTTTCTGCTGATCAGGATGACTGGGTGTCCTTTTTGCCTTTGGCTGAGTTCGCCCTTAACAATCGGGCCAGCTCGGCTACCTTGGTTTCGCCATTTTTCTGCAACTCTGGGTTCCATCCTCGTTTCTCTTCAGGGCAGGTTGAGTCTTCGGACTGTCCTGGTGTGGATACTGTGGTGGACAGGTTGCAGCAGATTTGGACTCATGTGGTGGACAATTTGACCTTGTCCCAGGAGAAGGCTCAACGTTTCGCTAATCGCAGACGCTGTGTGGGTCCCCGACTTCGTGTTGGGGATTTGGTTTGGTTGTCTTCTCGTCATATTCCTATGAAGGTTTCCTCTCCTAAGTTTAAACCTCGTTTCATTGGTCCGTATAGGATTTCTGAGGTTCTTAATCCTGTGTCTTTTCGTTTGACCCTTCCAGATTCTTTTTCCATCCATAACGTATTCCATAGGTCATTGTTGCGGAGATACGTGGCACCTATGGTTCCATCTTTTGATCCTCCTGCCCCGGTTTTGGTGGAGGGGGAGTTGGAGTATATTGTGGAGAAGATTTTGGATTCTCGTGTTTCAAGACGGAAACTCCAGTATCTGGTTAAGTGGAAGGGTTATGCTCAGGAAGATAATTCCTGGGTCTTTGCCTCTGATGTCCATGCTCCCGATCTTGTTCGTGCCTTTCATATGGCTCATCCTGGTCGTCCTGGGGGCTCTGGTGAGGGTTCGGTGACCCCTTCTCAAGGGGGGGGTACTGTTATGAATTCTGTGGCAGAGCTCCCTCCTGTGGTCACAAGTGGTACTTCGGCTGATTCTCTCTATGAGCTTCCGTTGGTGGAGGAGAGTGGTACTGCGGCTTCTGAGTTTCCTTCCTCAGGTGATGTGGGGAAGTCGTTAGGTGCTGCTCTATTTAACTCCACCTAGTGCTTTGATCCTGGCCTCCAGTCAATGTTCTAGTATAGGACTTGCTTCCTCCTGGATCGTTCCTGTGGCCTGCTGCTCTGCATAGCTAAGTTTCGTTTTTGTTATTTTGTTTGCTGTTTTTTTCTGTCCAGCTTGCTAATTTGGTTTTTCTTGCTTGCTGGAAGCTCTGGGACGCAGAGGGTGTACCTCCGTGCCATTAGTCGGTACGGAGGGTCTTTTTGCCCCCTTTGCGTGGTTGTTTGTAGGGTTTTGTGTTGACCACAAAGTTACCTTTCCTATCCTCGCTCTGTTTAGAAAGTCGGGCCTCACTCTGCTCACTCTATTTCATCTCTACATTTGTCTTTTCATCTTAACTCACAGTCATTATATGTGGGGGCTGCCTTTTCCTTTGGGGTATTTCTCTGAGGCAATGTAGGCTTATTTTCTATCTTCAGGCTAGCTAGTTTCTCAGGCTGTGCCGAGTTGCATAGGGAGCGTTAGGCGCAATCCATGGCTGCCTCTAGTGTGGTTGGAGAGGATTAGGGATTGCGGTCAGCAGAGTTCCCACGTCTCAGAGCTCGTTCTATGTTTTTGGGTTATTGTCAGGTCACTGTATGTGCTCTGACTTCTATGTCCATTGTGGTACTGAATTACCTGATCATAACAAAGAAGGACAAGTTCCAGAGGGATAGGATGGATTATGCAGAAGGCAGGGCCTTTAGATGGACACACCAGGGCAATAAAAGGATGGGCAGAAGAAGGCCGCAAACACAGGATGATAAAGCTGACAAGGGATCCCAGGAGACTACAACAAGTGATTTTTTATCCACCGATACCAGCGACCGCGAAAGCGGCACAGACGGGGGAGGAGGAAGCATGTTGGTCCGCAGGAAGAGGAACGGTCGGCACAAGGACTGGTCGCCGAGCTTCAAACGAGTTACCCGCCACAACAATCGCAAACGATAGAGGGAGCGGCAGCCCCGGAGCGTGCTATGGGTGAGCTTAATATTATTAATTTGTCCACATACAATCTTTCTAATGTTGAGCGCAAACTTGTCTCGTGGTCTGTCTTTTTCCCCAATGAACACTCTTGACAAATTTGAGTTAACGAAGGATCTATACCTGTTTTGTAGACAACTGACTTTCAGATTATTATATCAGAACCCCGCAATACTGGATGACATGTCAGAGGAAGACAGACGACTATTGCGGGATCTAACGGATTTATTGGAGGAAAGTGAGAACTTTCAGGGTAAGCGTAGATTCAGCGGCAGATTGCCATCACAGGCTACCCCGTCGTTCACCCTCTTCCCTGCCATACAGATCTTTTTTGAAAAAATGAGCAGTGATATCCAGAATCTGAAATTGGACAGGATTGGTCAGAGTAACTTATCCAGGGAAGAAAAGCGGGCTCTTAGGCTTCTTTCACACTAGCGTCGGAATCTCCCCGTCGCAATGCGTCGGGGAGAGATTCCGACGCTAGCGTTTAACGCTTTGCACAATGGGTGCAGCGGATGCATTTTTCCGGCGCATTCGCTGCCCCATTGTAAGGTGCGGGGAGGAGGGGGCGGAGTCCGTCGGGAGAAAAAAACGTTACATGTAGGGGTTTTTTTCCCGACGGTCCGTCAAAGCACGACGCAGTCATCGCAAGACGGATGCGAAGTGTGCAAATCCGTCGCAAATGCGTCGCCAATAGAAGTCTATGGGGAAAAAACGCATCCTGCAAACACTTTTGCAGGATGCATTTTTTCTGCAAAACGACGCATTGTGACGGATTTACAAAAAACGCTAGTGTGAAAGTAGCCTAAAGGAACTAAAATCCAACGGTTCCTTTGAGATCAAGGAGGTGGGGATAAGGGGGGCAACATAGTGTTGTGGCCCAAAGATATGTATTCTAAAGAGGCCAAAAAACAATTGGGTAATCCACAACACTATGTTGCTCTACCTTTGGACCCCACAGTGACATTCAAGTCAGGTCTGGATAGACTGTTAAATAACGCGCATATTCAGAACATCATTAATAAGAGGGAATTTTACTTTCTAACAGTTAAAGGGAACCTGTCACCCCGTTTTTTGAGATTGAGCTATAAATACTGTTAAATAGGGCCTGCGCTGTGTGTTCCTATAGTGTATGTAGTGTACCCCGATTCCCCATGTATGCTGAGAAATAGCTTACCAAAGTCGCCGTTTTCGCCTGTCAATCAGGCTGGTCAGGTCGGGAGGGCGTGGTGACATCGCTGGTTCTTCCTCAGCTTTACGTTGGTGGCGTAGTGGCGTAGTGGTGAAGACACAGCGCGCGATCTGCGCTGTCATCCCTTTCGTCGGTGGGGGCGGCCATCTTCCTGGGGCCGCGCGTGCGCAGATCGAGTGCTCTGCTGCACGGGGCTTCAGGAAAATGGCCGCGGGATGCCGCGCGTGCGCATTAGAGATCGCGGCGGCCATTTTCCCAAAGCCGAGTTTGCATCTCGGCTTTGGGAAAATGGCCGCCGCGATCTCTAATGCGCACGCGCGGCATCCCGCGGCCATTTTCCTGAAGCCCCGTGCAGCAGAGCACTCGATCTGCGCACGCGCGGCCCCAGGAAGATGGCCGCCCCCACCGACGAAAGGGATGACAGCGCAGATCGCGCGCTGTGTCTTCACCACTACGCCACTACGCCACCAACGTAAAGCTGAGGAAGAACCAGCGATGTCACCACGCCCTCCCGACCTGACCAGCCTGATTGACAGGCGAAAACGGCGACTTTGGTAAGCTATTTCTCAGCATACATGAGGAATCGGGGTACACTACATACACTATAGGAACACACAGCGCAGGCCCTATTTAACAGTATTTATAGCTCAATCTCAAAAAACGGGGTGACAGGTTCCCTTTAAGCACCCGGTGGTTCCCACGTTCTACATGTTACCTACGGTACATAAATCCGTGCTGGAACCACCGGGTAGGCCAATAGTCTCGGGGATTGGTGGTCTCTATGAGAAATGTTGTATTTATCTTGACTTCTATTTACAGCCCATCGTCCTAAACTTGGACTCATACATACGGGACTCATCGTTCCTGATTCAACAACTGGACCCTCTGACACTACCGGATGACATCATTCTCGCCACATTGGACGTAGAAGCGTTATATACCAACATCCAGCATGATTTTGGTATTTCAGCCATTGGTTATTTTTTGGATAAGTTCTCAACGGGAAACAGGAGACATGACTCTTTCATTCTGGATCTCCTCAGATTGGTCTTGGAAAAGAGTTATTTCATCTTTGACAGGGTGTTCTATAAACAAGTGACGGGAACAGCTATGGGGGCTAGGTGTGCGCCCTCTTACGCGAACCTCTTTATGGGGTGGTGGGAGGAGACCCAAGTTTCCAAGAATCGGTATTTCCATGAGAACGTTCTTAAATGGTACCGATTTATTGACGACATTATTGTTTTGTGGACAGGTACGGCAGAAGCGCTACAGGATTTTGTCAACGAGCTTAACACCAACCAATACAACATCCGTTTGACATCTTGCTACTCAAAGAGCTCGGTTGACTTCCTAGATCTGAAGATTATGGTTAAGGACAACCGGATTAATACTACCCTCTTCCGGAAGAAGACCGCCACGAACAATGCGTTGCACTATTCTAGTTTTCACCCAAACCACCTACGTAATAGCATCCCAAAGGGAGAGTTCCTTCGTGTTAGGAGGAACTGTAGCACCATAACAGACTTCCAAAATGAATCGAGACAACTCACAAATCGTTTCCACGAACGTGGATACCCACGGAGGGTTATTTCAAGGGCATTTGAACACTCGCGGCAGAGATCCAGGGAAGAGGTCCTTAAGGCCCAGCAGAGGGCTAATACGGACCAGCTAAGCCTTGTTACAAGGTTTAACAACCAATGGAGTGATGTATGCCGTTTAATAGAGGCGAATTGGGGCATCTTATTGAGTGATGCGAGATTGAAGGCATTTGTTCCTGGCAGACCTAGGGTGGTGGCAAGGCGAGCCAGGAACTTGAAGGATTGTTTATCCAGGAGCCATTTCAGGAGACAGACGTCTAGAACCCATTCAGGTAAAGTCGTCATTAGTTCCTATCCATGTGGGAGCTGCTCTATATGCCCTCACATGTTGGCCGATATTGGTATTACTATTCCCTCCCTGTCTTTTCAGGTGAAATCAAGCTCATATTTCAACTGCCGCACACGCAACTTGGTGTATGCCCTAATTTGTGGTTGTCAAAAGATTTATGTTGGGCAAACCACCCAAGAATTACGTCGTAGAGTGCAACAGCACATCTCCAACATATCTACAGCCAGAAGTGATAAAGATAAAGGAAAACAGATGACGTCTGTGGCCACCCATTTTTTGGAGCACCATGGCGGTAGCCCCAGGACTCTTAGGGTTATGGGATTAGAGGGGATTACCCCCAACATCAGGGGGGGAAGACTAACAGATGAACTGCTGAGGAGAGAATCCCGTTTGATTTACGAACTTAAGAGCCTGGTGCCAGTTGGCCTAAACGAGGAACTCCTATATACAGGCTACTACAAAAGACTATAGGGATTTTACCTATGTGTTCTTTGTGGACTGTTATGGGCTCATTTGGGCTGGGATTGTTGGGGTTCTTTGTCTTCATTTGGTTATACTTTTTTTGTCCCCTCTCCATCATAGATCTACGAGTGAGAACAACTGACTCTAAGGAGAATCGGAGGGTGTGGACACATCGGCATATTTAATATTCGGGGGTTATGTTTAAAGGGGGAGGTTTATTTTGAACTTACACTCCTTCATTATAACAACTTGTTTATGTATTTTGCAACATTGACCCTATTGCAATTATGAAATTAATCATTTATCAACTAACTATCTCTTATTGTGATCGCACATGAGGTTTTCATCCCTGCTCGGATTGGTGTTACCGCTTATCATGGTGTTATACAACTTTAGTTCTGAAATCATTTATGTGTACATACTATAATATAGATACACTTATTTAGCTCGTGGTGTGCAGTCCTGTTCTTCGCTCGTCTATTTTTTACGATTCTCCATTAGGGCTTGATATATTCACTGTACCTCTATTACTAGCTACGGTGTTAAACCTGTGGTGCTCTCTCCATATTAGGGACATACTTTGATTGCTGGTTTGAAACGTTGTTTCTACCATCTCTTTCTTTGGAGTGCAAAAGTCTTATTGCACCCTAATTATGTATGCGCATACATACTAAATATCTGTGCCTCTGCTAGATCGTCACTTTCCTTAGGGCGTGGCACTCCCCCTTTTGGTTGGTGTATGCATTGGTATACCATGACTAATTATACATCCCAGCTTTTTATGTTCTTAGGTTTACGTGGTCTGTAACTATCTATCAGTATCTCCTGTGTTATTACTTGGACTTGGTGGGAGTACTGGGCGTGCGTTCCCTTGTACCAATATTATGCGCCTTGGATCTAGTTCTATGACGTTAGCACTGTGGGATTAAACTGTCGGGCTGTGTGCCTCTTACCCTCCTTTGACGTATAGGTTTTTTTTTTTGTCTGGAGGTTTTTACAGACAGGCACGGCAGTATGTACACCACCAATTTTTGAGTGTGCAACTGCCTTGGCACACTGGTCTGTTACTGGTGCCCTCATAAGAACTTTATAAATAATTGTATATGTCACCTTTCTCTGTCTATTGGCGCATGTTTATAACCGCACTTATCTGCTATTTCTATTGTCTGCCTCAACACACTCTTGTGCTGAATGTGGGGCTTTGAGTCTCCTGCCATTTTGTAGGACTCAAAAATACTACGTGCGGCTGGCGTGGAGATTTTTTTCTCCACCCTGCATAGTATGGTGTATCTTCTATGCACTGGCAGAGACGCCTGAGCCGCTGGTACGCCCACCAAACATACTGGGTACGGAGACACGGACTGTAGTCACGTGCCCTAGTGACGGCAGATCTGTGCTTACATGGAGGCGGAGCCGCCTTGAGGATTCAGTGCGCATGCGCTGATCATAGACGTCACATGACAGGAGACATTGCTGCACTTGCGCAGTGGATCCCGGTAGACGCCGAGAATGGTGTCCCTCTGCTGCCGCAGCTGCTCACACCTGGTAGGTGTTATTAGGAATTATTTCTCTATTTAAGCTGGGGAACACGCCACTTGCTCATTATCGACCTTGAGGAAGACGCTATAGGCGTCGATACGCGTGGGTCTCTGCAACCGCACAGCTTACTAAGCCCACAAACCCATTTTTCTAGAAGCTGTATTGTAAGCCTGATCTCTAGATAGGGTAAGATCATAGGATTGGGGCATACATCCCCCGGTGTACTAGTGGGGTTTGGTACTTTTTGGATCAGACCACCTCGTGGAGTCATATATATTGACCTTTGTATTGCTTGTTACTCACATGGCTTACCTATTATGGTATAGGTTTGTAGGATAGAGTACACTATAGCTTATCCTCCCTGTATCTCTAATGGACAATGGGTTTGTGTCCTTTCTTATTGTAATGTTTCTTTATGTGTATTTGCTGTGCAGCGTTGTATGTTCTATTATGGTATTTACCTGTTATTTGTATGGACCCGTTACCCCAGGTCTCATTGGGGGTTTTTAAATGTTTTTATGTTTTTGTGTTGTGTTCCATAAATAAAGATACTTTTGTATATTTTCTATATTTACTTGGTGATCCCAATTTGATGATTGGCAGCTGTCACACACTTCTCATCATGCGTTTCAAAAACGCAAACGCAGGAAAAAACGCTTGTAAACGCAGGAAAAAACGCTTGTAAACGCGTCAAAACGCTGCGTTTGCGTTAAAACATGCAAAAACGCATGCGCCTAAAAACGCAGCGTTTAAACGCGTTTTTGCACCAAATGCGTTTATATGCGTTTGCGTTAAAAACGCTGCAGATCAAAACGCAAGTGTGAAACCAGCCTTAGTGATAGATTGAAGAGATGGGTTAAGGATGGGATTAGTGCATTGGTGAGGTTGGGAAGGAGGTGGAATGGGGTCAAGTGCACAAGTGGTGAGGTGTGATTTGGAGAGAAGATGAGCAAACTGTCCTTCAGTGATTTTGGAGAGGGGAGTTATGGGGTTAGGGCATTGGTCTAGCATACAAAGGGGTTGTAGTGGTCGGACAACAAAGTCTTGCCTTGTTTGGTCTATCTTATTTTTGAAGTGCATGGCAAAGTCCTCTGCAGAGATTAGGGAAGTCAGAGGGGGCAGTGGTGGGAGGAGGAGGGAGTTAAAGGTGTGGAACAACTGCTTGGGGTTGTGGGATAGGGAAGATACAAGTGAAGTAGGTCTGTTTAGCAGAGGTGAGAGCTGATTTGAATGTGAGTGTTGCTTGTTTGAGTGCAGTGAAATCATCTTGCAAATGCGTTTTCTTCCAACGCCATTCTGCAATTCTGGATACTTGCCTAAGCTTTTTAGTAATGTTATTGTGCCAGAGTGGACTTCAAAAGAGGGGAGGATAAGGGAGGGTAGAGGTGGGATTGGGTTAAATGTACAGTTAGAAGAAAGGAGAAGGCCTCCACCATGTTTGTTGCCAGGGCGAGGAGTGTGGGTTAAGTGGAGGCCGCTGTAACATAGCACAGCAGGGGAGGCTGTGTCAGGGTGTCAGCCATGTTTCAGTGAGGCCCAGGAAAGAAAGATTACGAGAGGTAAAGAGGTCGTGACTCACGTGCAGTTTATTACAGACAGAGCGGGCATTCCAGAGTGATCCAGAGACAGGGAGCAGGGTGGTGGGCGTCAAGGGCACGGATTTGAGGTGGGCAAGATTTCAGGCGTTTATGTTGGGTTGGGAGCAATAGAAGGGGTTAATAATGGGAGGTATGAGAAGTGGGGTCCAGGATTGGGAGATATGTCGCCAGCAGTGCGGAGAAGCAGAGAGAGACAGAGCAGGTGGGAGGAGAGTGGGCGGCTTGTTTTGTGTTTTATTAGGAGAGATCTGAGCAGGGGCGTAACTACAACAGGTGCAGGGGTTGCAATCGCATCTGGGCTCTGGAGCCTAGGGGGCCCTATAAGTCCCTTTGGCCTATAGAAAAAGACTATTGCTATTAAAGATTTAAAATATTTGGTGGCCCCGTTGGAGCTTTTGCATTGGGGCCCATGATTTTCAAGTTACGCCACTGGATCAGAGGTTGAGGAGCAGGTCAGGTGGGGAGGCAGGAGGGAAGGAGAGATCATTACTTGGTTAGAGGGTGCTGGGGTTTGGGTATAGCAAAGGAGATTGAGGAGTAATGGAGCCAAAACTGTTAGAGCGTATGACAGCATGATGAGATTAAGTGTGTTGGAAAGGGAAAGAAATGTAGTACATTTATTAACAGTGGTTAGTCTTACCTTCTGTTCACTATGGGTATATTTCTGCTGTTATCCTTTTAGAGCCATCCTTATAGAGACAGACCACGATCAAGATAGACCTGCGGCTCTGAATTTATAACAGGCTAAGTGCACATGAAATAGGCTAGGTGTGATCAGGAGGGGCAGCAGGGAGACTGATCACAGACACAGGAGGGGAGAAATTAGAAGTCAGAAGGGAAAATGCAAAAGGAAATAGTCAGAACCAAATGGAAAGATAAAGCCAACTGTGTGTTAGCATCAAAGAATTATGGTGGGAAAGCAAGCAGGAAGAAAAAAAAACAGCAATAGCAACCAGTGGACATACCAAGAATAGCAGACGGATACGGGGTGAGAAGGATCAGAAAGTTGGGTGATGGTAATGGGACTGGGATTGCAGCCAGTGGACATACCTGAGGATGAAGCAGATCGATTGTCAGATTGATAGCAATAATAAAGCATAGTAATAATAATAATAATAAAGCATCTATAGCTGGGGGTTATTTTTCTGGCATATCAGCTTTGCAGTGTAGACTGGATCAGAGTCCGCAGATAAATGACAACTGTGTTGTACTGTGGGAGATGGAGATAAGGCAGGATATGAATATAATACACTGGGGCAATGGGGAGGCAGCAGGAAATGCCGGCTCATCACAGTTGTCCATTAAGAAATCAGCAGAATTCGCAAGTTGTCACCGAATAGAAATTTCCCTTTACTGTTCCTGGTATTATTAGAAGGGGAGCAACGGGGACCTACATGTTTCGGCATGGTATACCATGAATAAGGCTGGACACCGAAACATGTTCTATTCATCTAACCCCTTAACGACTGGAGGTATTTTTGCGTTTTCGTTTTTTGCTCTCCTTCTTCCCAGAGCCATAGCTTTTTTATTTTTTGGCTAGGCTGGGTTCACATAGCGTTGGTGCAGTCCATTCAATGCATGCGTTAAACGGACTGCACCAACGCTAGTGCCTTTTAAAGATTGGGTTATGCGATCGCGTAAGCGCAGATGCTCCACCTACGCTATCGTTGACGAACCCGTAAACGCTGCAGACCGCGTCTGAGGGTCCGTCACAGAATGACGGCATATCGCTAATGCTTTCTGATTATGACATGCGTTAGCGATGCGCTACATAATGGCAGTCAATGGGTGCACTGAAGCATCCGTTACATAGCTTTAGTGCCGCTGTGTAACGGATGCCGTCAGTGCATTGCCATTGACGCAATGTGAACCCTGCTTTAAAATGGCCATGTGAGGGCTTGTTTTGTTGCGGGACGAGTTGTACTTTTGAACGACACCAGTGGTTTTAACATATCATGTACTGGAAAATGTGAAAAAAAAATTCCAAGTGCGGTGAAATTGCAAAAAAAGTGCAATCCCACAGTTGTTTTTTTGTTTGTTTGTTTTTTTCATGTTCACTAAATGATAAAACTGACCTGCCAAAAATCCAAACTTTGGTAAAAAAAAACAAAACAAACAAATGGCGCCATTTTCCGAGACCTGTAGGATCTTCATTTTTCGTGCTCTTGGGTTGGGTGGGGGCTTATTTTTTGCGTGCCCAGCTTTTTATTGATGCCATTTTGTATGCAGATATGTTCTTTTGATCTCCAATTATTGCATTTTATTACAATGTAGCTGCGACCAAAAAACGTAATTCTGGCGTTTAATTTTTTTCTAGTTATGCCGTTAACCGATTGGGTTAATTCTTTTTTTATATTGATTGAGCAATTCTGATTGTGGTGAAACCAACTATGTGTATGCTTGATTTTTTTTTTTATTGTTTTCTTTTTTGGCTGGGGCAAAAGGGGGTGATTTGAACTTCTATTTTTTTATGATTTTTTATATTTTTAAAAACTTTTTTTTTACTTTTTGCATGCTTCAGTAGTCTTTATGGGAGACTAGAAGCTGCACTTGTCCGATCGCCTCTGCTACACATAGGCGATTATCAGATCACCTGTGTGTAGCAGAAATGCTCACTTGCTATGAGCACTGACCACCGGGCTGCACCCATAGTAATCCGGCTATGACAACCATGGAGGTCTGCTGGAGACCTCTGTTTGTCATGCTAAACCATCGGTGACTCATCGGTGACTCACGATCATGTGACAGGGTCACCGATGGGCGGGATTTCAGAGACGCTTCCGGTAAGTGCGAGTGAAATGCCGCTGTCAGAGATTGACAGCGGCATTCAACAGGTTAACAGCCACGGGTGGATCTCGATTCCACCCACGGCTGTTAAAGGCACATGTGAGATGTTCAAAACAGCTGACTTGTGCCGGGAAAGATGTGGGCTCAGCGCCGAAGCCCATATCAAAGAGAGGGATTCCAACGTGGGCGCCCTATTACGCCCAATGTCAGAAAGGGGTTACAGTAATACGGAGCTCCTCTAGCTGGACATTTCTTTCACTTTTCCATCAGTGTTTTGGATCAGATTTGATCAGTATTTGGTAAATTTTTAACATCAGCAACATCATTGCTTTTCTTTACATACACTTCTGGCTTCCAGACTTCTCTCGCGCTGCACCAGTTTTCTGGAATACACTTCCTCAGACAGTCAAATTAATGCCTAGTCCCCATGTTTTTAAATATATTTTAAAAACACATTTCTTTAGACAGGCCTATCACCTCACTTCACTAATCTCCCCTGCCCCATCCTTCTCCCTCCTATTCATCTGTCTCCACATCCTCCATGCATCCAATAGCACTTGGTAACTGTACTCGGACAGATTCTGGCCGGTGACCGGATCATGCAGCTTATTTGAAATGCCCCATTTATTATAATGATGGCTGGATCGTACATGACAAGCACGTTTTATCGTGTCCCCCCAACTCCCTTATAAGTTGAAGCTTGCAAGTAGGGTCCTCACTCCAGTACAAGCCTGCATCTGGTGAACTATGTGATACTTTGTAATGCCTTTATTGTCTGTAAATGTCCCCGCAGCTAGACCTCATACATGAAACACAGACGTCTCAGTGAGCCCATAAAATGGTAGACACTTTCTCCCCTCTCCACAGCAGATTTATTTACAACCTTCACCCTGCTGCTGCTATCTCTCAGGGCTCATACTCACATGCGAGAAACTCGGATGAGTCTGGCACGTCAATACCAGGCACTGCACCCGGCACTCGGATCGGAGCGTGCGGCCGCGTAGCAATACATGCAGATGCATGCTCTGCTCCTGAGTGCAAAGTGCAGTGCCTGGTATTGACATGTGAGACTCATCCGAGTTTCTCGCATGTGAGAATGAACCCTTAGGCTAAGTGCACACGTTCAGGACACCGGACATTTCCTGCAAGAATTCCGCAAGAAAACCGCATGCGTTTTTGCCGCGATTTTGCAACGGTTTTGACGCGGTTTTTTTCGGACACTTCCCAATGCATTCAGTAGTGGGAAATCCGCAAAAAAAAAACGCAAAATTAATGAACATGCTGCGGTTTTTACCGCGATGCGTTTTTTTCGCGGAAAAAAACGCAACATGTGCACAAAACATGCGGAATTCATTCTAAATGATGGGATGCTTATTGTATGCAGTTTTTTGCGGTTTTATAGCGTTTTTATCAGGAAAAACCGCAAAAAAACGCGAAAAAACTGCAACGTGTGCACACAGCCTTACAGTTATAGAAGGAAGGGAGCAAAGAGTGCGGTTATAACAAGAAAACTTAGAATTAAACCAATTTAGAAAGTTACTTATTCTTACTTTTAGAAAGCAAATAAACATAAAAAAAAGAATTTATGCCAAAGAAGGTGTACATAGACTTCAAGGGTAACTTTTATTTTCCTGTTTGAGGGGTACTCATCACTATTTTAAGGAAATATAAAAGTGTGACTGCAGGCTGCTGAATTGTGACGGTGTGAATGTCACGAGTCCCCTGTGTCCGCAGTGCAGTGGGCATTCAATGACTCCACATATGTGATTTGCAAAATTGTGGCCATGTGCCGACAACATTGAAAGAAGTGGCTGAGACTCCAGTGGACATGTGGCCGCCCACATTCACTGCACATACAGGGGCAGTGTGAGCATTTCTGGGGGTTGATATAGTGGAAATTGGGAAGTGGGGTTCATGCACTGCTGCCATGGATGGTCCAGATAGAGGGTGCTTGTCACAGATACTTTATTAATGTTTGCATCCAAATCAGAGGAGTTGTGACAATGTGAACATTGCTTCTCTGCCCGGAAAACTGCTCTAAAGAGAGCGCAAATCAAACTCCCGTCATCTGCCCTCACTGCAGCCATTGTGACATCCAATCTGGCAGCAGCGATTGATATTTAAAAATTAATCGTTCCTAAAAATAACCGTCATGCACGACACCGATTTCCACGCGTCTGCTGTGCCTCATAGAAAATGCAGCGTTTCCAAAACACAGGAACAACTGTAATAAACAGCACATCTGCCAACAACATGGCAACAACAAGAAGGCAACTTGGCAGCAAGTGGCAGCAGCTGTTACGGAACGCTTACAATGCAGAGAATTAACCATTGCTCACCACAGTGCTATACAGATCTACAGCAACCGCATTTGTTTTCCTTTTCTTTTTTTAGCATGTTAGTAGTTCTACTGCAAATTGCCGCGGTTCTACAACATGCAGTGCAGTTTTCGACCCAATGTCAAGAACAGATGAACAAGATAGAGCCATGTACTTGAAAGTCACAACAAGCCCCACTAAGGACAACATCTGCAAAGAGTTTGTATGTTCTCTCCGTGTTTGTGTGGGTTTTGTTGAGTCCTCTTCCGTCCCTGGCTTCCTGGATTGAGGAATCCAAGTAAATGACACGCAGCACAAAGGTTGTGTGTTCATAAACAGGGGTAGCCCCGGAGCACGCCTGCCTCACTGGGCGCTGCCCCTTCTTTATATAGTAAGAAGTTAGGCATTTACAGACATGCGCACAAGCGCTCATATTTCATAATCACTTACAAAGCAAATCTATACTAGTGAAAAGTTACAATATCTGGTATGTGGGTGAAAGGCTACAATATCAAGGAGAAATGCGCGCGTGATTACTTCTATAAAAGGAAATGTCAAGTTTGCTGTGCAGAAGCAGATTTCTTCTGGGAGACAAAATGGATCCTTTGGTTCAGTCTGGTCTCCACAATTCCCCCCTTTGACATATTCTTTTATAATTTGTCATAAATTTTTGCATGAAGCTTGTGCATTTTCTTCTTTATGCGGCAGTATACTAAAATATAAAAGAAAATTAGTACGGCAATAATAAACTTTATACTCTTGCATCTATTACACAAAATTTATTTGTGCATACTGAGATACCCTTGAGTACAACCTTGAATAATACATATATAATTACAATAACCATAACTATATGTATTATGCTCTGCATAATCCCGGCAACCCACCCACCGATCCCTCTGAACCAGTTGGCTGGGTTAAGAAAAGAAAAGGTATCTGACCACCAGCTATCCTTATTCTGGTCATTGTCTTTGTCATACTGATCTCTGAGTCGTTGTACGTCCTTTAATTTAAATGTCATACTCATAGTACTATTCGGGTCTATATAATGACAGCAGGTGGGTCCGATGATTTGACACATACCCCCTTGTGAGGCAGTTAGGTAATCCAATACCAGGGTATGTTGGTTGACGACTATTATAAGCTGATTCTGTACAGCTACACTAGTGTTTAGTATATCCAATATATCCCAGATCTGATCATCTAGATAATCCGTGGCTCTAACTAATTTATCCCACATTTGTGTTAACATAGGATAAATAAAAATGGTACTAGCAATTTTGTTGGGAATTCCCATTTGTACTATATGTGGCCTCCCCGAGGGACGTGGTGAGTTATCTGCAGCTCTTTTATATAGTGTGTGCTTGGGTACGGCTTGCATATTCACTTGTTTATTTGAAATTATGAAAGTAGCTGGGGTTAGGCGTCCTAATGTACCAGTACCCTTTATACCTACGGGAAGCCATTTATATGCTCCTTCTCCGCATATCCAAAATGTACCCTCAGGCAGATCCCATAGAGCTGAGTGCTGCAATACCAATCTGTGAGCCAAATCCACAAAACTAGATACATTTTGAAGCATACACCAAGAGGGTTTTTGTCCCAAGGGGCTACAGTACCCGGCTGCGGGATTACCACCTACATGCATTCCGTTGACATACTCATTGGATTCATTACAAACCAGGTTCCCCGGCTTACTTGTACAACTGTTATCATCACCTTGGGGGAACAACTCAGAATGTTCCCATTTTCTATTATGTATGTATCTTTCCAATACTACAGGTTTGAAAGCATCAGAGGGAGGGGCGGTTGTACTGAAACTGAGCTGTAGATTTTCTGTGGGGACCTGTCCTAAATTAGTTAATCCAGTCTTATTCCTAGGGACCCAGGCTCCACCCTTATAGGCCAAATATTGTAGATGTGTACTACTCCCTGAGAGATTACCCTGCCACCAAGGAAATTCTACCCATCCCACAATTGGTATGGCGATTGTAGTATTCCATAGCCTAGTATTACCAGTTTGGTTGTTGGCCAGGTTGTCTGAACAATTAGGCCAAGCGAATATTTCTTCTGCTGATACGGGAACTGCTAGAAAAGGTATACTTGTGGCTGATACCGGCGAATGGGTACAGATCCAACAATCTGTCAGGGTTTGTGTATTGTTTAACAAGTCGTGCACTAATTTTCTATGATGTTGTACGAATCTATTGTTCAAAGGGGCTAAAGAATTTAGTCTTTCCCATGCCTTCGTTGTGGTTAACATTATTAACATCAATATCATGAGTTTTATACTGCTTTTTTGCAATGGCTTGCATGTATCCATGATGCCTTTCCTTCAAGCTTGACTGATGTAGGTGTTGTCAACAGGACTTGGAAGGGTCCGTCAAATCTTGGTTCAAGAGCCTTTCTGGTGTGTCTTTTTATATAGACTTGATCACCTGGTTCCATCTTGTGACTTCCTTCAGTGTTGTCAGGATCTGGAAGGGGAGCAAAAACTTGTGCATGCACCTTAGTTAATTGTTTCTGAAGATTTTGCACATAGGAAGTCAGTGATTCAATATTTAACACAAGTTGCTGTGGAAAATAACATCCTAAATTGGCAGTCCTGCCAAACAAAATTTCATATGGAGACAGTTTAGTCTTACCCCTTGGGGTATTGCGTATTGAGTAAAGGGCCAGTGGAAGGCATTCTGTCCAAGGCTTTCCTGTTTCAGCCATGGCTTTCTGTATTTTTAATTTTAAAGTTCCATTCATGCGTTCTACCTTACCAGAACTTTGAGGATGATACGGAGTGTGTAACTGACTTTCAACACCCAACATTTTTAGTACATTTTGAAATATTTCTCCAGTGAAATGAGTACCCCTATCTGACTCGATCACTTCAGGGAGACCATAACGGGGCACCAGTTCGGTAACTAGCTTTACAGCAGTGTTTTTAGCTGAAGCCTTCCGAACTGGATAGGCCTCTGGCCACCCCGAGAACATGTCCACACACACCAACACATACTCATACCCATTACTCTTTGGCAGCTGGATAAAGTCTATCTGCAACCGTTGAAACGGGTAGAGAGGTCGGACGTGGTGCTTCATAGGGGTCTTTGCTGTCTGTCCGGGATTATGTGTCAGGCATATAGCGCATGCAGCACAATAGTCTCTTGCGTAGTTGCCAAAACCTGGAGCCAACCAGACTTGCTTTGCCAGTAGTGTCATTGCATTTGCAGACACATGCGTAGGGTGGTGCAATCCACCAACTACAATCGGGTACCAGGCTCTAGGTAGACATATTAGTCCATTTTTCTTCCAAATTCCCTCTTGTTCTTCTGCCCCTTCCTTTTTCCACCTGTCCCTCTCCTCTTCTCCTGCATCTTCCTGTGCTTGTCTCAGTCTATCTTCAGTATTTTCTGTGAGGTTTACAGTATGGACCTGTTGTAAGGGTTTGACTGCTGCTGCTTTGGCTGCTTTATCAGCCCTATCATTTCCCCTAGATTCCCTAGTGTCGAGTCTCACATGTGCAGCTACCTTGATTACTGCTACTTCTTTTGTTTCTTGTGCAGCCTCTAAGATCTGTTTGATCAGAGAAGCATGTTTTACAGGTTGTCCTGACGCTGTCATGTAACCTCTAGCTCTCCAGATTACTCCAAAATCAAACACAATACCATGTGCATACCTAGAATCAGTGTATATATTAGCTGTCTGGTTCTCAGCTATTTTAAGAGCTTCAATCAATGCTGTTAGTTCTGCTTCTTGTGCAGATTGTTTCGGTGGAAGCGGTTCTGCTTTGAGAGTTTCAGATTCTGACACAACTGCATACCCTGTATGGAAGTTACCTGTGTCATCTGCAAACCTACTACCATCTATAAACAGCTCTAAATCTGGATTTTGAAGTGGTGTTTCGGATACATTGGGTAAGCCTACCGTTTCTTGTAAAATGAGCTCTGTACAATCATGTGTGTCTGTAGGGAAAAAATTTGTGTGTGTATCAGTGTCCTTATTCCCCCCTTCAGACTCGAGAGGTAGCAGTGTAGCTAAATTGAGAGTCTGAAGCCTTGCAAATGTGATAGTAGAGGGGAGCAGCAAAGAACACTGCAGCCGCAAATGTCTGGCCATGGAAATGTGTTTTGGTTGAACCTGGTTTAATATCCCATAAACATCATGTGTAGTTTGAACTGTGAGTGGATGCTCTAGGACAATTTCTGATGCTTTGTCCAACAATAGTGAGACAGCAACAACTACACGTACACAGGTTGGCGCTGCTCTAGCTACGGGATCTAACCTTGCTGAAAGATATGCAATTGGTCTTTGTTTCCCTGCATGCTTCTGGGTAAGAACTCCTGTAGCATGGGAATCAACTTCTGCAGCCATAAGCTGAAATGGTTTGGTGTAGTCTGGTAGCCCTAACGCTGGAGCTGAAACAAGGGCATCTTTTAATTGTTGGAACGAAATCTGACCTTCTTTTGTCAACAAATAAGGTTCACTTTTTACACAGTCATACAGTGGTTGCATTAGTTGACTGGCATGTATAATCCATTGTCTACAATGAGACACTATTCCTAAAAATGCTCGTAGCTGTTTATGATTTCTAGGCTCATTCATCTGTCTTATTGCTTCAGTTCTTTGAGGTGTAAGATGCTTTTTACCTTGAGAAATGCAATGACCTAGAAAGACCACTTTGGTCTGACAAACTTGTAGCTTTTGTCTATTCACTTTACACCCTTCTTTTTCTAGAAAACATAGTAAACTCACAGTGGACCTTTCTGCAGTTTCTAGATCTGGGCAGCAAAGTAGTAGGTCATCCACATACTGCAAAATTACTACCTGTGGTTCGGGTTCAAACCTCTGGAGGACTGTTTGTAGGGCATTTGAATAAAGAGTAGGGGAGTGTATCATTCCCTGTGGAAGGCGTGTCCACGCCAACTGTTTGCCCTTAAATGTAAATGCAAACAAATGCCAACTTTTGGTGCAAAGGAACCGAGAAAAATGCATTTGAAAGATCTATTACAGTAAACACTTGAGAACTGGCTGGTATCTGTGATAGTAACGTATGAGGATTGGGTACAACTGGGGTGATTGGATCTAGAACTTTGTTTATTTCTCTTAGATCATGTACCATACAATATTTGGGCATAGAACCCTTATCAAGAGTTCTCTTCTTGACTGGATACAGAGGAGTGTTAGCAGGTGATTGTATCTCTACCAAAACTCCTTTCTCTCTATATCCCTCTATCTGTTTTGTAATCGCTAGTTCCTGCTGGGCACTCACAGGGTATTGTCTGAGCTGTGGGAGAACAGTTCCTGGTTGCACAGATAGTTTTACAGGAGAGATATGCAATAATCCCACATCAGTGTCACCCTGTGCCCACAGTGTTTCTGGGACCGTTGAGAGGTCTAGATCTGTGGTGTACTCTTTTTCTTCAGTATAATCCTCAAAAGCCTGAATTCTGACATATTGTTCTAATATTTCTGCATCATCAGGGATAGTCAGCATAACTGTGCCATCTTCCCTAAAATTGATGTTAGCTTCTAATTTCTTTAGGACATCAGTTCCCAACAAACATGTTGGGGCACCTCTGGCATACAAAAATCTGGATGCAAAACATTTAGGTCCTAATGAGACCTCTAGGGGCACAGTATATTGCAGTGTTCGAATTACCCCATCATAACCCTCAGCCAAAGTTGTTTGCTGTGAAACATCTTCTGGGTTCGGAAGAAAATCTTGATTCAAAATTGAGGAAGTTGCACTTGTATCTATCAAAAATGGAATCTCTCTTCCCCCCACATTCACCTGTATTATAGGTCTTCTAGCTGGTAGGGAAGTTTGTAACACATTGAGTCAATCTGAGTCTGGTATGGGACCATCCACTATGGATGTCTGTTGGGTGTCTGAGGGCTTATTCTTTGGTACAAATTTTCCTGATTTTATGTCTGCCTGCTTCTTTCTACATTCTTTCTGGAAATGTCCTGGTTTCTTGCAGTAATGACAGGGAAAATTATGTCTTGCCCTTCCACCTGTTGTGTTTGCTTGCGCTATTCTGACAGGCTTATGATTTTCTCTTAAATCCAACTCTATCCCTACGGCTTTTTGCCTGGCCAAGTGTGGGTCTTCCAAGGTTCTCCAATCAGGAGTTGCAGCCTTAAGTTTTTCCTTTACTTTTGGAGACAATCCATCTATAAAGGTTTTTGTAATTAACCTCATCATTCCTGGAGCGGTTAGATCTATTCCTTCATCTCTAAAATTCTCTACCCCTAGATAATATTCATCTACCGATTGTCCAGGTCTCTGAGCCACCACTCCCGTTGTTCCTCTCTGCCTCTGTTTCTGCCTCATGAAAACTATTAAATGGTCTACAAATTGTGTTCCTGATTCTATCGTTTGTAAGGCACCTTGTCCCGCTTGTCCCTCTTGTAGCTCCTGTCCCACCTGTGGCCTGTGTCCCTGTAGATGTGTTAGCAGTTCCTGGAAGAGACCAGGAGTCATTTTCATTCTACATAATTCCTCTCCATCTGCCCAGACTCCTGCATGAGTCTGCATAATTTGCTGTATATACTGTGAGAATCTAACTGGGTACTGGGTAGGATCTGGTGCATTATGTAGAAGAGACATTCCTTCAGCGGGGGACCAAGGGAAGTATTGTCGGGTTTGGTGATATCTAGTTGCCATTGCTCCATCTACACCAGTTTCTCTGAAGGGTTTCGGTACTATCCTAACAGGAGCTAACAATTGATGACCTCTGGGGGCCCCACAGGCAGAACATTCAGTTCTCCAGTCTGGATTCTGCTGGCCACAATTTTTGCACACCCATCCTTCCACCCCATTTAACCCAGGATATAAATTTGGTTTGGTTTGTCCTCCTTCAGAAGGTACAAATGGTTGAACATTCGGATCTAGGTAAGGAGGAGGAACTGAATGAGTCGTGGCACAACATTTTCCCGTACCCATACTCCATTTGGAAGTGTCTGGATCATACTTCCAATTCTCCTCTTTAGCTGTTTTTGAGACCTTTATCATACAGTGTATGATTTCTTCCCACCCATTGTCTTTGATAATTCCACCTCGTTCTTTACTCAGTCTTTCCCATTCAGTGCTAAACATAAGTGCTTCTGAAATTCCCAATTTTTCTCTTACCCTTCTGATCTGCCTTCTGACTGTCTTTCCACATCTTTCCTGTATGATATCTTTTGCTTCTACTTGTCCTAAGACGGATTTTGTCTGTTTATTTCCCATTTTTCTTTTCAATAATAGCTACACTTATCCTAGGTGACGTTTGGACAATCACCTCACTAGAGTGATGTCTCGTTGTCTTCTTTCCTAGGGAGCTAAGATATTGAAGGGCTGATCTGCTCCGTTCTTTCTAATGTGCAGAATAAACTTGATTCCTACAATGCACGCAAACAGGATCAGCAACACCAAACAGATCACCAAACTCTCCGTCTCTGTTATCATACTTGTCCCAGGCTCATGGACTCGTGTCCTGGGCTCATTCTATCAAACTCTTATCCAAAAATGAAGGAACAAGTTTCTCAAAGAGAGTCAAGCATGGGCGGAGGTCTCCCCGAAAGGACGCAACCACATGACCCAGTTAGGCTGACTTCACTAATAAGACTTGTCCTAACAATTTCGGCTTATTGTTCTACGTACTTTTATCCTTCTTTCATAACATGCCACAACCTTCACACTTGTTCACACACTGCCAGGGACAGGACTCATAAATCTATACAATATGGTAACCCGAGTTTTATAGGTATCTACTCACTACTAGACTAACCCAGCGTGACACGGCTCGTAGAGATCTTTCGGATAATACAGGGCAGATAAAAGAGAACTAATAATGTCTCTTACCTGGCCAGGTTTTTCAATTCATTTGCCGTCCATTATCCCAGATCTCCGTTGTCCGTATCCGTAGGTGAATCTCGAGTAGACACTCTCGCCTCGGGTCCCTGTTTCGGGCGCCAAGAAATGTTGAGTCCTCTTCCGTCCCTGGCTTCCTGGATTGAGGAATCCAAGTAAATGACACGCAGCACAAAGGTTGTGTGTTCATAAACAGGGGTAGCCCCGGAGCACGCCTGCCTCACTGGGCGCTGCCCCTTCTTTATATAGTAAGAAGTTAGGCATTTACAGACATGCGCACAAGCGCTCATATTTCATAATCACTTACAAAGCAAATCTATACTAGTGAAAAGTTACAATATCTGGTATGTGGGTGAAAGGCTACAATATCAAGGAGAAATGCGCGCGTGATTACTTCTATAAAAGGAAATGTCAAGTTTGCTGTGCAGAAGCAGATTTCATCTGGGAGACAAAATGGATCCTTTGGTTCAGTCTGGTCTCCACAGTTTCCTCCGGGTACTCCGGTTTCCTTCCACATTCCAAAGACATACTGATAGGGAATTTAGATTGTGAGCCCCAACAGGGACAGCAACGATAATGTGTGCAACTTGTAAAGCGCTGCGGAATATGTTAGCGCTATATAAAAATAAAGATTATTATTATTATTATTGATTTAAAAAAAAAAAAGCACACTACCTGTATGGGCACCCTACAAAGCAACACCTTATAAGTGGGCGCAGTTGTCACTAAATATCCTATCAAACATGTTGGGATTGGGAAATTTAAGGGTTCTAGTCGAGCCCTAAAGTCCAGGGCTGGACACAGGACTCCAGGAGCTTGCATAGGGCGAGTTTAACAAATGTACTTTTCAGAGCACTGATCCTACCCATACTTTATAGGATAAAGCCTCTCCTAATAGCCCTTTTTAGGACATTCGACAATAACTGAACTTCTGAGAGCTCCATCTCCAACCGTCTTTTTTAAAGGGAACCTGTCAGCAGGATTGTGCTCCAGACCGGCCTGTGGTGGTGATGGGGGGGGGGTCTTCATGTGGTGCTCTGCTTAGGTATTCATCTGTATGGCTCCTGACAAGTCACTGATCTCTCAGTGACCTGCCCCCCTATTTTACATAATGAATATTATATATATTTTAAAAAATAACCTTCTGCAGGCAGGCAACTGCGCTGCAGCATGATCGCATCTATATTGTGTATTTATTGTTTTTGATGGTATACATAAATTTAAAAAAACAGTCTGAAAATGGCGCCAGCACAGTAGCAGCTATCAGGAAGCCTTGAAAGGGCATCTGCGTTACTGTGTAGTTTCCATGGCCTATGCTCCACATGGAAGCTGAAGTCCTGGAGCGCTAGAAACCAACTAGTTATCCGGGCATTCTTTTCCTTTCTTTCCCTCATCCATCTCAGGGGTGCATGGTCTGATACTAGCCTGAACCTCCAGCCTAGCAAGTAGTACCTCAGAGTGTCTACTGCCCATTTGATGGCCAAGTATTTGGTTTCCACGATAGCAAAATTCTTTTTACAGGAGGAAAGTTTCCTGTTTAGGTATAGGATTGGATGTTCCTCAACATTTATTTCCTGGAACAATACAACCCAACCAGACGTCTAAAGCGACTGCCTTTACCACAAACTCCTTATTGAAGTCAGGTGGATCAAGATCGGCTGTTTACACAGAGCGAGCTTCAACTCTTGGAACGCCATCTCAGCTTCAAAAGATCACTTGGCCATTGACATCTTTGTGCCCTTAAGAAGGTCGTTCAGGGGTGTGGTTGTCATGGCAAAATTTGGGATCTAATTTGTTCACTTGCAGCTTTATTTCGCCCCTCACAATGATAAAGCTTAAGTATTTTGCTTCCTCCTTCCCCATGGTGCACTTCTTTGAGTTTATGGTAAACCTTGCCTCCCTCAGCGCATACAGTACAGCCTGGACCTTCTGCAGATGACTTCACCAATCCAGACTGAAGATCTTGATATCGTCCAGGTAAGCTGTGGCATACTTCTTGTAAGGGGCTAGGATACGGTCGATGGCCCTCTGAAAGGTGTCTGGAGCTCCCTGCAGCCCGAAAGGCATTTTGGTCTAATAGAAGCAACTGTCAGGTGTAGAGAAGGTCGTCTTCTCCTTGGCACTTTGGTACATGGGAATTTGCCAGTACCTTTTCATTAGGTCAAGGGTGGTGATGTATTTGGCTGACCCAAGCCTCTCAATGAGTTCATCGACATGGGGCATCTGATACGCATTGCACTTGGACACCTCATTCAGTTTCCTATAATCAATTCAAAACTGTCATTCTCTATCGGGCTTCGGCACAAGGACAGTGGGACTGGACCAGCTCTTCTTTGACTCTTCAATGATGCTCAGGCTCAACATTCTCCTCACCTCCTTTGAAATCACCTTGTGGTGGGCTTCAGTAATTCAATATGGCTTTATGTTTACCTGCACATGCCTTTGCGTCAGGATTTCGTGCTTGACGATCTGTGTACATCCCGGCAACTCTGAAAACAAGTCTCGATTCCGCTTAAGTAGTTCTCGGCACTGTTGTTTCTGGGCCGATTATAGTCTCTCTGTCACTGTGACATCCTCGACCTTGGCTTTGGGATTAGCCTCAAGCATGTAACTTCCACCAGTTCCCTGGCTCGCCATAGCTTAAGCAGGTTGACATTGTACACCTGATAGGGTTTTCTTATCCCTGGCTGGTGGAACTTTTAGTTGACATCATCCAGCTTTCTGACCACTTTGCATGGCCCCTGCTACTTGGCCACAAATTTACTTTCTACAGTCGGAATCAGCACTAACATCCGAACACTGGGGCTAAACTGTCTCAGTCTTGCCAACCTATTGTAGACTCTTGCCTGGGCCTCTGGTGCCTGAAGAAGGCTCTCTCTCACAGTAGGCATTACCTTCGCAATCCTTTCCTGCATCTGGGCCATATACTCGATGATGCTCTGGAGGGGTGTACCCTCTGAGGGTGCCGGCCGTACAACAGCTTGAATGGAGAAAACCCCGTAGAGGCCTGTGAATGTCACATAAAGGGGCAGGATGGCGTACTGGGACCCACACCTGTCCCTGTCTCTATAAAGGGGCCCTGACTTGCCCTTATCTCAGGGGTACCTATAATGGTTAGGAGGCCTGAGCCGCCAGCGTATCCCTGTCTCCTGTGTAGACCCTATCAGTGGCCCCCTCTCCCCCCCCAGGAAGGAGGACTGCACAAAAATAGCAAAACGACAAATAGACAGGGAATACAGACAAAGTAACTTAAATAGCAAACACCCTGAAAACTCACTCAACCACAGAGGAAACACTAAGTAGGAAAAAAAGGGGGGGGGGGGAGAACAATGGAGAGAAAACAGGTTTAACATGCAACCAAATAAGCAGACAACAATCTAAGTAGATAAACCTCCAAGCTCCAACACTACGCCCCTTCACACTCCAAGCCAGGCAGCTGAACTGATCACTGACAACAGATGTAGTCAAAGCTAGGTCTATATAGAGGATGAGATTACAAAATCCAATTCAGCTGAGAGACCAAGCTCTCAGCAACTTCAGCAACAAGGTTAACTCCTGCACTGCTGGCACAAGGCAGCCAGGTCAGAATTCAGGAGAAGAGCTTCTGTTCACTGTGTGTGAACGAGGCCCAGAGCGCTGCGGTTCTCTGAAGCCTCTTAGTCGCGGTAGCCCCGTGACAGTGGAACTTGCTTAATGGAGAACAGCAGATATGGGAGTAAGCAATCCCAGTTTCAGCCTTCCTTCTCCACGACCTTCTTGAGCATTGACTCATAGTTTTGTTGGACCTCTCCACCAGGCCATCTGTTTACAGATGGTACACCGTAGTCCTGAACTGCATAATCTGGAGGGCCTTACACGACTCCCTAATCACTCTGGACATGAAAGAAGTTCCTTGGTCCATCAGAATCTGATTTGGCAGGCCCTTCCAGGAAAAAATATGGACCAGCTCTCGGGCTATACTCCTGGCAGAGGAGTTTCTCAGTGGTACTGCCTCCAAGTACCATTTTGCATAATCCATGACCTCCATGTTATATTGGTGCCCTCTGACGGACCTAACTACGGGTCCGACAAGATCCATGGCAATGCGGTCAAATGGGACCTCTATAACGGGTAATGGCACTAGGGGACTATGAAAGTGAGAGACAGGAGCAGATAGCTGACAGGTGGGTCAGGACTGGCAATAATTAACAATCTTGCGGTGACATCCAGGCTAGTAGAACCTCTGAAGGACCCGCTCATGGGTTTTTGTCTACGCCTAGATGCCCACCCAAGACATGAAAGTGGGCAAGGTCTAACACGCTACAACTGTAGGGTCCAGGTACTAACAGTTGCTCTATTACCTTCCCCCTCAGTTTAGTAATCCGGCATAGCAAGTCCTCCTTTACTGCAAAGTATGGAAACCTGGTGTCAGCCCCTGGCTCTTGATCAAACCCATTTAGAACAGTAACATTATCAAACGCCACTTTTAATGTAAGGTCAAAAAATTCCCCCAGAATCCTCCAACTCAGGAATGGTGGCCTTATGGGTCGCTGTCTCGTCATCGTCACCAGCAATGACACATAGGGGGATCTCATCCACCTCCGACTGCAATGGAGATTTTTTTATCGTCGAAGCTGCTCTTATCTGAGTAATTTGGCACTGCTGCTTTTCGCCATAAGTCCCAGAATAAGCTAAAGGTCTGCCCTATTATAGCTGAGTGTAACAGGTCTTTAACTACTTCGACTTCTTGGGACTCAGTGCCACAACTCGTTTTTATGGTCACTCTGGTGACAGGGTAGTCCTTGTTGTCTCCGTGAATACAGCAGATGCCCATGAGCTTACTGGGGATGAACTGGGGAGGTAGTGTGGCCCTTACCAGGATGACCAAACTCCCCGAGTCCAAGAGTCCAGACATCCGTACCCCATTTTTGGTCACAGGACATTCCTGTGGCCATTCGCTGGGTTGACAGTCTACACTGCAGTCTTGATAGGCAAAATATGAACAGTGCCTACCTACGCTGCAGTTCATCTGTTCTGCGGATATGGGACAATGGACGGCTATGTGCCCAGGATTGTGACAACATGGCAAAGTAAGTCCTTCCCAACTGCCTTCGACAACCCCTCAGTTGTGGCTCTATTACCCTTTTTTGAAAATCAGGCTTCTTTTGGGAACCCCAGTACAAGGATGTGCCAATGCCCGGTTTCCTTAAGGACTTTTCAGTCACCTGGTACCTCTCCACTAGGCTAGGTTGTCCATAACAACGCACTTGACCATCTGGGCTGGGGTGGAGGACTCCAGCTGCAACCACTTCAGTTGAAGATGTAGCAGGTTGAACATTTGGGAGCGAGGGGGTTTGTCATCGTGACTCTGTGTGCTCTGACAGACATAGTTACTTTTGAGCGTGCCAATATTTTAGTTTTCAGTTTGGCATACTCCTGTGCGTCCTGTAAGGCCAGGTCACAATAAGCTTTTTTGGCGCTTGACTGCTCCGGCGACAGCTTCTCCCACTCTGTAACACTATCAAATACGATTAAAAACGCCTCAATATCATCACCCGGGATCATCATTTGCATGGCACATCTTACCGCCTTCCGGAAGTATGAATCATCACCTGGACTTGCGGTAGGAGCAGTAATTTCTATGGCAGTAATGCATTTTCAATGTTCTAGAGTAATCATTCTTGGTAAAGGTGCAACCTTTATCGTTTTTCAACTTGCAGTAGGAGCAGTCACCCTGCCACACATTGCTTCAATCAGGAGCCCCAACTACTGGAATTAGCTGGAATTGTTCCTGCTGACGCTGATTCTGACATTGCTCCTGCTGTCACTGCTGCCGTTGCTGCTGCTGCTGCTACCACTGCTGTTGGAGATTAGTCTGCAGTAGGTGCTTCAACATCTCCTCCATGTTGTCTGCTTTTAATCTTGCAGGCGACTCCACCCAAGCATGCAGTTTGTCCACAGTCGTCACACATACTTCCTTGGGTTTGAGGTCCAAAAATAATAACAAGGAGTTGGATAACACAATAAACTAGCCAAAAAAAGGAAAACTCCATGGAAAAACAATAAGGATCTTTATTCAGTACAAATACACAGACAATAAAATACAATTAAAAAGGTTAACTACAGAGACTGATGAAAGTGGTCATTATACAGCAGATTTCTGTGCCCTTCAAATAATGTGTTCAACAGTATATATATATATAAGATCAAAAATATGCAAAACTAAGAGATATAGTACGGTCCACATAAATAATTGTAAACCAGGTGGCTCAGAACTGTGTGAAAAACACAGCTGAAAAAGCTGTCACAGGACACAAAATATCCCCCCTAGTGGTATAATGTTAAACAGTATACAAATTACTACATGAAATGGATGCAATGCAAAATAGGTAATCAAAAAGGCTTTGAAATAACATTTTAATATGAAGATGTTAAACTACTCCAGATAATGTCACATGGTATAGAATGAAAAAATTGCTAGTGCAATAAGCATAATAGTAGCAAACTACTGGTCAAACTACTGGTGCAGTACAAACAAAGGCACACAAATGTCAGGCATACTCCAATGAGCTGAGTAAACATACAAAGAAAATACTTTAGAAGGTAAGTAAACACGTGATAATTACCAAAACAGACTCTCTGTCACGCGTTTCAAATCAGTGCTTCATCAGAAAGGGTAGGTATATGTATGTATATCATATATAACTTTCTGGGGAAGTTGTCTGCACTTCTAGCACCAACTATGGTAGATCAACTCACTCGGCTGCTCAAAGAGGTAGTTACAGGAACGTTTTCCGTTTAAGTCTTCAACTGGTTTATTAAAAACGCACTGCATAAACCAGTTCAAAATTAGATAAGCATACACGGCCCTTCTGGTATAATGGGAAAATAAAATAGCATAGTGTACAGTCTGTGTGGCTGCAGGCTTTGCCCATTCCTGGAAAAAAAACAAGGTTATGATCTCTTTAACACAAGCACAGCATCTCATCTTCAGACACACCAAACACTAAATCCAAAGGCTTCACTTTTACCTTCTGAACCAAACCCTGGGGTGGAGATATGGTGGACAGCCTTCCACCCACTCTTAAGCTGTTCACCAAAACCTAGCCCTGTTATGGCCGATAAAAACCTCTCAGCACATAACTTGCATGAGCATACTTCCAGGTTCATATCACTGAGGCTAACTAACATGCTCAGTGACACAAATCTCTCCTCTAGTATTTTACCAGTGATCTTCTCACAGTGTGCATAAAAGCGCGGTCGACCACAGTTTAGTGCACCTCTGAAAAGAAGGACACCAGTGAACTGAGGCCAGATGGAGCCTAGAGTATCTCTGCTGCCTCATTATAGTGAATGGATTCCTCTGAGGTTTCATCTGAATCACGTTATTTGGAGATTTAAATGGACACCCCGATGTAAGTGCCCAGTGTAGAGCACAGGATAAATGTGATTGAAAATGTTATCTAAAATGTTCCCAATAAAAGCTTCAACTCAATCCACAAAAAAGCAAGTCCCCACTCAGGTCTATCATCTGTTAATGGAAATATAGAGGGCTTCCACGTTACTGGTAGCACAAAGGCTCTGGAAAAGGGACATGGCTCCTCATCCCACAAAACAAATCCAGTGAATTTTATGCTCCCAAATCCAAATTCTCCCTCCCTTCTGAGCCTCACAGTGTGACAGGGAGATACTACCCAGCCTCATCTCATCTGCTCAGTACAGATTGGGTTACAATGAGGAGGTACAGGCTGAGGAGTAGGAATAGGAGATGGCTAGTACCCACACAAGCTTCGTCCTGTTTCTCCTCTATGGACAAGCTGAGGAGGGGAATGATGAAGAAGAGATGGAGGAGAAGGAGAGTAATCATCATGGTGGAGACAGGAAGTGTTGGCTAGAGGGACCTAAGCACACATGGCAGACTTTATGTACCGCTGCCTTTCCCGTGACCCTCACGCTACATTCATCTTGGCAGAACAATAATGTGGAATAAGGCAGGGTCACCAACATTGTTAATTAAACCCAATAAGGGTATGTTCATATATAGAAAGCAATGGGACCAAAAGGAGGACCATACTGGACAAACTGCAGTAATACAACCAAAATCAGCAGAAAGAAAGCAGCGAACAGTCCAAAATTATAAAGAATACAAAAAAAACTTTATTAACAATAATGCCAGATAAAAACATGACAGAGGGACAGAGCAATCCCCGCGCTACACAAAGCATGCACCTAAGCGGGCAGGGGATAGGTGTCTACAGTGCAAAAATATATACACTACTAACCCTACACAAACAGCTCATAAGAAATCAAAAGTTGTGCAGGACTGACCTAGTATAGCCAAATATACTTAGAACCGTATGGTCCATAATTTAATAGCAACGCCCATGCACAATATCTAGTATATACATACCGGGTAAAGTAGAGAAATCACTCGTATGGACTGGCACCTCACCCCTGTCCTCCCCGACGTGCGTTTCGGCTAATGCCTTTTTCAAGGGGTATGCTGGTGACAGGCTGGGTAGAGTATATAAAGGGAAGGGGCACACAGTGATAGGGCTAAATTCAACTGTCTAACCAATAGTAGCGGAGTACCTAATAAATCCGCTCCTAAAACACCTGATCGCCACACAGCAGAAGCCACACGGGGCCCCATGTGCTCCCGCAATGATGGCGCCATGATGCTAGGGCAGAAACAGCACTTCCGGGATGCTGTACGATGACAGGGCGTCCGCACATGCGCATTTCGCACCAGTCGGCCATTTTTAAGAAGACCATGAATAGAGATACTATGTGGCCATTTTGGAGTAGACTATATTGCAGATAACTGCGCGGCCATATTATTGAAGTCTGCAGTGCAGATATTGGGGGGAAACCTGATCAGTAGTGCCCATAAGGAGCAGGTAGTTTATATAATAAGGAAAGAATCTCTAATATCTAATATAGTCCCTGGCACAAAAGGTAGCCCACATCAGTGCATCCATATAGGGTGCAACTGAATAGCGCTGCAGCCCCATAAAGTGAATATATAAAGCAGCCAAATCTATATGGTACGATATAATATTAGAACAGCCGGATGCGGATTAAATACAGGTCTATATATAGTCATTGAAGACCACATTGAACAAGCCCAAATGCAATAAAATATGAAAAATAAGAATAGAAAAACAAAGAAACCAAAAAGCAGAGGAAGAAATCTATAAAACAATAATAACAATCAAGGAAACGGTAGGGATAATCAGCATAACAGATATATCGGTGAGTAACGGAACCAAGTAATCCCATTCTCTATGGACTAGATCACTCAGGTACAAAGTAAGTAGTCCATCATAGACAGACAGGAGGTGTCCACAGGAATGCATCTAGGTAGTAGCAGGAAATTTCTTTAAACGGCCTAGTTACACATTGTCCGTTACTTCATCCTCTGGACGAGTATATGTGGTTCAAAAAAAATCCTTAAGTTGCTCCCAGGATAGTAACCGATAAGTCATCCTCACGTGCCGCGATCATCAATACTATAATAAAAAAGCACCCATTAAAATCACAATAAAATAAAGTACATGCGGAAGTGCACACAGAGATTTATCAAAAGCAACCAGTGGACTACAAAACCGGGGCAAATGAAATATTTTCATTCAGACCCTCCGGATAGATAGTCTGGAGACGCCAAATCCATTGCGTCTCCAGCATGCCGAGTCTCTTGGAAAGCTGGCCCCCCCTGATGTTAATTCTTAGGGCATCAATCCCCCTAACCCTTAACACCGTTGCATCACATCCATGGTGCTCCCAGAAATGTCTGGGCAGCGTTTTAAGCATCGAAGAATCCGTGTGGTCACGTGCCGCCTGTATACCCAGAACGTGCTCCCGAATACGGACCTTTAATTGACGGGTAGTCAATCCCACGTAAATAAGTCCGCAGGGGCAGGTGGCATAATATATGACGTATCGTGTAGTGCACGTAATATGCGTTCTGATGGAATACACCTTGGCACCCTTTGAATCAACAAATGTGTCGCAGGTATCCACATTGGGACAGGCGACACAGTGGCCACACGGATTACATCCGGCCCTGGGGGTATATCTCTCCAGAAAGGTTGGGGGACGCTGGCTCACATGATGACTTTGGACCAGACAATCCCGGAGGTTTCTAGCACGTCTGAATGTCACCGATGGCCGAGTAGGGAGAAATTTCCCAATAATCGGGTCCACCTTCAGGATTGGCCAAGCTCTCTCCAAAGTCTGGCGTATCTGATCTGATTGAAGGCTGAAGGTGGTGATAAACCTAGTTTTTTCATTGGCACCAACAGAGGGTCGACTAGGAGGACCATAGATTAAGCTATCACGAGAGGTATGTTTAGCTCTTAAATAAGCTCTTTTTATGGACCTACCACTGTAACCACGCTCCCTAAATCTTAGACGAAGTTCATCAGCTCTTTTTTCAAAATCCCCCATATTAGAGCAAATTCGTCTAAGACGGAGAAATTGCCCCACCGGGATAGATTTTATCATGTGTTTGGGGTGTCCCCAGGTAGCGTGTAACAGGGTGTTAGTCAATGTTTTTTTACGGAAGATATCCGTATTTAGAATCCCCCTCATATCTCTCTTTATTGTAACATCTAAGAAGTCAATGGATTCAACACTCGACACAAACGTGAGGTGGATGTTTGGCCAAAAAGAGTATTGTTTGTTCACCCTCGTAGACCCACGTTACAAGGGGAACTTTGCATCTCTTCCTGATGCGGAGAGGTCTTCTAAAATGGTGCTATACCAGAAGGCCATTGTGGAAAATATGTTGAAAAAATTCCCAGACGCTAGTAGCAGGGTGCAAGCTTCCTTGCCCAACCAAGGAGGAGAGGCAAGGAAGACATACACTAGGCACAGCAGAGCCAAGGGTACACTGTCAAAAGCCTGGGCCAATTTCATGACACCCTCCATGACCTGATGACCAGGAGAAAAAAGTTTTTAAAGATGGTCAAGCAATACCTGGACGACAAAATCAGCATACTCCCTAATTCCTCTGCGAGCTCCAGCTATCTGGTCTCAAAGCTTGACACCTAGCATGAGCTGTCCCTCTATGCCTTGAAGGTGTCATGCTGCCTGTAATGACCAGAGGTTCTAATAAGATCCAGTGGGACACAAACAGAGACTGAGGCAGAAATCCCAATATTGTCTTTACTAAAATTACAGTAGGAATGAGATTTAGTATTTGAAAGAAACAGACTGAAATCCCCTTATAGAAAACATTCAGCCGGAGCTGAAATCAATATGCCAATCCCAAGGTTCCCTTTTTGAGTGTGCTACACTGGAATATAGAATAAATTTACCTATCAAAAAAGTCAAATCATTAACTAAGAAAACAGGTGCAAATCGGCTGAGGTGGTATTATGGGATCCCCTGGGATGGCACACTGAGTATAAATAGATCAAAACCCACAATACAATACCTATAGATATAACAGGAGCTCCAAAATACTTAATCTGGGTTTACCCGGGTATCTATTATTATGGTACCGTTAACCTGAGGGAAGTCTCTACTCAGGCATATAACTTGCATGGGCTTCATACCCTGGCCTGTACCTGTGTTCTGTTACTCCCGTCTCTGCCACCCAGTGGGGCTTTGTACCCTGGCCTGTACCTGTGTTCTTTATCTTTTGTGTCTGCCACCCAGTGGGGCTTTGTACCCTGGTCAGTGCCTGTATCCTGTGTCTCTTTTTTCTGCCATCTGTATCCTCGTTTCCGTGCCGTGCATAGCGCCACTGACTCTTTGGCACCTTACTGACAGGACGGACTGGACTTTTTTCTATGACTTGAGACGTCTCCATCTATACCTGTGATCCGTTTATTTGTTCGCTACACATTGGTATGAAACCCTGGTCCTATGGAAGTCTGACTGTCATATTTTTGATTATTAAGGACATTGTATGCAGTTTATTATAGTCCATACAAAATGTTGATGTTTCTGACCAGTATGGGTACTTCATGCAGCTTATTACGGTCTGTGGGAAATTGGGTTATTTAGGGAGGATAAGACCCAATGAGTATTGTAGGTGGGTGATTTTTTCCCCTGTCTCATGTTGATGTATTTTTGTACCATGCCTTAAAGGTATATACCATGTTGGGGACCCTCCTTATTGTTTGGAGGCGTTGCTTTATCTCCTCCACATCTAGCCCCCTCAGGTGCCAAAACACATTTTTGTCAGTGGGATGTTTTTACTTGTGGTCATTGTGGGTATTTGTTTGCCTTTTAATTGTTTTTAATGTTTATGCTTGCTTATCTTTCTCTAATAAATATTTATACTTGGTATTTAACTATGGTCTCCTTGATCTCCAATACAACTTGTCTTGTTCTATTGATTGAGTTGAATCAGTCCCCGCTCCTACAGTCTAAACAGGTCTCTACCTGTTCCCATATATCACTCACATGTGTCAGTGTTCCTGTCCCTTCTGTCTCATCTGTGCCCGCCTGCCAGTGTTCCATCCCGCAGTGGGATCAGCAGCCACAGCCAGACACCACCCTGGAGTGGTACCTGGTAGCTACCTGCCGCACAAGCCTGACCTCACCATCAGAGGCTCCAGTGAACACCAAGGTAGCTGCTTAGTCATGTCCCTTCCAGGGTAGTCTGGTTTGTGGCACAGTGGGGCCACACCCCCTCGCTCACGCCATCCAGTCAGGGCGTGAGCGTGACAATAATATTGTTTTGAACATTTATCATATTGAGGCCTTGAGCATCTGAGCAGTAGCTCTTGGTTGTTTTTTGTAATTTATCTGATAACTGCACAGTCCGACCTCCAGGTGAATTTGTTGGGAAATTCACTCCTGGGAAGATTCTCAACTTTCTTGAATGGTTTCCCATTATGAATCTTTCTCAGTGTAGAAGAACTACCTCTAAATTGTTTGGAAATGGCCCTATGACACTTCCCCGATTGATTGGCTTTAACAATTGCTTCTTTAAGGTCACTGTGTTTTTTTCTCCTTGGAATTTAGTTGACAAGTCTGAATACAAAAAAAACAGGAAACTGAGCAAACCTCTGCTTTTATATAGGTTGTCATACTTGCACTTGCTGATGAACACCTACTGTATTCTCACCCATCCCTTGTAGATTGTGAACCTTCGCGGGCAGGGTCCTCATTCCTCCTGTACCAGTTATGACTTGTATTGTTTAAGATTATTGCACTTTTTATTATGTATACCTCTCCTCACATGTAAAGCGCCATGGAATAAATGGCGCTATAACAATAAATAATAATAAATAAATAACAATTAATCAAGGTCATTTGATTAGGAACATCTGGCTGCTACTTACCCTATTAATACTTCTTTTGAATTTTTACCTAGGGTTTCTTAAATAAGTAATATGTAATTGTCAAGTGTTTTTGTTAATCTCTCGTTATATTTACCTAATTCCAAGATCTTCTGAGGATCAAATTTTATTATAACTATGTCTTGATACAGAAAACCATTCAAGAATTCAAGGTGGGTGTACTTAATTTTACTAATGATTAGATTTACAGTACCAATGCAAAAATTGTACTGAAATGTGTTCTGGGTGAGATATTTCCAAAGATGATCAGAAAAAAAATATATTGTGAAACTGAATCGGTCATAGGATCTCCAATTAAGTTAAGAGGAAGGCATTTGCTAAGAAATTTCACGTGATGCAACAGCATGCATGTCCTTTTTTCTATCACATAACTCAAAATCAACATTTGGTTACTTATGAGTTATGACCATAACAATTAATTTTGGAGAGGATTTCAGTCAGCGAATTGTCACATTTGGAGTTGGAAAGGAATTTTTTCCCAGTATGGGGCAATGTGAGTTGGCATTTTTGCCTTTCTTTGGATAAACATGTCCGGTTACAGGTTGGACTACTATAATAGCTTCATATTTGGAGGTTGAAAAAAAAAAAAAAAAAAGTATAAATTGTAAGCATAGCCAGACCGTACTTGAATGTGTTGCATCAATTGCTAAAAGCGGTTGTCCACTACATGGAAACTGCAGTATTTGGTCAGTATTTTACATTAGTATTTGTAAGCCAAAACCAGGAGTGGAACAATTAGAGGAAAAATATAATAGAAACACATCACCACTTCTGTATTTATCACCCACTCCTGGTTTTGGCTTACAAATACTGATGTAAAATACTGACCAAATGCTGAACGTGTGACGGCAGCCTAAAGGATGGAGCTAATTTTGACCTTAATGACCAGGCCAAATTTGATTAGATCTCACCAGTGTCACTATGTGTCAATAACTATGGAATGCTTAAATGGATCCATTGATTCAAAGACTGTTTTTTCGTATCATATTATACTTCATGTTAATAGTAAATTTTGGTCGATATGATTTGCGTATATTTATGAAAATCTCAAATTTATGCTTTTAATTTTTATGCCCTTCAGATAGTTATAGCACACAAAATAATAAATATTCCCCATATGTCTATTGTCCATCTGCATCATTTTGAAACATAAAAAAATGAAGAAGTGTTCAAAGTTGATCAGCAATATCTCACGTCCCCCACCAAAATTATTTATTTTTTTTGACCACATCACATTTGAAGTGACTTTGGGAGGCTTATATGACAAAAAATACCCAAAAGTGACACCATTCTAAAAACTGAACACCTCAGTCCTCAAAACCACATTCAAGAAGTTTATTTACCCTTCTGATGCTCCACAGAAATTAATGGAATGTGGAAGGAAAAAATAAAAAAAATTTTTTTTAAACAAATGTTTTTAGCCCCCAATTTTTATTTTCTCAAAGATAACAGGAGAAGATGGAACCCAAACTTTGTTGTGCAGTTTCTTCTGAATACGCCAATACCCCATATTTAAGGGAAAACCACTGTATGGGCGCACAGCAGGGCTCTAAATGGAAGGAGCACAGTTGGACTTTTTGACAGCAAAATAGCTGAAGTCAAGAATGGACACCATGTCACAATTGGAGAACTCCTGATGTGCATAAACAGTGTAAACCTATCCACAAGTGACCCCATTTTAGAAACTAGACTCCTCAAGGAATGCATAAAGATGTGTGTTGAACACCTTGAACCCACAAGTGCTTCACAGACGTTTATAACAATGAACTTTGAGCCCCTAAGTTGCCAGAACAGCAGAAACCCCCCATAAGGATCATCATTTTAATAATTACTAGTGATGAGCGAATATACTCGTTACTCAAGATTTTTCGAGCATGCTCGGGGTCCTCAGAGTATTTTTTAGTGCTCGGAGATTTAGTTTTTCTTGCCGCAGCTGAATGATTTACATCTGTTAGCAAGCATAAGTACATGTGGGGATTCCCTAGCAACCAGGCAACCCCCACATGTACTTATGCTGGCTAACAGATGTAAATTATTCAGCTGCGGCAAGAAAAACTAAATTTCCGAGCACTAAAAAAAAATAAAAATATGTATATATTATATTTAATATAAATAATAATTGTAGTTACTTACCGATAACGGTATTTCTCTGATCCCATGATGGCACCACGGAGAGAGGGGTCCGCTCCCAGAGCAGGAAACCTACAGGTGAAAAAGGGCGTATCTCTCTCCCACATCAGTTGGTTTACAGAGCCTTATACAGAACTTCAGCTGCAACTCAATATTTGCACAAATAAAACTTAACCAATTTAACTTAACAGAGGCACCGTGACTAAAGCTAATTACTAGTACCTTATAATGTGCACACCTGTGTGTGAAAAGGGAGGGAATATACGGGTGCCATCATGGGATCAGAGAAATACCGTTATCGGTAAGTAACTACAATTTTCTCTATCCCCATGATGGCACCACGGAGAGATTTGCATAGATTGTAACTCTCAGGGAGGGACCACTGCCTCTAGAACCCTTCGCCCAAAGGTGAGATCAGAGGAGGTCAAGTCTAAACAGTAATGTTTGAAAAATGTACAGTTAGGTCCATATATATTTGGACAGAGACAACATTTTTCTAATTTTGGTTATAGACATTACCACAATGAATTTTAAACAAAACAATTCAGATGCAGTTGAAGTTCAGACTTTCAGCTTTCATTTGAGGGTATCCACATTAAAATTGGATGAAGGGTTTAGGTGTTTCAGCTCCTTAACATGTGCCACCCTGTTTTTAAAGGGACCAAAAGTAATTGGACAGATTCAATAATTTTAAATTAAATGTTCATTTTTAGTACTTGGGTTGAAAACCCTTTGTTGGCAATGACTGCCTGAAGTCTTGAACTCATGGACATCACCAGACGCTGTGTTTCATCCTTTTTGAAGCTCTGCCAGGCCTTCACTGCGGTGGTTTTCAGTTGCTGGTTGTTTGTGGGCCTTTCTGTCTGAAGTTTAGTCTTTAACAAGTGAAATGCTGCTCAATTGGGTTGAGATCAGGTGACTGACTTGGACATTCAAGAATATTCCACTTCTTTGCTTTAATAAACTCCTGGGTTGCTTTGGCTTTATGTTTTAGGTAATTGTCCATCTGTAGTATGAAATGACAACCAATCATTTTGGCTGCATTTGGCTGGATCTGAGCACACAGTATGGCTCTGAATACCTCAGAATTCATTCGGCTGCTTCTGTCCTGTGTCACATCATCAATAAACACAAGTGACCCAGTGCCACTGGCAGCCATGCATGCCCAAGCCATCACACTGCCTCCGCGGTGTTTTACAGATGATGTGGTATGCTTTCGATCATGAGCTGTACCACGCCTTTGCCATACTTTTCTCTTTCCATCATTCTGGTGGAGGTTGATGTTGGTTTCATCTGTCCAAAGAATGTTCTTCCAGAACTGTGCTGGCTTTTTTAGATGTTTTTTTATTCTTGATGCTTATGAGTGGCTTGCACAGTGCAGTGAACCCTCTGTATTTACTTTCATGCAGTCTTCTGTTTATGGTAGATTTGGATATTGATACGCCGACCTCCTGGAGAGTGTTGTTCACTTGGTTGGCTGTTGTGAAGGGGTTTCTCTTCACCATGGAGATTATTCTGCGATCATCCACCACTGTTGTCTTCTGTGGGCGCCCAGGTCTTTTTGCATTGATGAGTTCACCAGAGCTTTTTCTTTCTCAGGATGTACCAAACTGTAGATTTTGCCACTCCTAATATTGCAGCAATTTCTCGGATGGGTTTTTTCTGTTTTCGCAGCTTAAGGATGGCTTGTTTCACCTGCATGGAGAGCTCCTTTGACCACATGTTTACTTCACAGCAAAACCTTCCAAATGCAAGCACCACACCTCAAATCAACTCCAGGCCTTTTATCTGCTTAATTGAGAATGACATAACGAAGGGACTGCCCACACCTGTCCATGAAATAGCCTTGGAGTCAATTGTCCAATTACTTTTGGTCCCTTTAAAAACAGGGTGGCATATGTTAAAGAGCTGAAACTCCTAAACCCTTCATCCAATTTTAATGTGGATACCCTCAAATGAAAGCTGAAAGTCTGAACTTCAACTGCATCTGAATTGTTTTGTTTAAAATTCATTGTGGTAATGTCTATAACCAAAATTAGAAAAATGTTGTCTCTGTCCAAATATATATGAACCTAACTGTAGACTGGGAAGACCAAGTGGCCGCTCTACATATCTGTTGTATCGAAGCGCCAGCTCTCTCCGCCCAGGATGATGCCACTGCTCTGGTTGAATGAGCTTTTATGTTCTCCGGGATGGCTGTCCCACAGGATGAGTAGGATAGTGCGATGGCGTCTCTTATCCATCTCGCTAACGTGGCTTTCGATGCTTTCTGTCCCTTCCGAGGACCCTGGAAGCAGACAAACAAAGCTCTATCCTTCCTGCACTCCCTAGTGGCTGATAGATATTGGACCAGACATCTTTTTACGTCTAGGGTATGCAGTGTTTTTTCCCCCTCATTTTTGGGGCTGGGACAAAAGGAGGGCAAAGAGATCTCTTGCGTTCTATGAAATTGTGACGCGATTTTAGGGAGGTAAGCCGGGTCAGTTTTAAGAATGACTCTGTCTTCAAGTATTTGATATACCACAAGATGGCAGCAGATCCCTGTTATCTACAAAGAAGCCAACCATACATAGAAATAAAAGTAAAAGATTTATTTAAACAGAAAAAATACAAACAAATGAACAAAACATTAAAACAAGCTACACGATATCTTCCTGGTCATACCCCATGGGAGAGCGGCGAGGAGCACTAACTAAGAATACCCAAAACCAGATTGCTATAATGAAAAACTGCCTATATTGTGTCCAAAGGTGTAGGTGCACCAAGGCATCCAAGAGCTGAAATCACAATATATAAAACCTAGCGGCAGCCCATTACACCCTACCGACTATATACATAAATAATCCCGTACCAAAGCTAGTACTGATATATGCTGTAGGATAGTAAGGGTCACAAATAATTACCGATGTAGGTTTCTAAACAGTGCGTCCTCCCACGTCACAGTCCCAGCGCCCCGACGCGCGTTTCGCCCTGGCTTCTTCCGGGGGCGTGTCTCTACTAAGGTAGAGTGATGTTAAATAATATCCCTGAACCAATCCCGTGTTGCCGCCCAGTCACATGTGGCCGCCGCATCATGCCACTCCCCCTCCGAGAATGGCCACAGTGGCGCATGCGTCAGTCACATCCCCTCCGGATGAAAGCGCTCTTCCAGACAACCGCCGGGTGGACCGCAAGCTGGAACGCAAGCGGAAACCACCAGTGACGCTGTCCGAAGTGCCCGGAGGGGAAGACCAGCGCATGCGCACAGCCAGACCCGGAGTACAGGGAGAAAAAATAGAATAGAAGTCCCGCACCCAGCCGACCTAAGTAAAAGATAAAGATAAATGAGGTGCGGTAGCTCAAAGAGTTGGATAGAAACATCTCAGGGTTATATACCTAAGGGACCCAGATTAAATTAATAGTCCACATATATATCCATATCAAATATCCCCATAACCACTATGTATCATTCTATAGCGCTCCCAATATAACCAATCCAAAAAGGACCCCATATATAAAGAGAGATATCCCCATAGAGTGCATATAATATTGCACAGAGGTCCCAATAAAGTGCCTTTGCAATTTAATGTGAATACCTAAGATATTCCCATAAGGTGCAACAAAATATTACCCATCCTATCTCCATATAGTACATGGGCTATAAGAATAAAGTGCATAGTAACTAAATACATAAATAAATAAATTCTGGCAAAGTAAGAACAACCAGAATAAACGAAATATGGTCGCTCTAAGAGTAGCATAGAAACATCCTCCCATGTTATAGAAATAATAGACCAAGGTAGGGTAATACTCCACATATATGTCCATATCCATAACCATAATACATTATTATATAGCGCCCATCAGTATAACCAATCTAAGAAGGACCCTATATCTAAAGCACATAGACCGATGAGAAATCTCCACATGAAATGCATATAATATTGCAAAGAGGTCCCAATATAGTGCGTTTGTAATTTGATGTGAACCCCACAGATACCCCCATAAAGTGCAACAAAATCTTACCCCCATATCTCAATATAGTACATGTAAATTCATCTACTGTAGAGTGCACAGTGATCCAATCAATAAATTCAGGCAAACTGTGGTTGTTCACAGTTTGCCTGAATTTATTGATTGGATCACTGTGCACTCTACAGTAGATGAATTTACATGTACTATATTGAGATATGGGGGTAAGATTTTGTTGCACTTTATGGGGGTATCTGTGGGGTTCACATCAAATTACAAACGCACTATATTGGGACCTCTTTGCAATATTATATGCATTTCATGTGGAGATTTCTCATCGGTCTATGTGCTTTAGATATAGGGTCCTTCTTAGATTGGTTATACTGATGGGCGCTATATAATAATGTATTATGGTTATGGATATGGACATATATGTGGAGTATTACCCTACCTTGGTCTATTATTTCTATAACATGGGAGGATGTTTCTATGCTACTCTTAGAGCGACCATATTTCGTTTATTCTGGTTGTTCTTACTTTGCCAGAATTTATTTATTTATGTATTTAGTTACTATGCACTTTATTCTTATAGCCCATGTACTATATGGAGATAGGATGGGTAATATTTTGTTGCACCTTATGGGAATATCTTAGGTATTCACATTAAATTGCAAAGGCACTTTATTGGGACCTCTGTGCAATATTATATGCACTCTATGGGGATATCTCTCTTTATATATGGGGTCCTTTTTGCATTGGTTATATTGGGAGCGCTATAGAATGATACATAGTGGTTATGGGGATATTTGATATGGATATATATGTGGACTATTAATTTAATCTGGGTCCCTTAGGTATATAACCCTGAGATGTTTCTATCCAACTCTTTGAGCTACCGCACCTCATTTATCTTTATCTTTTACTTAGGTCGGCTGGGTGCGGGACTTCTATTCTATTTTTTCTCCCTGTACTCCGGGTCTGGCTGTGCGCATGCGCTGGTCTTCCCCTCCGGGCACTTCGGACAGCGTCACTGGTGGTTTCCGCTTGCGTTCCAGCTTGCGGTCCACCCGGCGGTTGTCTGGAAGAGCGCTTTCATCCGGAGGGGATGTGACTGACGCATGCGCCACTGTGGCCATTCTCGGAGGGGGAGTGGCATGATGCGGCGGCCACATGTGACTGGGCGGCAACACGGGATTGGTTCAGGGATATTATTTAACATCACTCTACCTTAGTAGAGACACGCCCCCGGAAGAAGCCAGGGCGAAACGCGCGTCGGGGCGCTGGGACTGTGACGTGGGAGGACGCACTGTTTAGAAACCTACATCGGTAATTATTTGTGACCCTTACTATCCTACAGCATATATCAGTACTAGCTTTGGTACGGGATTATTTATGTATATAGTCGGTAGGGTGTAATGGGCTGCCGCTAGGTTTTATATATTGTGATTTCAGCTCTTGGATGCCTTGGTGCACCTACACCTTTGGACACAATATAGGCAGTTTTTCATTATAGCAATCTGGTTTTGGGTATTCTTAGTTAGTGCTCCTCGCCGCTCTCCCATGGGGTATGACCAGGAAGATATCGTGTAGCTTGTTTTAATGTTTTGTTCATTTGTTTGTATTTTTTCTGTTTAAATAAATCTTTTACTTTTATTTCTATGTATGGTTGGCTTCTTTGTAGATGACAGGGACCTGCTGCCATCTTGTGGTATATATATGCATATGAGGAAGTACCGTTGGTTATATGGCTGGACCTTTTTGGTTTCTTCAAGTATTTGAGTAAAGGGTGGGCATGCAGATAACGCATGTATATCGCTGACGTGGCGGGCCGAGGTTAGGGCCACTAGGAGTGTGGTTTTTAGAGATAAGATCTTTAAAGGAGCGTCCGCCAGGGCCTCAAAGGGAGGTTTGGTTAGGGCATTTAAAACAAGGTTTAGATCCCATGGAGGAGTATTATGGAGAGGAATAGGCCTGGACCTACTTGAGGCCTTAATGAATCTCAAGATCCAGCGATTTCTGGCTAGATCATGATTATACAAAGCTCCCAAGGCTGCTACCTGAACCTTTAGAGTACTTATAGCTAGACCCTTTTCCAATCCCTTCTGCAGGAACTCAAGAATTTTTCCTATTGGGATTTCCCCGGATGGGTCTGCACCAGATACCGACATAAATTTTTTCCACACTTTCCCATATATTTTGGTGGTTACGAGTTTTCTACTCTGTAATAGAGTGGATACTAGATTGGGTGAGAAACCTTTATCACTTAGTAGCTTCCTTTCAAAAGCCAAGCTGTCATGTGTAGGTTCTTTACACTTGGGTGAAACACCGCACCCTGGGATAAAAGTTTCGGAGTGTCTGGTAGAATCCAAGGGCTTGATATGGCCATTTTTCTTAGCCAAGAAAACTATATTCTGCGGGGCCAGAATGGAGCTATTACTATCACTGTTGCTCCCTCCTCCCGAATTTTCCTCAGCACTAAGGGGATGAGGGATATCGGAGGGAACGCGTAGGCCAGGCGATAGTTCCAGGGAATTGTAAAGGCGTCTATAGCTACTGGGCCCCCCCCGGGGATCGATTGAGCAGAATGTTCTTACTTTCTGGTTTTGACTGTTCGCGAATAGGTCTATTTATGGCTGTCCCCAAAGTTTTACGATCTGGTTGAATACCAATTGTTTTAGCTCCCACTCCCCCTGTTTTAAGCATGTCCTGCTCAGGAAGTCTGCAGTTTGGTTTTCTGAGCCTTTTATGTGGAGAGCTGTTAAGGACTGCAGATTGTGTTCTGCTATGTGGAAGATGGATTGGGTTACCTCCATTAGTGCTCGAGACCTGGTGCCCCCTTGGTGGTTTAGATATGCTACTACTACCTGGTTGTCTGAAAAGATTTTTACGTGATGGGAGTGAAGTTTTAGAAAGTGCGTTAGAACTGTTAGCGGTAAAATTGGCCCTTTCATGTTTGAAGAGACTAGCTCTTGACTTTTGCTCCAATTCCCCTGTGCCACTTGATCGTCTATGTGTGCTCCCCACCCCCAGGGGCTTGCATCCGTCGTTAGGATTTTTCCATCGGTAGTGCCCAAGGCGCGCAGAGATAGGCTTGAATCTAAAGTCTCCCATTGTAGGTCCCGGGTTGTGCCCACTGCACGGCCGGGATACAGGCTGTCATGGAGCCCAGCAGGGACATCGCTTTTCTTAGAGTAGTGACTGGAGATATCGTCAACTGTAACACAGCCTGTGTCATTTTTTTGAATCTTCCCCGGAGGAAGGTAGCACTTCTGCGTGATCGAGTCTAGGACTATCCCTAAGTACTCCTGTACCTGGGTTGGCACTACTCAGGATTTGGGTATGTTCAGCAGCCAACCTAGACTCGACAGTGAAGCCATGAACAAATCCAACTGTTTTCAATGTTGGAATGAGGTCCCTACCACAAGGAGGTCGTCCAGATAGGGAACTATTAGAACATTCTGTTCCCGTATGTGGGCCATCACTTCTGACATTATTTTCGTGAACACCCGAGGTGCGATGGCTAACCCGAAGGCGGAATTGGTAGTGTTTCACTTCCCCCTGGATATTCACTGCTAGTCTGAGATACTTTTGATGATCCCTGTGGATAGGCACATGGTAATATGCGTCTCGTAAGTCTAGAACAGTCATGAAACACAAGGGAAAGAGTTATCACGCAAGATTTTATTGTCTCCATTTTGAAGTGTTGAATCTCGAGGAAACTGTTTAATCTTTTGAGATTTATGATCGCCCTGTACGATCCTTCCGGTTCCTGCGAAGGAACAGGGGAGAGTAGAAGCCCATGCCTTTTTCCTGGTATGGGACTTCTTACAACACTCCCTTCTGAATTAAGTTCAAGATTTCTTCCTGGAGAGCTCACTGTTCGTGTGATTGTCTGAGGTGTTACCATGAAGGAATTGCCAGGAGGAATGCGGAATTTCAGTTTGAGACCTTCTCGTATTATGCCTAATATCCAGGGACAGTTTGAAATTTTTTCCCAGGCTGGAAGAAACCCGGCTAGTCTCCCTCCGACCCGGGGAATACCTTCATTGTGTTTTCTTATTATCGGGGGGGAGGGGGGGGGGGGTGGTATTGAACAAAGAAACTCTGTTCTTATTTCTTTTGTCTTCCCATCCATCTTTATTCCATTTTGGGGGGGGTCTCCGCATGAACTTTCTGTTCCGAAAGGGACGCCTGTAAGACTGGTTGGGGAACCCGGGGAAAGATTTCTTCTTATCCCCAGCTTTGTCGAGGATGTTGTCTAATGTTGACCCAAATAAAAATTCGCCTTCACAAGGTATTGAGCATAGTTTGGTTTTTGTTTGCAAGTCCCCTGGCCAGCACTTTAGCCACAGGGCACGTCTTGCGGCGTTTGAGAAGGAGGCTGACCTGGCTGCTAATCTAGCTGAATCTACCAATGCGTCAGCCAAAAAAGCTGCCGCACCTTTCATCACAGACACTGACTTTTGGATTGTCTCTCTTGAGATTTTTTCCTTTAATTGGGAATCCAAGTGCTCGAGCCACACCATTAAGGCGCGGGCCGTGCAGGTGGCCGCGATGGCTGGTTTTAGTCCACCCCCTGCAGCTTCCCAGGAGCTTTTCAAGAAAGTCTCAGCTTTTTTGTCCATAGGGTCTTTTAAAGGTACCCATGTCTTCGAAAGGCAGGGCGAATTATTTAGAGGCCTTCGCTATGGCCACATCCAATTTTGGTGCCTTGCTCCAGGTTGAGCAGGCTGGGTCATCGAAAGGGTATTTTCTCTTGGGAGTCAAAAGGACTTGTCTGTTTTTTTCCATTCTCTCTTAATTAGAGAGTGAATTTTTTCATTAATTGGGAACGCTCTTTTCTTTTGTTCCAACCCGCCGAACATGATATCCTGCGCCGGTTTTTTTTAGGGCGTTCATCTACCAGACCCATTGTTGTCCTGATGGCTTTTATCAGGGCGCCTGTCTCTTCGATAGGGAAGCAACTGCTTCCCCCTTCTGAGGATAGCGAAGAGGTGTCAGAGGTTGATGAATCACTAACATCAGATGTTTCGCTTTCCGACTCGTCAACACTAAACTCAGGGGACCTATGACTTGTTTTGCATTTTTTCTTTGAGGTTTTAATGCCTTTGAGGGCACTCTCCACCTGACTCCTTATTAATGACTTTAGGTCTGAGGCAAATGCCGGGGACTCCTCCTGAATCGTTTTCTCTATGTAAGTGCTGCATAGCTTTTTCTCCCAGGAGGAAGGAAGCTCTTCTGAACATATAGCACATACTGTGTGCTTTGATTTGCCTGTACATTTTCTTCCCTAGGAAAAAGAGTAACCTCGTATTAAACTCAGCACTTTCACGTAGATCACTCACCCCCTGTGAATAAGAGATACCGTCTCAGGCCTTGGGACTATATCCACCACTGGATTAGTCTCCGGTCGTGTGGTTTTCGCAGAACCCCGGCTGCGTTGTCACCCTAAGCATCCACTGCTGCTGCGCTGTTGAGAGGAAGTATTTCCCTTGCGCTGATGCTGTGAGTGCTGGTGCCGCTGTACCTGCTCTTGCTCAGGAAATAACAGTGCAATCTCCTGTGCATCCTGCTGCTCCTTGTTGCTCCTAGTGGCCTCCGCACTGCGTTTAGTGCAAAGGAGGTTTGAATTGTCCACATTTTCCCGCATGGAAGCACTCATTATATTCACTTGCGCCGCCGGCGGAAGTGGCGATCTGCGCATGCGCCCGCCTGACTTCCGGTTTTCCGGATCACGGGCGCCCACATGGGGGAAGATATAAGCGGGGACGCGCACGCCTTAGCATTCCATCTGCCGGCGCCTGCACGCACACGATTGGGGCTTCCGGTTCGGGCGGTAATGGCGCCGGCGTTTCAGCGGTCCTATATGTTGCTCCGTCCCCCGGCCTCTGCCCACCATGCCGGCTTTGTCTGGGACCTCATGGAGAAATAGCCGCCGCTATCTCCATGTACCGCTGTGTCTCGGTACGGAGGCTATTTCGGTGACCGCCGCCACCTGCCTCCTTCCTCCCCCTTTTTTTTTTTTTCCGTGGGGAAGGCAGGCTTGATCCTCTTCACTGCCTCCCCCATCACACTCACCCATAAGGCCCGCCGACCCCAGCGGTGGTGCTTCAGGGAAGGGAAAAAGGGGGGAGAGAAAACCCACTCGACCCAGCCGTGACAGAGCGCCCCGTCAGGAACCGACTGGACCAGCCCCTGGAATCCCACGAAGTATCCTCAGGTACGTGCTGTAGGTTCCCCGTCAGGGACAGGAAACCAACTGATGTGGGAGAGAGGTACGCCCTTTTTCACCTGCAGGTTTCCTGTCCCTGGGGGCGGACCCCTCTCTCCGTGGTGCCATCATGGGGAGAGATATAGATATATATATATATATATATATATATATATATATATATATATATATATATATATATATATATATATATATATATATATATATATATATATACACATATACATATACATATATATATATATATATATACATATACACATCACAAAGTCCTGATACTGTCCTAATAATGGACTCAAATCCTGAAACCAGAGAGATGGAAGAGAGAAGAGAACCAGCCACCAGCAAAGCCAGCACCACAGACCCTCGTCAGCAGCACCGTAGCCCACCCAAGACATCACAAAGTCCTGATATTGTCCTAATAATGGACTCAAATGGGAAGTACCTAAATACACAGCGGCTATTCCCAGGAAAACAGGTCCGTACAATCCGCTGTGCAAGTATTGAACAGGTGACAGAGGTCATCAGTAGACCACGGTTTACCAACCCAAAGCACATTATTATACACACGGGTACAAACAATCGGCCAGACCAGCAGATCGCAGAACAACTGATCAACCTGGCAAAGATGGCAAAACTAAAATTCCAGGACAGTAAAATCATTCTGTCATCGCTGCTTCCAAGAAAGGACATACCCAGGCAAACCACCCAAGCCATCAATGCAGAACTGACTGAAAAGATCAAGACTGTGCCAAACGTGACCCTGGCACAACACCTCTCCATAAACAACAGTCACCTGCACGATGATAAACACCTCAACAAACAAGGGGTCAGCCTCCTGGCCAAAGAGCTGAAGGACATCGTGCTAAACAGAGACCCCGGGCCTGGATTCAACAGTGGCCATAATCACACTGAAAGACCCCCGAGAACGATAAAGCAGAAAACCCCAAGGCTACCTCCTGAAGCTGGAAACAAAGCTCTTCACCCAGTGCCAGACCATCGGAGGTGGAGATCTCCACCGAGGAGACCACCAAGCCCACACAGATACATGCAGAGCAGAGATAGGGATGAGATAATAAACCTGCTCAATGAACTGCGCAGAATAATAATGTGACTGGATGGAACCAAGCAACGCTATAAGGCTATGTGCACACTTTGCAGATTCCACTGCGGATTTTTCCGCAGCGGAATTGCAAAATCCGCAGTGAAAACCCATCGCGGTTTTTACTGCGGATTTATCGCGGTTTTTACTGCGTTTTCTTCTGCGGATTTTCAACTGCAGTTTTCTATTGGAGCAGCTGAAAATCCGCAGAAAAGAAGTGACATGCTGCGGAATGTAATCCGCAGCGTTTCCGCGCGGATTTTTCTGCAGCATGTGCACAGCGTTTTTTGTTTCCCATAGGTTTACATTGAAATGTAAACTCATGGGAAACTGCTGCGGATCCGCAGCGGTCAAATCCGCTGCGGATCCGCAGCAAAATCCGCAAAGTGTGAATATAGCCTAAAACTGTCAGAAATCCAGTTTGTCCCACACAGCCATACTCATTACAAGGTATATACACACAAACCACACAGAAGAATGTCTTCACTTACAATCAGCAGCTGGAATATCCAGGGTCTCAACGCCTCAACCTTTGGATCTAAAACAAAGGACCCTGATTTTATACAAAGTATGAAAAATATAGACATTCAGATCCTCCTGGAAACATGGACCAGAGCCGAAAACGAATCCCTGGTGCCTATTGGATACAAGGAATTCTTGGTCCATGCCCAGAAAAATAAAAACATCAAACAGGGCCGGGGCTCAGGAGGAGTAGCGATCTGGTATAAAGAGGAGCTCCACCAGTACATCAAACCGGTGAAGAAAGGAGACAGCCACATATGGATCAGAATCAGCAGCTCCATCCTCACCTGCCAGTCTGATGTCCACCTCTGTGCCACCTATATACCACCGCCAGAGTCCCCCTACTTCAATCCAGACTGCTTCGAGATCTTACAAAGAGAAGCCGCCCATTATCAGGCCCTGGGCAAAGTTCTCATCTTTGGAGACCTCAATGCAAGAACAGGGAGAGAGAGAGACTTCCTGACCACGGATGGAAACATCTACATACTTGGAGCAGAGAATGACGGCCAAGACCCTGTACACACTGAGAGAAACAGCTATGACAGTACAGTCAACAAAAGTGGCAGAAAGCTCCTGAACGTATGTAAAAGTTTAGGACTTCATATCCTTAATGGACGAAGCAAGGGTGACTCCTTAGGAAGGTATACACTAAACTCCCATGTAGGGAGGAGTGTAGTTGATTACGCCATTACAGACCTGAACCTGGCAGATGTCAGCGCCTTCATAGTCACCCCACAAACGCACCTGTCAGACCACAGCCAACTTCTTCTGTACATAAAATCTACAGAGAAACCATCCACTCAGAAGCCACAGCAGAGCGGCCTCTTCACCCGGCCTCCATCCTATAAATGGTCCAAAATGTCGGCACTAAGATATAAAGAAGCTTCCAGCAGACCTGAAATACAGCGGATGCTCCACCACTTCTACAACCTTGAGTACATGCCAAACCCAGAGGGAGTGAGCCAAGCCGCAAAGGACCTCAACAATATATTCTACGCAATGGCCAGACTGTCTGACCTTAAAAAAGTCGACTACAAGAGACCAAAAGAAACACAGGTCAATGGTTGGTTTGACAGAGAATGTAAAGCTGTACGGAAGACCCTGAGAACAGCCTCCAACAAGAAACACAGAGACCCCAACCACCTGGGTCTGAGGGAAGCCTATGACTCCATACAAAAGCAGTACAAAACCATCCTCAGGAGGAAGAAGCAGAGTTACATCTCTACCAAGCTCAATCAACTCCAAGACGCCCTCCAAGACAACTCCTTCTGGGAACTATGGAACCACATGGGCACCAAAGACAAGAAAAACAACAACCATATCCAAAATGGCAACCTCTGGCTCCAATACTTCAGAGACCTCTATAAAGACATTCCAAAGGAAGGACTAAGCCAAGAACAGGAAAACATAATGGCGAAACTAAAAGCAATGGAGGAAAAAAATCAAAAACTTCCAAAACCCGGTGGATACACCTATAACACTACAGGAAGTAACCGAGAGACTCTCCTCCATAAGATGTAGAAAAGCCGGTGGCCTAGATGGAATCCTACCAGAAATGCTGAAGTACAGCCCACCAGAAATACAGGCTGCAATGGTTAAACTCTTCAATATTGTACTGAGTGCCGGCTACTTCCCTCGTACCTGGAACCAAGGCCTCATCACACCCATCCACAAGAGTGGGGACAGGTATGACCCAGCTAACTACAGAGGCATATGTGTCAGCAGCAACCTGGGAAAACTGTTCAACAGTATCCTGAACAAGAGGATCCTCACCTTCCTCACCGAGCACAACGTCCTCAACAAGAGCCAAGCAGGGTTCATGCCGAACCACCGCACCACTGACCACATCTATACTCTGCACAGCCTCATTCAGAGACACGTCTACAATACAAAGAATGGGAAGATATACGCCTGCTTTGTGGACTTTAAAAAGGCCTTTGATTCAGTGTGGCACCCGGGCTTATTCCTGAAACTGCTGGAGAGTGGAATAGGAGGAAAGACCTACGATGTCATCAAAAGCTCCTACACCGAGAACAGCTGCAGCGTGAGTGTGAGCGGCAAAAGAACGGCTTTTTTCCAGCAGAGCCGCGGAGTAAGACAAGGCTGCAGCCTAAGCCCAACGCTCTTCAACATCTACATCAACGAGCTGGCTACCGCCCTGGAATCCTCCTCAGCACCAGGTCTCACCCTCCACGACGCTCAGGTGAAATTCCTGCTGTATGCAGATGACCTGCTGCTGCTGTCACCAACCGAGAAAGGCCTCCAGGACAACCTGAAAATCCTAGAGAAATTCAGCTCCACCTGGGCCCTACCGGTCAACCTAAAGAAAACCAACACCATGGTGTTCCAGAGGAGAAAGAGAAGATCAGACCAACACCCATCATTTATCCTCAACAACTGCGACCTCACAGGAACGGACAAATATACCTACCTGGGCCTAGAGATTCACCGGTCAGGGAACTTCAAACAAGCCATAGAGACCCTGAAAGACAAGGCCTGCAAAACCTTCTATGCCATCCGAAGGACACTCTACCATCTGAAGCCACCAGTGAGGGTCTGACTAAAAATCTTCGACTCCATCATCGCCCCAATCCTCCTGTATGGCAGAGAAGTCTGGGGTCCTCACACCTACCCAGACTGGTCAAAGTGGGACTCCAGTCCAACAGAAATATTCCACCTGGAATTCTGCAAGCACCTTCTCCAGGTCCATCGGAGCACCTCCAACAGTGCTTGTCGGGCCGAGCTGGGCAGATTCCCTCTACACCTAACAGTTCTAAAGAGGGCGCTGTCATTCCGGGCTCACCTGCATAGGAGCAATCCAAGCTCCCACCACCATAAAGCCCTGATACATGAAGGTGAAACAGAAAAACCAGAACCCCCGGAACAGCCCAGCCAAACCCAACCGGAGCAGAACACCAATCACAACAACCTGACAAAAGCCGGAATTAGGAAGATGGCAGATGAAGGCCAGGAGAGGTATGTCAGTGACTGGAAGAATGATATCATCAGCTCACAGAAACTGACCATGTACCGGAGCCTACAGAGAGACTACAGACTGGCCCCATATCTGGAGAAACTCCCGGACCCCAGAGACCGCCAGATCCTGAGCCGATATAGACTCAGTGCCCACAGTCTGGCCATCGAATGTGGCCGACACAGGCAGAGCTACAAGCCCAGGGAGGAAAGACTGTGCCAACACTGTGATCAGGAGGCCATAGAGGACGAAACCCACTTCCTGCTACACTGCTCCAAATACTCAGCAGTGAGGGACACTCACTTCAGGAGACTCTCACATCTCTTCCCAGACTTCATCAC